>NC_064921.1:967624362-967931612 GCF_023897955.1 Schistocerca gregaria | reverse complement strand
AAAAAAAAAAAAGTTGGTCTAGAGGTACGATTCCTGCTTTGGGTGCAGGAGGTCCCGGGTTAAAATCCCGGACAGGCCCTACTTTTCACTTTCGCGACAACCAAGCACTACGATAAACTAGCGAGTCTCTGAAAGTAAGCCATGCAACAGGACAAACTGCATGTCGGGCCACCGGCCAATGATACTGGCAAGTGCGCCTTGTGGAAAGCAATCTACGAAGCAGGATTAAACCGTGTTCGATTACTTATATCTATACCTAAAGACTGACACGTATAACGATTCGATTCGTTTCCCAGGAACTAGTACATCGCATGCACGTTTGTTAAATGCACGCTCATCCAGTACCCAAAACGGAGAGATACTTGGACCAGCAGCTGAGGTCGTCTTCTCGCAGTTGAACCCCTTACGTTCCGTTATTAATCCTAGTAGCAAAAGCATAAGCATTTGGAGCGTTCCCCATTCACGTGTGGACTGCTATTAACAATTTGCATTACACGATCCTAGCTAAAATTCTGGATATACAATTCCAACTACCAGCTCGTACACATTTCTAGAAACGATCGAAAAACACAGATTCAGGTTCCACCGAGACTCGAACTCGGATCGCTGGATTCAAAGTCCAGAGTGCTAACCATTACACCATGGAAACGGGTGCCCCGCACGGACTGAAATTGAGCAGCATCTTGACATTAAACCGATAAGCTGCGATTTATTACATGTAGCGTCCTCAGGAAGTGTTTGCGTGGCTAATGAAGCAACCAAGTAGGCTGAAAGTGGAGGGAGCAACTTGGAATGTAGCGAGAATTCTTGCCAGTATTCGTACATGAAATGATGTCTAAGGGTCAGGTAATCAAAATCGCGGAACAGCCACTTTCGTATGGTGGATGCTTTGTGCTGGAAGCAGCCTAGCTATGAAAACAGCTATGGACACAGAGTACTGTCGAAAAGTGCGTGCTGTCACACAACGCTACGTAGTGGGCGGATGGTGCGTGACACGATAACATTTGCACTTCACACGATCGACATACTGTCACACAACTCAAGCAGCTCTTTCAGCCTTCACATACACTGGTCCTCAGCACAGCTCATGTTGTTGGTGTCGGATTAAGAAACGTCTTTGAGAATATGGTCCATTTTGGATTATGCAACTAGCAAGTGCGCCAAGATATCAGTAGCTGGCGGGGTGCACACCTGCTTCGTTGTGCGGCCTGTTGGTCTAGGGGTATGATTAGTGCTTTGAGTGCAGGAGGTCCCGGGTTCATATCCCGGACAGGCCCAACTTTTCACTTTCGCGACAAC
The DNA here is from genome assembly GCF_023897955.1 of Schistocerca gregaria. Lineage (NCBI taxonomy): Eukaryota > Metazoa > Arthropoda > Insecta > Orthoptera > Acrididae > Schistocerca > Schistocerca gregaria. The sequence continues at coordinate 967,930,313 of NC_064921.1, read as the reverse complement.
CAAGCATTACGATAAACTAGCGAGTCTCTGAATGTAAGCCATGCAATAGGACAAACTCCATGTCGGGCCACCGGCCAATGATACTGGCAAGTGCGTCTTGCGGAAAGCAATCTACGAAGCAGGATTAAGCCGTGTTCGATTACTTATATCTATACCTAAAGACTGACACGTACAACGATTCGATTGATTTCCCAGGAAATAGTACATCACATGCACGTTTGTTAAATGCACGCGCATGCAGCACCCAAAACGGAGAGATGCTGAGACAAGCAGCTGAGGTCGTCTTCTCGCAGTTGCACCTCTTACGTTCCGTTATTAATCCTAGTAGCAAAAGCATAAGCATTTGGAGCGTTCCCCATTCACGTGTGGACTGCTATTAACAATTTGCATTACACGATCCTAGCTAAAATTCTGGATATACAATTCCAACTACCAGCTCGTACACATTTCTAGAAACGATCGAAAAACACAGATTCAGGTTCCACCGAGACTCGAACTCGGATCGCTGGATTCAAAGTCCAGAGTGCTAACCATTACACCATGGAACCGGTTGCCCCTCACGGACGGGAATTGAGCATCATCATGACATTAAACTTATAAGCTGCCATTTATTACATGTAGCGTCCTCAGGAAGTGTTTGCGTGGCCAATGAAGCAACCAAGTAGGCTGAAAGTGGAGGGAGCAACTTGGAATGTAGCGAGAATTCTTGCCAGTATTCGTACATGAATTGATGTCTAAGGGTCAGGTAATCAAAATCGCGGAACAGCCACTTTCGTATGGTGGATGCTTTGTGCTGGAAGCAGCCTAGCTATGAAAACAGCTATGGACACAGAGTACTGTCGAAAAGTGCGTTCTGACAAACAACGCTACGTAGTGGGCGGATGGTGCGTGACACGATAACATTTGCACTTCACACGATCGACATACTGTCGCACAACTCAAGCAGCTCTTTCAGCCTTCACATACACTTGTCCTCAGCACAGCTCATGTTGTTGGTGTCGGTTTAAGAAACCTCTTTGAGAATATGGTCCATATTGGAAGCTGCAACTAGCAAGTGCGGCAAGATCTCAGTAGTTGTCGGGGTGCACACCTGCTCCCTTGTGCGGCCTGTTGGTCTAGGGATATGATTCCTGCTTTGGGTACAGAAGGTCCCGGGTTCAAATCCCGGACAGGCCCTACTTTTCACTTTCGCGACAACCAAGCACTACGATAAACCAGCGAGTCTCTGAAAGTAAGCCATGCAACAGGACAAACTGCATGTCGTGCCACCGGCCAATGATACTGGCAAGTGCGTCTTGTGGAAAGCAATCTACCAAGCAGGACTAAGCCGTGTTCGATTACTTATATCTATACCTAAAGACTGACACGTATAACGATTCTATTCGTTTCCCAGGAACTAGTACATCGCATGCACGTTTGTTAAATGCACGCGCATGCAGCACCCAAAACGGAGAGATACTGGGACCAGCAGCTGAGGTCGTCTTCTCGCAGTTGAACCCCTTACGTTCCGTTATTAATCCTAGTAGCAAAAGCATAAGCATTTGGAGCGTTCCCCATTCACGTGTGGACTGCTATTAACAATTTGCATTACATGATCCTAGCTAAAATTCTTGATATACAATTCCAACTACCAGCTCGTACACATTTCTAGAAACGATTGCAAAACACAGATTCAGGTTCCACCGAGACTCGAACTCGGATCGCTGGATTCAAAGTCCAGAGTGCTAACCATTACACCGTGGAACCTGGTGCCCCTCGCGGCCTGAAATTGAGCAGCATCATGACGTTAAACCTATAAGCTGCGATTTATTACATGTAGCGTCCTCAGGAAGTGTTTGCGTGGCTAATGAAGCAACCAAGTAGGCTGAAAGTGGAGGGAGCAACTTGGAATGTAGCGAGAATTCTTGCCAGTATTCGTACATGAATTGATGTCAAAGGGTCAGGTAATCAAAATCGCGGAACAGCCACTTTCGTATGGTGGATGCTTTGTGCTGGAAGCAGCCTAGCTATGAAAACACCTATGGACACAGAGTACTGTGGAAAAGTGCGTGCTGTCACACAACGCTACGTAGTGGGCGGATGGTGCGTGACACGATAACATTTGCACTTCACACGATCGACATACTGTCACTCAACTAAAGCATCTCTTTCAGCCTTCACATACACTGGTCCTCAGCACAGCTCATGTTGTTGGTGTCGGATTAAGAAACCTCTTTGAGAATATGGTCCATATTGGATGCTGCAACTAGCAAGTGCGGCAAGATCTCAGTAGGTGGCGGTGTGCACACCTGCTTTCTTGTGCGGCCTGTTGGTCTAGGGGTGTGATTCCTGCTTTGGGCGCTGGAGGTCCCGGGTTCAAATCCCGGACAGGCCCTACTTTTCACTTTCGCGACAACCAAGCACTACGATAAACTAGCGAGTCTCTGAAAGTAAGCCATGCAACAGGACAAACTGCATGTCGGGCCACCAGCCAATGATACTGGCAAGTGCGTCTTGTGGAAAGCAATCTACGAAGCAGGACTAAGCCGTGTTCGATTACTTATATCTATACCTAAAGACTGACACGTATAACGAATCTATTCGTTTCCCAAGAACTAGTACATCGCATGCACGTTTGTTAAATGCACGCGCATGCAGCACCCAAAACGGAGAGATACTGGGACCAGCAGCTGAGGTCGTCTTCTCGCAGTTGAACCCCTTACGTTCCGTTATTAATCCTAGTAGCAAAAGCATAAGCATTTGTAGCGTTCCCCATTCACGTGTGGACTGCTATTAACAATTTGTATTACATGATCCTAGCTAATATTCTCGATATACAATTCCAACTACCAGCTCGTACACATTTCTAGAAACGATAGCAAAACACAGAGTCAGGTTCCACCGAGACTCGAACTCGAATCGCTGGATTCAAAGTCCAGAGTGCTAACCATTACACAATGGAACTGGGTGCCCCTCGCGGACTGGTATTGAGCAGCATCATGACATTAAACGTATAAGCTGCGATTTATTACATGTAGCGTCCTCAGGAAGTGTTTGCGTGGCTAAGGAAGCAACCAAGTAGGCTGAAAGTGGAGGGAGCAACTTGGAATGTAGCGAGAATTCTTGCCAGTATTCGTACATGAAATGATGTCTAAGGGTCAGGAAATCAAAATCGCGGAACAGCCACTTTCGTATGGTGGATGCTTTGTGCTGGAAGCAGCCTAGCTATGAAAACAGCTATGGACACAGAGTACTGTCGAAAAGTGCGTTCTAACAAACAACGCTACGTAGTGGGCGGATGGTGCGTGACACGATAACATTTGCACTTCACACGATCGACATACTGTCACACACCTCAAGCAGCTCTTTCAGCCTTCACATACACTTGTCCTCAGCACAGCTCATGTTGTTGGTGTCGGATTAAGAAACCTCTTTGAGAATATGGTCCATATTGGATGCTGCAACTAGCAAGTGCGGCAAGATCTCAGTAGTTGTCGGGGTGCACACCTGCTCCCTTGTGCGGCCTGTTGGTCTAGGGATATGATTCCTGCTTTGGGTACAGAAGGTCCCGGGTTCAAATCCCGGACAGGCCCTACTTTTCACTTTCGCGACAACCAAGCACTACGATATACCAGCGAGTCTCTGAAAGTAAGCCATGCAACAGGACAAACTGCATGTCGTGCCACCGGCCAATGATACTGGCAAGTGAGTCTTGTGGAAAGCAATCTACCAAGCAGGATTAAGCCGTGTTCGATTACTTATATCTATACCTAAAGACTGACACGTATAACGATTCTATTCGTTTCCCAGGAACTAGTACATCGCATGCACGTTTGTTAAATGCACGCGCATGCAGCACCCAAAACGGAGAGATACTGGGACCAGCAGCTGAGGTCGTCTTCTCGCAGTTGAACCGCTTACGTTCCGTTATTAATCTTAGTTGCAAAAGCAAAAGCATTTGGAGCGTTCCCCATTCACGTGTGGACTGCTATTAACAATTTGCATTACATGATCCTAGCTAAAATTCTTGATATACAATTCCAACTACCAGCTCGTACACATTTCTAGAAACGATTGCAAAACACAGATTCAGGTTTCACCGAGACTCGAACTCGGATCGCTGGATTCAAAGTCCAGAGTGCTAACCATTACACCATGGAATCTGGTGCACCTCGCGGCCTGAAATTGAGCAGCATCATGACATTAAACCTATAAGCTGCGATTTATTACATGTAGCGTCCTCAGGAAGTGTTTGCGTGGCTAATGAAGCAACCAAGTAGGCTGAAAGTGGAGGGAGCAACTTGGAATGTAGCGAGAATTCTTGCCATATTCGTACATGAATTGATGTCTAAGGGTCAGGTAATCAAAATCGCGGAACAGCCACTTTCGTATGGTGGATGCTTTGTGCTGGAAGCAGCCTAGCTATGAAAACAATTATGGACACAGAGTACTGTCGAAAAGTGCGTTCTGACAAACAATTCTACGTAGTGGGCGGATGGTGCGTGACACGATAACATTTGCACTTCACACGATCGACATACTGTCACACAACTCAAGCAGCTCTTTCAGCCTTCACATACACTGGTCCTCAGCACAGCTCATGTTGCTGGTGTCGGATAAAGAAACCTCTTTGAGAATATGGTCCATATTGGATGCTGCGACTAGCAAGTGCGGCCAGATCTCAATAGGTGGCGGGGTGCACACCTGCTCCCTTGTGCTGCCTGTTGGTCTAGGGGCGTGATTCCTGCTTTGGGTACAGGAGGTCCCGGGTTCAAATCCCGGACAGGCCCTACTTTTCACTTTTGCGACAACCAAGCACTACGATAAACCAGCGAGTCTCTGAAAGTAAGCCATGCAACAGGACAAACTGCATGTCGGGCCACCGGCCAATGATACTGGCAAGTGCGTCTTGTGGAAAGCAATCTACGAAGCAGGATTAAGCCGTCTTCGATTACTTATATCTATACCTAAAGACTGACACGTAGAACGATTCGATTCATTTCCCAGGAAATAGTACATCACATGCACGTTTGTTAAATGCACGCGCATGCAGCACCCAAAACGGAGAGATGCTGGGACAAGCAGCTGAGGTCGTCTTCTCGCAGTTGAACCCCTTACGTTCCGTTATTAATCCTAGTAGCAAAAGCATAAGCATTTGTAGCGTTCCCCATTCACGTGTGGACTGCTATTAACAATTTGTATTACATGATCCTAGCTAATATTCTCGATATACAATTCCAACTACCAGCTCGTACACATTTCTAGAAACGATAGCAAAACACAGAGTCAGGTTCCACCGATACTCGAACTCGAATCGCTGGATTCAAAGTCCAGAGTGCTAATCATTACACAATGGAACTGGGTGCCCCTCACGGACTGGAATTGAGCATCATCATGACATTAAACTTATAAGCTGCCATTTATTACATGTAGCATCCTCAGGAAGTGTTTGCGTGGCCAATGAAGCAATCAAGTAGGCTGATAGTGGAGGGAGCAACTTGGAATGTAGCGAGAATTCTTGCCAGTATTCGTACATGAAATGATGTCTAAGGGTCAGGTAATCAAAATCGCGGAACAGCCACTTTCGTATGGTGGATGCTTTGTGCTGTAAGCAGCCTAGCTATGAAAACAATTATGGACACAGAGTACTGTCGAAAAGTGCGTTCTGACAAACAATTCTACGTAGTGGGCGGATGGTGCGTGACACGATAACATTTGCACTTCACACGATCGACATACTGTCACACAACTGAAGCAGCTCTTTCAGCCTTCACATACACTGGTCCTCAGCACAGCTCATGTTGTTGGTGTCGGATTAAGAGACCTCTTTGAGAATACGGTTCATATTGGATGCTGCGACTAGCAAGTGCTTCAAGATATCAGTAGGTGTTGGGGTGCACACCTGCTTTCTTGTGCGGCCTGTTGGTCTATGGGTATGATTCCTGCTTTGGGTGCAGGAGTACCCGGGTTCAATTCCCGGACAGGCCCTACTTTTCACTTTCGCGACAACCAAGCATTACGATAAACTAGCGAGTCTCTGAAAGTAAGCCATGCAACAGGACAAACTGCATGTCGGGCCACCGGCCAACGACACTGGCAAGTGCGTCTTGTGGAAAGCAATCTACGAAGCAGGATTAAGCCGTGTTCGATTACTTATATCTATACCTAAAGACTGACACGTATAACGATTCTATTCGTTTCCCAAGAACTAGTACATCGCATGCACGTTTGTTAAATGCACGCTCATGCAGCACCCAAAACGGAGAGATACTGGGACCAACAGCTGAGGTCGTCTTCTCGCAGTTGAACCCCTTACGTTCCGTTATTAATCCTAGTAGCAAAAGCATAAGCATTTGGAGCGTTCCCATTTCACGTGTGGACTGCTATTAACAATTTGCATGACATGATCCAGGCTAAAATTCTGGGTATACAATTCCAACTACCAGATCGTACACATTTCTAGAAACGATCGCAAAACACAGAGTCAGGTTCCACCGAGACTCGAAATCGGATCGCCGGATTCAAAGTCCAGTGTGCTAACCATACACCATGGAACCGGGTGCCCCTCGCGGACTGTAATTGAGCAGCATCATGACATTAAACCGATAAGCTGCGATTTTTACATGTAGCGTCCTCAGGAAGTGTTTGCATGGCTAATGAAGCAACCAAGTAGGCTGAAAGTGGAGGGAGCAACTTGGAATGTAGCGAGAATTCTTGCCAGTATTCTTACATGAAATGATGTCTAAGTGTCAGGTAATCAAAATCGCGAAACAGCCTCTTTCGTATGGTGGATGCTTTGTGCTGGAAACAGCCTAGCTATGAAAACAGCTATGGACACAGAGTACTGTCGAAAAGTGCGTGCTGTCACACAACGCTACGTAGTGGGCGGATGGTGCGTGACGCGATAACATTTGCACTTCACACGATCGACATACTGTCACACAACTGAAGCAGCTCTTTCAGCCTTCACATACACTGGTCCTCAGCACAGCTCATGTTGTTGGTGTCGGATTAAGAAATCTCTTTGAGAATATGGTCCATATTGGATGCTGCAACTAGCAAGTGCGGCAAGATCTCATTAGGTGGCGGGGTGCACACCTGCTTCCTTGTTCGGCCTGTTGGTCTAGTTGTGTGATTCCTGCTTTGGGTGCAGGAGGCCCCGGGTACATATCCCGCACAGGCCCTACTTTTCACTTTCGCGACAACCAAGCACTACGTTAAACTAGCGAGTCTCTGAAAGTAAGCCATGCAACAGTACCCACTGCATGTCGGGCCACCGGCCAATGATACTGGCATGTGCGTCTTGTGGAAAGCAATCTACGAAGCAGGATTAAGCCGACTTCGATTACTTATATCTATACCTAAAGACTGACACGTATAACGATTCTATTCGTTTCCCAGGAACTAGTACATCGCATGCACGTTTGTTAAATGCACGCGCATGCAGCACCCAAAACGGAGAGATACTGGGACCAGCAGCTGAGGTCGTCTTCTCGCAGTTGAACCCCTTACGTTCCATTATTAATCCTAGTAGCAAAAGCATAAGCATTTGGAGCGTTCCCCATTCACGTGTGGACTGCTATTAACAATTTGCATTACATGATCCTAGCTAAAATTCTGGATATATAAAATTCCAACTACCAGCTCGTCCACATTTCTAGAAACGATCGCAAAACACAGATTCAGGTTCCACCGAGACTCGCACTCGGATCGCCGGATTCAAAGTCCAGAGTGCTAACCATTACACCATGGAACCAAGTGCCCCTCGCGGACTGGAATTGAGCAGCATCATGACATTAAACCTGTAAGCTGCGATTTATTACATGTAGCGTCCTCAGGAAGTGTTTGCGTGGCTAATGAAGAAACCAAGTAGGCTGAAAGTGGAGGGAGCAACTTGGAATGTAGCGAGAATTCTTGCCAGTATTCGTAAATGAAATGATGTCTAAGGGTCAGGAAATCAAAATCGCGGAACAGCCACTTTCGTATTGTGGATGCTTTGTGCTGGAAGCAGCCTAGCTATGAAAACAGCTATGGACACAGAGTACTGTCGAAAAGTGCGTGCTGTCACACAACGCTACGTAGTGGGCGGATGGTGCGTGACACGATAACATTTGCACTTCACACAATCGAGATACTGTCACACAACTCAAGCAGCTCTTTCAGCCTTCACATACACTGGTCCTCAGCACAGCTCATGTTGTTGGTGTCGGATTAAGAAACCTCTTTGAGAATATGGTCCATATTGGATGCAGCTACTAGCTAGTGCGGCAAGATATCAGTAGGTGGCGAGGTGCACTCATGCTTCCTTGTGCGGCCTGTTGGTCTAGGGGTATGATTCCTGCTTAGGGTGCAGGAGGTCCCTAGTTCAAATCCCGGACAGGCCCTACTTATCACTTTCGCGACAACCAAGCACTACGATAAACTAGCGAGTCTTTGAAAGTAAGCCATGCTACTGGGCAAACTGCATGTCTGGCCACCGGCCAATGATACTGGCAAGTGCGTCTTGTGGAAAGCAATCTACGAAGCAGGATTAGGCCGTGTTCGATTACTTATATCTATACCTAAAGACTGACACGTATAACGATTCTATTCGTTTCCCAAGAACTAGTACATCGCATGCACGTTTGTTAAATGCACGCGCATGCAGCTCCCAAAACGGAGAGATACTGGGACCAGCAGCTGAGGGCGTCTTCTCGCAGGTGAACCCCTTACGTTCCGTTATTAATCCTAGTACCAAAAGCATAAGCATTTGGAGCGTTCCCCATTCATGTGTGGACTACTATTAACAATTTGCATTACATGATCCTAGCTAAAATTCTGGTTATACAATTCCAACTACCAGCTCGTACACATTTCTAGAAACGATCGCAAAACACAGATTCAGGTTCCACCGAGACTCGAACTCGGATGGCTGGATTCAAAGTCCAGAGTGCTAACCATACACCATGGAACCGGGTGCCCCTCGCTTACTGTAATTGAGCAGCATCATTACATTAAACCGATAAGCTGCGATTTATTACATGTAGCGTCCTCAGGAAGTGTTTGCGTGGCTAATGAAGCAACCAAGTAGGCTGAAAGTGGAGGGAGCAAATTGGAATGTAGCGTGAATTCTTGCCAGTATTCGTACAAGAAATTATGTCTAAGTGTCAGGTAATCAAAATCGCGGAACAGCCACTTTCGTATGGTGGATGCTTTGTGCTGGAAACAGCCTAGCTATGATAACAGCTATGGACACAGAGTACTGTCGAAAAGTGCGTGCTGTCACACAACGCTACGTAGTGGGCGGATGGTGCGTGACACGATAACATTTGCACTTCACACGATCGACATACTGTCACACAACTCAAGCAGCTCTTTCAGCCTTCACATACATTGGTCCTCAGCACAGCTCATGTTGTTGGTGTCGGATTAAGAAACCTCTTTGAGAATATGGTCCATATTGGATGCTGCGACTAGCAAGTGCGGCAAGATCTCAGTAGGTGGCGGTGTGCACACCTGCTTTCTTGTGCGGCCTATAGGTCTAGGGGTGTGATTCCTGCTTTGGGCGTTGGAGGTCCCGGATTCAAATCCCGGACAGGCCCTACTTTTCACTTTCGCGACAACCAAGCACTACGATAAACTAGCGAGTCTCTGAAAGTAAGCTATGCAACAGTACACACAGCATGTCTGGCCACCGGCCAATGATACTGGCAAAAGCGTCTTGTGGAAAGCAATCTACAAAGCAGGATTAAGCCGTGTTCGATTACTTATATCTATACCTAAAGACTGACACGTATAACGATTCTATTCGTTTCCCAAGAACTAGTACATCGCATGCACGTTTGTTAAATGCACGCGCATGCAGCACCCAAAACGGAGAGATACTGGGACCAGCAGCTGAGGTCGTCTTCTCGCAGTTGAACCACTTACGTTCCGTTATTAATCCTAGTAGCAAAAGCATAAGCATTTGGAACGTTCTCCATTCACGTGTGGACTGGTATTAACAACATACTGTCACACAACTCAAGCAGCTCTTTCAGCCTTCACATACACTGGTCCTCAGCACAGCTCATGTTGTTGGTGTCGGATTAAGAAACCTCTTTGAGAATATGGTCCATATTGGATGCTGCAACTAGCAAGTGCGGCAAGATGTCAGTAGGTGGCGGGGTGCTCACATGCTTCCTTGTGCGGCCTGTTGATCTAGGGGTATGATTCCTGCTTTGGGTGCAGGAGGTCCCGGGTTCAAATCCCGGACAGGCACTACTTTTCACTTTCGCGACAACCAAGCACTACGATAAACTAGCGAGTCTCTGAAAGTAAGCCATGCTACAGGGCAAACTGCATGTCTGGCCACCGGCCAATTATACTGGCAAGTGCGTCTTGTGGAGAGCAATCTACGAAGCAGGATTAGGCCGTGTTCGATTACTTATATCTATACCTAAAGACTGACACGTATAACGATTCTATTCGTTTCCCAAGAACTAGTACATCGCATGCACGTTTGTTAAATGCACGCGCATGCAGCTCCCAAAACGGAGAGATACTGGGACCAGCAGCTGAGGTCGTCTTCTCGCAGTTGAATCCCTTACGTTCCGTTATTAATCCTAGTAGCAAAAGCATAAGCATTTGGAGCGTTCCCCATTCATGTGTGGACTACTATTAACAATTTGCATTACATGATCCTAGCTAAAATTCTGGGTATACAATTCCAACTACCAGATCGTACACATTTCTAGAAACGATCGCAAAACATAGATTCAGGTTCCACCGAGTCTCGAACTCGGATCGCTGGATTCTAAGTCCACGGTGCTTACTATTACACCATGGAACCGGTTGCCCCTCACGGACTGGAATTGAGAATCATCATGACATTAAACCTATAAGCTGCCATTTATTACATGTAGCGTCCTCAGGAAGTGTTTGCGTGGCTAATGAAGCAACCAAGTAGGCTGAAAATGGAGGGAGCAACTTGGAATGTAGCAGTAATTCTTGCCAGTATTCGTACATGAAATGATGTCTAAGGGTCAGGTAATCAAAATCGCGGAACAGCCACTTTCGTATGGTGGATGCTTTGTGCTGGAAACAGCCTAGCTATGAAAACAGCCATGGACACAGAGTACTGTCGAAAAGTGCGTGCTGTCACACAACGCTACGTAGTGGGCGGATGGTACGTGACACGATAACATTTGCACTTCACACGATCGACATACTGTCATACAACTCAAGCAGCTCTTTCAGCCTTCAGATACACTGATCCTCAGCACAGCTCATGTTGTTGGTGTCGGATTAAGAAACCTCTTTGAGAATATGGTCCATATTGGATGCTGCAACTAGCAAGTGCGGCAAGATATCAGTAGGTGGCGGGGTGCACACATGCTTCCTTGTGCGGCCTGTTGGTCTAGGGGTATGATTCCTGCTTTGGGTGCAGGAGGTCCCGGGTTCAAATCCCGGACAGGCACTACTTTTCACTTTCGCGACAACCAAGCACTACGATAAACTAGCGAGTCTCTGAAAGTAAGCAATGCAACAGGACACACTGCATGTCGGGCCACCGGCAAGTGATACTGGCAAGTGCGTCTTGTGGAAAGCAATCTACGAGGCAGGATTAAGCCGTGTTCGATTACATATATCTATACCTGAAGACTGACACGTGTAACGATTCTATTCGTTTCCCAAGAACTAGTACATCGCATGCACGTTTGTTAAATGCACGCGCATGCAGCACCCAAAACGGAGAGATACTGGGACCAGCAGCTGAAGTCGTCTTCTCGCAGTTGAACCCCTTACGTTCCGTTATTAATCCTAGTAGCAAAAGCATAAGCATTTGGAGCGTTCCCCATTCACGTGTGGACTGCTATTAACAACAAACTGTCACACAACTCAAGCAGCTCTTTCAGCCTTCACATACACTGGTCCTCAGCACAGCTCATGTTGTTGGTGTCGGATTAAGAAACCTCTTTGAGAATACGGTCCATATTGGATGCTGCGACTAGCAACTGCGGCAAGATCTCAGTAGGTGGCGGTGTGCACACCTGCTTTCTTATGCGGCCTGTTGGTCTAGGGGTATGATTCCTGCTTTGGTTGCAGGAGGTCCCGGGTTCAAATCCCGCACAGGCACTACTTTTCGCTTTCGCGACAACCAAGCACTACGATAAACTAGCGAGTCTCTGAAAGTAAGCCATGCAACACTACAAACTGCATGTCGGGCCACCGGCCAATGATACTGGCAAGTGCGTCTTGTGGAAAGCAATCTACGAAGCAGGATTAAGCCGTGTTCGATTACTTATATCTATACCTAAAGACTGACACGTATAACGAATCTATTCGTTTCCCAAGAACTAGTACACTGCATGCACGTTTGTCAAATGCTCGCGCATGCAGCACCCAAAACGGAGAGATACTGGGACCAGCAGCTAAGGTCGTCTTCTCGCATTTGAACCCCTTACGTTCCGTTATTAATCCTAGTAGCAAAAGCATATGCATTTGGAGCGTTCCCCATTCACGTGTGTACTGCTATTAACAATTTGCCCCTCACGGACTGGAATTGAGCATCATCATGACATTAAACCTATAAGCTGCGATTTATTACATGTAGCGTCCTCAGGAATTGTTTGCGTGGCTAATGAAGCAACCAAGTAGGCTGAAACTGGAGGGAGCAACTTGGAATGTAGCGAGAATTCTTGCCAGTATTCGTACATGAAATGATGTCTAAGGGTCAGGAAATCAAAATCGCGGAACAGCCACTTTCGTATGGTTGATGCTTTGTGCTGGAAGCAGCCTAGCTATGAAAACAGCTATGGTCACAGAGTACTGTCGAAAAGTGCGTGCTGTCACACAACGCTACGTAGTGGGCGGATGGTGCGTAACACGATAACATTTGCACTTCACACGATCGACATACTGTCACACAACTCAAGCAGCTCTTACTGCCTTCACATACACTGGTCCTCAGCACAGCTCATGTTGTTGGTGTCGGATTAAGAAACCTCTTTGAGAATACGGTCCATAATGGATGCTGCGACTAGCAAGTCCGGCAAGATCTCAGTAGGTGGCGGTGTACACACCTGCTTTCTTGTGCGGCCTGTTGGTCTAGGAGTGTGATTCCTGCTTTGGGCGCTGGAGGTCCTGGGTTCAAATCCCGGACAGGCCCTACTGTTCACTTTCGCGACAACCAAGCACTACGATAAACTAGCGAGTCTCTGAAAGCAAGCCACGCAACAGGACAAACTGCATGTCGGGCCACCGGCCAATGATACTGGCAAGTGCGTCTTGTGGAAAGCAATCTACGAAGCAGGATTAAGCCGTGTTCGATTACTTATATCTATACCTAAAGACTGACACGTATAACGAATCTATTCGTTTCCCAAGAACTAGTACACTGCATGCACGTTTGTTAAATGCTCGCGCATGCAGCACCCAAAACGGAGAGATACTGGGACCAGCAGCTGAGGTCGTCTTCTCGCAGTTGAACCCCTTACGTTCCGTTATTAATCCTAGTAGCAAAAGCATAAGCATTTGGAGCGTTCCCCATTCACGTGTGGACTGCTATTAACAATTTGCATTACATGATCCTAGCTAAAATTCTGGATATACAATCCAACTACCAGCTCGTACACATTTCTAGAAACAATCGCAAAACACAGTGTTAGGTTCCACCGAGACTCGAACTCGGATCGCTGATTTCAAAGTTCAGAATGCTGACCATTACACCATGGAACCGGGTGCCCCTCGCGGACTGTAATTGAGCAGCATCATGACATTAAACCTATAAGCTGCGATTTATTACATGTAGCGTCCTCAGGAATTGTTTGCGTGGCTAATGAAGCAACCAAGTAGGCTGAAAGTGGAGGGAGCAACTTGGAATGTAGCGAGAATTCTTGCCAGTATTCGTACATGAAATGATGTCTAAGGGTCAGGAAATAAAAATCGCGGAACAGCCACTTTCGTATGGTGGATGCTTTGTGCTGGAAGCAGCCTAGCTATGAAAACAGCTATGGTCACAGAGTACTGTCGAAAAGTGCGTGCTGTCACACAACGCTACGTAGTGGGCGGATGGTGCGTAACACGATAACATTTGCACTTCACACGATCGACATACTGTCACACAACTCAAGCAGCTCTTTCTGCCTTCACATACACTGGTCCTCAGCACAGCTCATGTTGTTGGTGTCGTATTAAGAAACCTCTTTGAGAATACGGTCCATATTGGATGCTGCGACTAGCAAGTGCGGCAAGATCTCAGTAGGTGGCGGTGTACACACCTGCTTTCTTGTGCGGCCTGTTGGTCTAGGAGTGTGATTCCTGCTTTGGGCGCTGGAGGTCCTGGGTTCAAATCCCGGACAGGCACTACTTTTCACTTTCGCGACAACCAAGCACTACGACAAACTAGCGAGTCTCTGAAAGCAAGCCACGCAACAGGACAAACTGCATGTCGGGCCACCGGCCAATGATACTGGCAAGTGCGTCTTGTGGAAAGCAATCTACGAAGCAGGATTAAGCCGTGTTCGATTACTTATATCTATACCTAAAGACTGACACGTATAACGAATCTATTCGTTTCCCAAGAACTAGTACACTGCATGCACGTTTGTTAAATGCTCGCGCATGCAGCACCCAAAACGGAGAGATACTGGGACCAGCAGCTGAGGTCGTCTTCTCGCAGTTGAACCCCTTACGTTCCGTTATTAATCCTAGTAGCCAAAGCATAAGCATTTGGAGCGTTCCCATTTCACGTGTGGACTGCTATTAACAATTTGCATTACATGATCCTAGCTAAAATTCTGGATATACAATTCCAACTACCAGCTTGTACACATTTCTAGAAACGATCGCAAAACACAGATTCAGGTTCCACCGAGACTCCAACTCCGATCGCCGGATTCAAAGTCCAGAGTGCTAACCATTACACCATGGAACCGGGTGCCCCTCGCGGACTGGAATTGAGCAGCATCATGACATTAAACCTATAAGCTGCGATTTATTACATGTAGCGTCCTCAGGATGTGTTTGCGTGGCTAATGAAGCAACCAAGTAGGCTGAAAGTGGAGGGAGCAACTTGGAATGTAGCGAGAATTCTTGCCAGTATTCGTACATGAAATGATGTCTAAGGGTAAGGAAATCAAAATCGCGGAACAGCCACTTTCGTATGGTGGATGCTTTGTGCTGGAAACAGCCTAGCTATGAAAACAGCTATGGACACAGAGTATTGTCGAAAAGTGCGTGCTGTCACACAACGCTACGTAGTGGGCGGATGGTGCGTGACACGATAACATTTGCACTTCACACGATCGACATACTGTCACACAACTCAAGCAGCTCTTTCAGCCTTCACATACACTGGTCCTCAGCACAGCTCATGTTGTTGGTGTCGGATTAAGAAACCTCTTTGAGAATATGGTTCATATTGGATGCTGCGACCAGCAAGTGCGGCAAGATATCTGTAGGTGGCGGTGTGCACACCTGCTTCCTTGTGCGGCCTGTTGGTCTAGGGGTAATTCGGCCTTTGGCTGTGGAGCGGTGCGGTACGTCCCGGCCGCTCCGTGTCGCGTTTCCGGGTGTGTTGTTGTTTACCGCACAGGCGCCCTAGTGTTACGTATTGCCGTCACGTTCCTGACACACGATGGCTCTTTCGTATCGGAAAGCCACGATCAAGCTGCAGTTTGACACTACGTACTCTAGGTCCAAGGCCCACGAAGTAGAGCGTTTTTTACGCGATGTGGTACATGTTGATCCTAACGAGCTGATCGGTATCCACTTATCTATTGTCTCCAGCGTCGTATATCTTAAGTTCACTGACGACGAAGCATGTGACAAACTTCTCGGACGCTCGACGGCAGGTTATCGGTTCTGCCACTCAGACGGAAACGTGGGTGTGGTGACGCTTGGACGTGCTGGATTGGGAATCTAAAATGTGCGCGTGTTTGAGCTCCCTTTTGAAGATCCAGCGGATTTGGTCACCCTTGCTCTTCGACTCTATGGAACAGTTCTCGGCCACACGGCCGAAAAACGGAAGACCTTCGACACTTACACTGTCCTTAACGGGGTGCGACAAGTCCGTATTGACCTGCGTCGCCATATTCCTTCGTATCTCACGATCGCTGGTTGCAGGCCAATAATTATTTACGACGGTCAGCCGAGAACCTGCTCCGGTTATGGCCAGACGGGACACATGCGTACCGAATGCCTGCAATGCCGTCTCGCGCAGACACCCTCGACCGACCAGATTCGTCCGTCAACACCGACCTCTCTGCCGATTACGTATGTAGCGGCGGCGAGACGGGAGACGCCAGCTGTATATGACGAACCCACTGTATTGGTGCGAGCTTTGGAGGACCCTGCAGTAGCTTCCACGGAGCCGCAAGCGTCTTTCAGTGCTGATGCTACTGATGTCCTTTCGTCGGACCCCGGCGCACCGTCACAACGGCTCGCCGACGGTGCGATGGAAGTTGAAGCACAGGATGCAGCGTCCTCCCCTTGCCCTACGTCGGAAACAGAGGCGCGGCAGCGTAAGCAGAAATCACCCAAGCGTCATAAGAAGCGGCGCAAGACAACCGACGACGTAGAACAGCCCGAGGCGATACCGCTGGATGACGAGGTGCCTCAACCGCTCCACCGCGCCGACACAGGCGACCCTACCGTCTCACACGGTTCGACGTCTTCTCCCACTACCGCTGGGTCTGGACCACATGAGGAAGCGGGAGATCACCGCAGCTCCGACACCGGGGATGCACCCTTGCCTCCGTCTGCCTCTCGAGATCCAGTGGTGTCAACGTCCCTGGGCGACTGGGCGCAGGAGATGGAGTTGCAGGATGCGTTTCAGAACCAAGACGATGCACCGATGCCGATGGCAGCGTCTACGTGGCCGGCGACAGACGCCTAGGACGGCATGAGCACCTCTCGTCGCTGCCTAGCACTTCGCAAGACCGGCGCTCCACGTCACGACTAATGCCCTCCTGTCATACCATGGTCACCTCCCGAGACTTGATGGACCAGGCATACCGCCTCGCCACGATCAACGTCAATGGCATTACATCTGATGTCAAGATCCGTATGCTGAAGGATACGTTACGCGCTGCGGATCTGGACGTTGTTTTCCTTAAAGAAGTCCGATCAGGACTCTGTCTCGATGCCTACGGATATGACGCCTACACTATGCCTGCAGATGTGGGCGGTGGAGGTACGGCGATTCTACTGCGGGAAGGGATAATGGCAACTGATGTCTCCTATTTACCGTCGGCCCGGGGGGTCGCACTCACGATTGGTACAGTACGTCTGGTGAACTTATATGCTCCTTCAGGCACCGGCAAAAGGAGAGAACGGCGCACCTTTTTTGCCGAAGATATAGCCCCGCTCTTCCAGGGCAATACCGACCACTTGGTAGTAGGCGGCGATTTTAATTGTGTGCTTCGCCCATCCGACCAGGAGCCACACTATACCACCTGCCCGGCACTCCAGGCACTTGTACAGGACTTGGCCTTGTTGGACACCTGGATCATCCAACACGGCGACCGTCGAGCACACACCTACTTTACTAGTCACTCCGCGAGCCGTTTGGATCGATTCTACGTCACCCGCGGCCTACGATCGGCCGTTGTCGACGCTGAGATGTGGCCGGCAGCGTTCACGGATTACCTCGCATATGTGTGTACTCTCACCCTTCCCCGCCAGCGCGTCCGCCGAAGTAGGGGTCCGTGGCGCCTCAATGTGGCCCTTCTTGATGAGATAAATTGCAGACGCGCAGTCGAGTCCACATGGAGCAATTGCCTCCGGCGTTTACCCGCCTACCGTTCTGTACTTCAATGGTGGTTACGGTGTGCAAAACCCGCACTGTGCCGAACATTAGTCAGCTATGGACGCGACCGAGCGCGCTGGTATACTGCGACTACTGATTTTTACTATACTGCCCTCCGCGAACTGGCTGTACAACCGCCGTCGCCAGAGCGACAATCAGCACTACAACGCGTCAAGGCACAATTGCTTCGTATCAACGCCGTACGTCTTGCGGGTGTGCTGGTGCGAGCGAGGACGACTGATGATGTTCGTGGCGAACGACCTTCCCTCCACCATATCATTCAAGAACGCCGAAGACGCAAGAGGCAGCTCATTACCGAGGTTGAGACGGAGGACGGGCGACGCGTTGACGCACAAATGGATATCGTCCGAGCGTTCACACAGTCATATAAACTTCTTTACGAGAGGGAGTCCCACATGAATGTAGGGGTCAGGGAAGTCCTATCTGACCTACCAGTCTCTCGGAACCTACAAGATGATGCTACGCTCTTGTTGGCGGTGACTTTGGAAGAACTGCGAGAGGCTCTGTTGCGTGGCTCTCCCAACAAAACGCCTGGCCCTGACGGCCTCCCTCTTGAATTTTACAAGCGGTTCTTTGATCTCATGGGCCCAATGTGGGTCAGGATGTACAGTGAACTCCTGGACGCCGATTTTCAGGTACCATCTGACTTTACTGAGGGTCTCTTGATCCCTGTGCCCAAACCCGGCGGAGGCCGTCACCCTCTTGATTTTCGCCCGTTGACAATGCTCAACACTGACTATAAGCTGTTGACACGCATGCTCCGTGAGAGGCTCAAACCTACGGTAATGGCGGCCATTCACACTGATCAAACCTGCCTCGGGGGCGACACTAATGGGTTTACGACTTTAAGCACCTATAGAGACGTGGTGGCGCTCATGCAAACTTGCCGCCTCCAAGGCGCTCTTGTTGCGCTGGACTTCGACCATGCTTTCGACCGCGTTAACCATGGTTTCCTGCGTGCTGTTATGGAACACATCGGTGTCCCGCGTCTGACGACGTCTGTTGTGCTTCGATTGATCCACGGGGCTGTCACGAGGATTATGATCAACGGCTGTCGGTCCGCCCCCGTCCGTGTCAACAGGTCCGTCCGGCAGGGTTGTCCTCTTTCTGCCATGCTCTTCGCCGTTGCCCTCGAACCAGCTCTTCACGGACTACGGCGACGCTTAGAAGGACTTACCCTCCGTTCCGTAACCTTTCGATGTGGTGCATACGCCGACGATGTTATGTTCTTAGCACGGTCTGGTGACGAAATACACACGGCGTTTTCCTGGCTCCACCAGTATGGGGCGGTGGCAGGCAGTGTGCTCAACCTTCGGAAATCACGCTACATGGAGGTAGGACGAGGAATGCCTGCAGGTCTGGCCGTACCTCTGACAAAGGTCCCGATGCTCAAGTGTTTAGGGATATCACTCCATCGACAAATACAACGCACGGCGGGCTTTACGTATCGTATGGTCTTATGACGACTCCGTTTAGAGGCTCGTCTCAATAAATTCAGATCATTGAACATTTTGCAACGCGCCCAATACGTTAATATGTACATGGCTTCTCACCTTAACCATTACGCCCATGTACTGCCGACAACGGACACGATGGCTTCCAGGATACAGGCAGTGTTTGGACGCGTGGTGAACGATGGTGCTGTTTTCAAGATCCGTTTTGTTACGCTTACTTTACCCTTCGACAAAGGCGGTGTTGGACTCACTCACGTCAAGCACAGAGCGCTGGCACTGTATCTCCGTTCCATGAGGCGACTCTGGCTTTCACCAACAGCCAGTCTCCCAGGCCTACTGATTGAAGAAGTGGCCCCACGTACGCGGTACCAGTTGGACATTTATCGCCCTCGCTGTCACACATTAGAACGTTTTTCGTAGAGCATAGCTATGTGTTGCGGGTTATATCGGAGACACGGAATCCGACAGCGAAGACTTATTATAGTGCTCTCCAGCACTGGACTCCGGATAACGACATTGTACGGCGCCACCCTACGGTCGACTGGCCACGAGTATGGCGAGCCATCCACGCGCCGTTCCTGTCTACTTTCGTGCGGTCGACGTGGTATGTGGTCGTTAACGAGAAACTTCCAACCCGACAACGGCTGCATGCCATTAACCTAATTGACGACCCTGTGTGCCCCCGTTGCACGACGTTAGACACGGACGAACATAGACTGAACTGTGGCCCCGCGCGTGAGTGCTGGAAACTGATCCGCCAGATCCTGGCTTTCCTGCTCCGCCGCCCCTACGTTTCGATTTTACCCCAAGAACTCTTTCATCCCCACGCTGTCTATTTCCCTATGACCCGGATGAATGCGGTTAATTGGGTACGAGGAATGGCGATACACTACATATACCGCGATGGAGACAAAGACGTCCTCGATTTATGGTACTATATGATCGACGAGTTTCTGGTCTTAACGAACAGACAGGATTACCGGAACCTTTTTGCGAACTATTTGGGTTCGTCATTCATGGACCCACCACCCAGCTGGGGTGTGCCGGGTGTGAGAAGACATTAACTTGTAGATGTGATCTTTCCACGATTCCCCTATGGTAACAGAAACAGTCTCTGACTGTGTGCAGCGGCACCGGGCGCTCCAACGATTGGTGACTGGTGATGTCCAATGCGATGACGACCGCCCGTTCCTGGCCGCCCGCCTAGCAATGTGACCGCGGCGAGCAAGATGGCCCTTTTTAGTTCACTTTTTTGGCAACTTTTTGCGCATGGCTGCCTTGTTTATCTTTAATGCATTCTCCACAAAAAAAAATGTTGTTAGTAGTTTGTGAAATAAGCACTGTAGGCTGTGATTATATTTTTGTTGAGCTTAATAATTAGTGTGTGTAGAAACACCATTTTCTTTAAGTATTCATTGACATATTTCTGTACATGTTATTTGCATAAGTGCCTTAGTACAAATTCAGTTTTGTGGCTTTGTAAAAAAAAAAAAAAAACAAAAAAAAAACGAAAAAAGGGTATGATTCATGCTTTGGGTGCAGGAGGTCCCGGGTTCAAAATCCGGACAGGCCCTACTTTTCACTTTCGCGACAAACAAGCATTACGATAAACTAGCGAGTCTCTGAAAGTAAGCCATGCAACAGGACAAACTGCATGTCTGGCCACCGGCCAATGATACTGGCAAGTGCGTCTGGTGGAAAGCAATCTACGAAGCAGGATTAAGCCGTGTTCGATTATGTATATCTATACCTAAAGACTGACACGTATAACGATTCTATTCGTTTCCCAAGAACTAGTACATCGCATGCACGTTTGTTAAATGCACGCGCACGCAGCACCCAAAACGGAGAGATACTGGGACCAGCAGCTGAGGTCGTCTTCTCGCATTTGAGCCCCTTACGTTCCGTTATTAATCATAGTAGCAAAAGCATAAGCATTTGGAGCGTTCCCCATTCACGTGTGGACTGCTATTAACAATTTGCATTACATGATCCTAGCTAAAATTCTGGATATTCAATTCCAACTACCAGCTCGTAAACATTTCTAGAAACGATCGCAAAACACAGATTCAGGTTCCACCGAGACTCGAACTCGGATCGCTGGATTCAAAGTCCAGAGTGCTAACCATTACACCATGGAACCGGGTGCCCCTCGCGGACTGGAATTGAGCAGCATCATGACATTAAACCTATAAGCTGCGATTTATTACATGTAGCGTCCTCAGGAAGTGTTTGCGTTTCTAATGAAGCAACCAAGTAGGCTGAAAGTGGAGGGAGCAACTTGGAATGTAGCGAGAATTCTTGCCAGTATTCGTACATGAAATGATGTCTAAGGGTCAGGAAATGAAAATCGCTTAACAGCCACATTCGTATGGTGGATGCTTTGTGCTGGAAGCAGCCTAGCTTTGAAAACAGCTACGGACACAGAGTACTGTCGAAAAGTGCGTGCTGTCACACAACGCTACGTAGTGGGCGGATGGTGCGTGACACGATAACATTTGCACTTTACACGATCGACATACTATCACACAACTCAAGCAGCTCTTTCAGCCTTCACATACACTGGTCCTCAGCACAGCTCATGTTGTTGGTGTCGGATTAAGAAATCTCTTTGAGAATTTGGTCCATATTGGATGCTGCGACTAGCAAGTGCGGCAAGATATCAGTAGGTGGTGGGGTGCACACCTGCTTCCTTGTGCGGCCTGTTGGTCTAGTGGTATGATTCCTGCTTTGGGTGCTTGAAGTCCCGGGTTCAAATCCCGGACAGGCCCTACTTTTCACTTTCGCGACAACCAAGCATTACGATAAACTAGCGAGTCTCTGCGAGTAAGCCATGCAACAGGACAAACTGCATGTCGGGCCACCTGCCAATGATACTGGCGTCTTGTGAAAAGCAATCTACAAAGCAGGATTAAGCCGACTTCGATTACTTATATCTATACCTAAAGACTGCCGCGTATAACGAATCTATTCGTTTCCCAAGAACTAGTACATCGCATGCACGTTTGTTAAATGCACGCGCATGCAGCACCCAAAACGGAGAGATACTGGGACCAGCAGCTGAGGTCGTCTTCTCGCAGTTGAACCCCTTACGTTCCGTCATTAATCCTAGTAGCAAAAGCATAAGCATTTGGAGCGTTCCCCATTCACGTGTGGACTGCTATTAACAACACACTGTCACACAACTCAAGCAGCTCTTTCAGCCTTCACATACACTGGTCCTAAGCACAGCTCATGTTGTTGGTGTCGGATTAAGAAACCTCTTTGAGAATATGGTCCATATTGGATGCTGCAACTAGCAAGTGCGGCAAGATATCAGTAGGATGCGGGGTGCACACCTGCTTCCTTGAGCGGTCTGTTCTTCTAGGGGTATGATTCCTGCTTTGGGTGCAGTAGGTCCCGGGTTCAAATCCCGTACAGTCCCTACTTTTCACTTTCGCGACAACCAAGCACTATGATAAACTAGCGAGTCTCTGAAAGTAAGCCATGCTACGGGGCAAACTGCATGTCTGGAAACCGGAAAATAATACTGGCAAGTGCGTCTTGTGGAAAGCAATCTACGAAGCAGGATTAAGCCGTGTTCGATTACTTATATCTATACCTAAAGACTGACACGTATAACGATTCTATTCGTTTCCCAAGAACTAGTACATCGCATGCACGTTTGTTAAATACACGTGCATGCAGCACCAAAAAAGGAGAGATACTGGGACCAGCAGCTGAGGTCGTCTTCTCGCAGTTGAGCCCCTTACGTTCCGTTATTAATCATAGTAGCAAAAGCATAAGCATTTGGAGCGTTCCCCATTCACGTGTGGACTGCTATTAACAATTTGCATTACATGATCCTAGCTAAAATTCTGGATATACAATTCCAACTACCAGCTCGTACACATTTCTAGAAACGATCGCAAAACACAGATTCAGGTTCCACCGAGACTCGAACTCGGATCGCTGGATTCAAAGTCCAGAGTGCTAACCATTACACCATGGAACCGCGTGCCCCTCGCGGACTGTAATTGAGCAGCATCATGACATTAAACCTATAAGCTGCGATTTATTACATGTAGCGTCCTCAGGAAGTGTTTGCGTGGCTAATGAAGCAACCAAGTAGGCTGAAAGTGGAGGGAGCAACTTGGAATGTAGCGAGAATTATGGTCAGTATTCGTACATGAAATGATGTCTAAGGGTCAGGAAATGAAAATCGCTTAACAGCCACTTTCGAATGGTGGATGCTTTGTGCTGGAAGTAGCTTAGCTATGAAAACGGCTATGGACACAGAGTACTGTCGAAAAGTGCGTGCTGTCACACAACGCTACGTAGTGGGCGGATGGTGCGTGACACGATAACATTTGCACTTCACACGATCGACATACTGTCACACAACTCAAGCAGCTCTTTCAGCCTTCACATACACTGGTCCTCAGCACAGCTCATGTTGTTGGTGTCGGATTAAGAAACCTCTTTGATAATATGGTCCATATTGGATGCTGCGACTAGCAAGTGCGGCAAGATCTCAGTAGGTGGCGGTGTGCACACCTGCTTTCTTGTGCGGCCTGTTGGTCTAGGGGTGTGATTCCTGCTTTGCGCGCTGGAGGTGCCGGGTTCAAATCCCGGACAGGCCCAACTTTTCACTTTCGCGACAACCAAGCACTACGATAAACTAGCGAGTCTCTGAAAGTAAGCCATGCAACAGGACAAACTGCATGTCTGGCCACCGGCTAATGATACTGGCAAGTGCGTCTTGTGGAAAGCAATCTACGAAGCAGGATTAAGCCGTGTTCGATTACTTATATCTATACCTAAAGACTGACACGTATAACGAATCTACTCGTTTACCAAGAACTAGTACATCGCATGCACGTTTGTTAAATGCACGCGCATGCAGCACCCAAAACGGAGAGATACTGGGACCAGCAGCTGAGGTCGTCTTCTCGCAGTTGAACCCCTTACGTTCCGTTATTAATCCTAGTAGCAAAAGCATAAGCATTTGGAGCGTTCCCCATTCACGTGTGGACTGCTATTAACAACATACTGTCACACAACTCAAGCAGCTCTTTCAGCCTTCACATACACTGGTCCTAAGAACAGCTCATGTTGTTGGTGTCGGATTAAGAAACCTCTTTGAGAATATGGTCCATATTGGATGCTGCAACTAGCAAGTGCGTTAAGATATCAGTAGGATGCGGGGTGCACACCTGCTTCCTTGAGCGGTCTGTTGGTCTAGGGGTATGATTCCTGCTTTGGGTGCAGTAGGTCCCGGGTTCAAATCCCGTACAGGCCCTACTTTTCACTTTCGCGACAACCAAGCACTATGATAAACTAGCGAGTCTCGGAAAGTAAGCCATGCTACAGGGCAAACTGCATGTCTGGAAACCGGAAAATAATACTGGCAAGTGCGTCTTGTGGAAAGCAATCTACGAAGCAGGATTAAGCCGTGTTCGATTACTTATATCTATACCTAAAGACTGACACGTATAACGATTCTATTCGTTTCCCAAGAACTAGTACATCGCATGCACGTTTGTTAAATACACGCGCATGCAGCACCCAAAACGGAGAGATACTGGGACCAGCAGCTGAGGTCGTCTTCTCGCAGTTGAGCCCCTTACGTTCCGTTATTAATCATAGTAGCAAAAGCATAAGCATTTGGAGCGTTCCCCATTCACGTGTGGACTGCTATTAACAATTTGCATTACATGATCCTAGCTAAAATTCTGGATATACAATTCCAACTACCAGCTCGTACACATTTCTAGAAACGATCGCAAAACACAGATTCAGGTTCCACCGAGACTCGAACTCGGATCGCTGGATTCAAAGTCCAGAGTGCTAACCATTACACCATGGAAACGCGTGCCCCTCGCGGACTGTAATTGAGCAGCATCATGACATTAAACCTATAAGCTGCGATTTATTACATGTAGCGTCCTCAGGAAGTGTTTGCGTGGCTAATGAAGCAACCAAGTAGGCTGAAAGTGGAGGGAGCAACTTGGAATGTAGCGAGAATTATGGTCAGTATTCGTACATGAAATGATGTCTAAGGGTCAGGAAATGAAAATCGCTTAACAGCCACTTTCGAATGGTGGATGCTTTGTGCTGGAAGTAGCTTAGCTATGAAAACGGCTATGGACACAGAGTACTGTCGAAAAGTGCGTGCTGTCACACAACGCTACGTAGTGGGCGGATGGTGCGTGACACGATAACATTTGCACTTCACACGATCGACATACTGTCACACAACTCAAGCAGCTCTTTCAGCCTTCACATACACTGGTCCTCAGCACAGCTCATGTTGTTGGTGTCGGATTAAGAAACCTCTTTGATAATATGGTCCATATTGGATGCTGCGACTAGCAAGTGCGGCAAGATCTCAGTAGGTGGCGGTGTGCACACCTGCTTTCTTGTGCGGCCTGTTGGTCTAGGGGTGTGATTCCTGCTTTGCGCGCTGGAGGTGCCGGGTTCAAATCCCGGACAGGCCCAACTTTTCACTTTCGCGACAACCAAGCACTACGATAATCTAGCGAGTCTCTGAAAGTAAGCCATGCAACAGGACAAACTGCATGTCTGGCCACCGGCCAATGATACTGGCAAGTGCGTCTTGTGGAAAGCAATCTACGAAGCAGGATTAAGCCGTGTTCGATTACTTATATCTATACCTAAAGACTGACACGTATAACGAATCTACTCGTTTCCCAAGAACTAGTACATCGCATGCACGTTTGTTAAATGCACGCGCATGCAGCACCCAAAACGGAGAGATACTGGGACCAGCAGCTGAGGTCGTCTTCTCGCAGTTGAGCCCCTTACGTTCCGTTATTAATCATAGTAGCAAAAGCATAAGCATTTGGAGCGTTCCCCATTCACGTGTGGACTGCTATTAACAATTTGCATTACATGATCCTAGCTAAAATTCTGGATATACAATTCCAACTACCAGCTCGTACACATTTCTAGAAACGATCGCAAAACACAGATTCAGGTTCCACCGAGACTCGAACTCGGATCGCTGGATTCAAAGTCCAGAGTGCTAACCATTACACCATGGAACCGCGTGCCTCTCGCGGACTGTAATTGAGCAGCATCATGACATTAAACCTATAAGCTGCGATTTATTACATGTAGCGTCCTCAGGAAGTGTTTGCGTGGCTAATGAAGCAACCAAGTAGGCTGAAAGTGGAGGGAGCAACTTGGAATGTAGCGAGAATTATGGTCAGTATTCGTACATGAAATGATGTCTAAGGGTCAGGAAATGAAAATCGCTTAACAGCCACTTTCGAATGGTGGATGCTTTGTGCTGGAAGTAGCTTAGCTATGAAAACGGCTATGGACACAGAGTACTGTCGAAAAGTGCGTGCTGTCACACAACGCTACGTAGTGGGCGGATGGTGCGTGACACGATAACATTTGCACTTCACACGATCGACATACTGTCACACAACTCAAGCAGCTCTTTCAGCCTTCACATACACTGGTCCTCAGCACAGCTCATGTTGTTGGTGTCGGATTAAGAAACCTCTTTGATAATATGGTCCATATTGGATGCTGCGACTAGCAAGTGCGGCAAGATCTCAGTAGGTGGCGGTGTGCACACCTGCTTTCTTGTGCGGCCTGTTGGTCTAGGGGTGTGATTCCTGCTTTGCGCGCTGGAGGTGCCGGGTTCAAATCCCGGACAGGCCCAACTTTTCACTTTCGCGACAACCAAGCACTACGATAAACTAGCGAGTCTCTGAAAGTAAGCCATGCAACAGGACAAACTGCATGTCTGGCCACCGGCTAATGATACTGGCAAGTGCGTCTTGTGGAAAGCAATCTACGAAGCAGGATTAAGCCGTGTTCGATTACTTATATCTATACCTAAAGACTGACACGTATAACGAATCTACTCGTTTACCAAGAACTAGTACATCGCATGCACGTTTGTTAAATGCACGCGCATGCAGCACCCAAAACGGAGAGATACTGGGACCAGCAGCTGAGGTCGTCTTCTCGCAGTTGAACCCCTTACGTTCCGTTATTAATCCTAGTAGCAAAAGCATAAGCATTTGGAGCGTTCCCCATTCACGTGTGGACTGCTATTAACAACATACTGTCACACAACTCAAGCAGCTCTTTCAGCCTTCACATACACTGGTCCTAAGAACAGCTCATGTTGTTGGTGTCGGATTAAGAAACCTCTTTGAGAATATGGTCCATATTGGATGCTGCAACTAGCAAGTGCGGCAAGATATCAGTAGGATGCGGGGTGCACACCTGCTTCCTTGAGCGGTCTGTTGGTCTAGGGGTATGATTCCTGCTTTGGGTGCAGTAGGTCCCGGGTTCAAATCCCGTACAGGCCCTACTTTTCACTTTCGCGACAACCAAGCACTATGATAAACTAGCGAGTCTCGGAAAGTAAGCCATGCTACAGGGCAAACTGCATGTCTGGAAACCGGAAAATAATACTGGCAAGTGCGTCTTGTGGAAAGCAATCTACGAAGCAGGATTAAGCCGTGTTCGATTACTTATATCTATACCTAAAGACTGACACGTATAACGATTCTATTCGTTTCCCAAGAACTAGTACATCGCATGCACGTTTGTTAAATACACGCGCATGCAGCACCCAAAACGGAGAGATACTGGGACCAGCAGCTGAGGTCGTCTTCTCGCAGTTGAGCCCCTTACGTTCCGTTATTAATCATAGTAGCAAAAGCATAAGCATTTGGAGCGTTCCCCATTCACGTGTGGACTGCTATTAACAATTTGCATTACATGATCCTAGCTAAAATTCTGGATATACAATTCCAACTACCAGCTCGTACACATTTCTAGAAACGATCGCAAAACACAGATTCAGGTTCCACCGAGACTCGAACTCGGATCGCTGGATTCAAAGTCCAGAGTGCTAACCATTACACCATGGAAACGCGTGCCCCTCGCGGACTGTAATTGAGCAGCATCATGACATTAAACCTATAAGCTGCGATTTATTACATGTAGCGTCCTCAGGAAGTGTTTGCGTGGCTAATGAAGCAACCAAGTAGGCTGAAAGTGGAGGGAGCAACTTGGAATGTAGCGAGAATTATGGTCAGTATTCGTACATGAAATGATGTCTAAGGGTCAGGAAATGAAAATCGCTTAACAGCCACTTTCGAATGGTGGATGCTTTGTGCTGGAAGTAGCTTAGCTATGAAAACGGCTATGGACACAGAGTACTGTCGAAAAGTGCGTGCTGTCACACAACGCTACGTAGTGGGCGGATGGTGCGTGACACGATAACATTTGCACTTCACACGATCGACATACTGTCACACAACTCAAGCAGCTCTTTCAGCCTTCACATACACTGGTCCTCAGCACAGCTCATGTTGTTGGTGTCGGATTAAGAAACCTCTTTGATAATATGGTCCATATTGGATGCTGCGACTAGCAAGTGCGGCAAGATCTCAGTAGGTGGCGGTGTGCACACCTGCTTTCTTGTGCGGCCTGTTGGTCTAGGGGTGTGATTCCTGCTTTGCGCGCTGGAGGTGCCGGGTTCAAATCCCGGACAGGCCCAACTTTTCACTTTCGCGACAACCAAGCACTACGATAATCTAGCGAGTCTCTGAAAGTAAGCCATGCAACAGGACAAACTGCATGTCTGGCCACCGGCCAATGATACTGGCAAGTGCGTCTTGTGGAAAGCAATCTACGAAGCAGGATTAAGCCGTGTTCGATTACTTATATCTATACCTAAAGACTGACACGTATAACGAATCTACTCGTTTCCCAAGAACTAGTACATCGCATGCACGTTTGTTAAATGCACGCGCATGCAGCACCCAAAACGGAGAGATACTGGGACCAGCAGCTGAGGTCGTCTTCTCGCAGTTGAACCCCTTACGTTCCGTTATTAATCCTAGTAGCAAAAGCATAAGCATTTGGAGCGTTCCCCATTCACGTGTGGACTGCTATTAACAATTTGCATTACATGATCCTAGCTAAAATTCTGGATATACAATCCAACTACCAGCTCGTACACATTTCTAGAAACAATCGCAAAACACAGAGTTAGGTTCCACCGAGACTCGAACTCGGATCGCTGGATTCAAAGTTCAGAATGCTGACCATTACACCATGGAACCGGGTGCCCCTCGCGGACTGTAATTGAGCAGCATCATGACATTAAACCTATAAGCTGCGATTTATTACATGTAGCGTCCTCAGGAATTGTTTGCGTGGCTAATGAAGCAACCAAGTAGGCTGAAAGTGGAGGGAGCAACTTGGAATGTAGCGAGAATTCTTGCCAGTATTCGTACATGAAATGATGTCTAAGGGTAAGGAAATCAAAATCGCGGAACAGCCACTTTCGTATGGTGGATGCTTTGTGCTGGAAACAGCCTAGCTATGAAAACAGCTATGGACACAGAGTATTGTCGAAAAGTGCGTGCTGTCACACAACGCTACGTAGTGGGCGGATGGTGCGTGACACGATAACATTTGCACTTCACACGATCGACATACTGCAACACAACTCAAGCAGCTCTTTCAGCCTTCACATACACTGGTCCTCAGCACAGCTCATGTTGTTGGTGTCGGATTAAGAAACCTCTTTGAGAATATGGTTCATATTGGATGCTGCGACCAGCAAGTGCGGCAAGATATCTGTAGGTGGCGGTGTGCACACCTGCTTCCTTGTGCGGCCTGTTGGTCTAGGGGTAATTCGGCCTTTGGCTGTGGAGCGGTGCGGTACGTC
Source organism: Schistocerca gregaria (assembly GCF_023897955.1). Lineage (NCBI taxonomy): Eukaryota > Metazoa > Arthropoda > Insecta > Orthoptera > Acrididae > Schistocerca > Schistocerca gregaria. The sequence goes on along the minus strand of NC_064921.1, from coordinate 967,900,375 downwards.
CCGGCCGCTCCGTGTCGCGTTTCCGGGTGTGTTGTTGTTTACCGCACCGGCGCGCTAGTGTTACGTATTGCCGTCACGTTCCTGACACACGATGGCTCTTTCGTATCGGAAAGCCACGATCAAGCTGCAGTTCGACACTACGTACTCTAGGTCCAAGGCCCACGAAGTAGAGCGTTTTTTACCCGATGTGGTACATGTTGATCCTAACGAGCTGATCGGTATCCACTTATCTATTGTCTCCAGCGTCGTATATCTTAAGTTCACTGACGACGAAGCATGTGACAAACTTCTCAGACGCTCGACGGCAGGTTATCGGTTCTGCCACTCAGACGGAAACGTGGGTGTGGTGACGCTTGGACGTGCTGGATTGGGAATCCAAAATGTGCGCGTGTTTGAGCTCCCTTTTGAAGATCCAGCGGATTTGGTCACCCTTGCTCTTCGACTCTATGGAACAGTTCTCGGCCACACGGCCGAAAAACGGAAGACCTTCGACACTTACACTGTCCTTAACGGGGTGCGACAAGTCCGTATTGACCTGCGTCGCCATATTCCTTCGTATCTCACGATCGCTGGTTGCAGGCCAATAATTATTTACGACGGTCAGCCGAGAACCTGCTCCGGTTATGGCCAGACGGGACACATGCGTACCGAATGCCTGCAATGCCGTCTCGCGCAGACACCCTCGACCGACCAGATTCGTCCGTCAACACCGACCTCTCTGCCGATTACGTATGTAGCGGCGGCGAGACGGGAGACGCCAGCTGTATATGACGAACCCACTGTATTGGTGCGAGCTTTGGAGGACCCTGCAGTAGCTTCCACGGAGCCGCAAGCGTCTTTCAGTGCTGATGCTACTGATGTCCTTTCGTCGGACCCCGGCGCACCGTCACAACGGCTCGCCGACGGTGCGATGGAAGTTGAAGCACAGGATGCAGCGTCCTCCCCTTGCCCTACGTCGGAAACAGAGGCGCGGCAGCGTAAGCAGAAATCACCCAAGCGTCATAAGAAGCGGCGCAAGACAACCGACGACGTAGAACAGCCCGAGGCGATACCGCTGGATGACGAGGTGCCTCAACCGCTCCACCGCGCCGACACAGGCGACCCTACCGTCTCACACGGTTCGACGTCTTCTCCCACTACCGCTGGGTCTGGACCACATGAGGAAGCGGGAGATCACCGCAGCTCCGACACCGGGGATGCACCCTTGCCTCCGTCTGCCTCTCGAGATCCAGTGGTGTCAACGTCCCTGGGCGACTGGGCGCAGGAGATGGAGTTGCAGGATGCGTTTCAGAACCAAGACGATGCACCGATGCCGATGGCAGCGTCTACGTGGCCGGCGACAGACGCCTAGGACGGCATGAGCACCTCTCGTCGCTGCCTAGCACTTCGCAAGACCGGCGCTCCACGTCACGACTAATGCCCTCCTGTCATACCATGGTCACCTCCCGAGACTTGATGGACCAGGCATACCGCCTCGCCACGATCAACGTCAATGGCATTACATCTGATGTCAAGATCCGTATGCTGAAGGATACGTTACGCGCTGCGGATCTGGACGTTGTTTTCCTTCAAGAAGTCCGATCAGGACTCTGTCTCGATGCCTACGGATATGACGCCTACACTATGCCTGCAGATGTGGGCGGTGGAGGTACGGCGATTCTACTGCGGGAAGGGATAATGGCCACTGATGTCTCCTATTTACCGTCGGCCCGGGGGGTCGCACTCACGATTGGTACAGTACGTCTGGTGAACTTATATGCTCCTTCAGGCACCGGCAAAAGGAGAGAACGGCGCACCTTTTTTGCCGAAGATATAGCCCCGCTCTTCCAGGGCAATACCGACCACTTGGTAGTAGGCGGCGATTTTAATTGTGTGCTCCGCCCATCCGACCAGGAGCCACACTATACCACCTGCCCGGCACTCCAGGCACTTGTACAGGACTTGGCCTTGTTGGACACCTGGATCATCCAACACGGCGACCGTCGAGCACACACCTACTTTACTAGTCACTCCAAACGGCTCGATTCTACGTCACCCGCGGCCTACGATCGGCCGTTGTCGACGCTGAGATGTGGCCGGCAGCGTTCACGGATCACCTCGCATATGTGTGTACTCTCACCCTTCCCCGCCAGCGCGTCCGCCGAAGTAGGGGTCCGTGGCGCCTCAATGTGGCCCTTCTTGATGAGATAAATTGCAGACGCGCAGTCGAGTCCACATGGAGCAATTGCCTCCGGCGTTTACCCGCCTACCGTTCTGTACTTCAATGGTGGTTACGGTGTGCAAAACCCGCACTGTGCCGAACATTAGTCAGCTATGGACGCGACCGAGCGCGCTGGTATACTGCGACTACTGATTTTTACTATACTGCCCTCCGCGAACTGGCTGTACAACCGCCGTCGCCAGAGCGACAATCAGCACTACAACGCGTCAAGGCACAATTGCTTCGTATCAACGCCGTACGTCTTGCGGGTGTGCTGGTGCGAGCGAGGACGACTGATGATGTTCGTGGCGAACGACCTTCCCTCCACCATATCATTCAAGAACGCCGAAGACGCAAGAGGCAGCTCATTACCGAGGTTGAGACGGAGGACGGGCGACGCGTTGACGCACAAATGGATATCGTCCGAGCGTTCACACAGTCATATAAACTTCTTTACGAGAGGGAGTCCCACATGAATGTAGGGGTCAGGGAAGTCCTATCTGACCTACCAGTCTCTCGGAACCTACAAGATGATGCTACGCTCTTGTCGGCGGTGACTTTGGAAGAACTGCGAGAGGCTCTGTTGCGTGGCTCTCCCAACAAAACGCCTGGCCCTGACGGCCTCCCTCTTGAATTTTACAAGCGGTTCTTTGATCTCATGGGCCCAATGTGGGTCAGGATGTACAGTGAACTCCTGGACGCCGATTTTCAGGTACCATCTGACTTTACTGAGGGTCTCTTGATCCCTGTGCCCAAACCCGGCGGAGGCCGTCACCCTCTTGATTTTCGCCCGTTGACAATGCTCAACACTGACTATAAGCTGTTGACACGCATGCTCCGTGAGAGGCTCAAACCTACGGTAATGGCGGCCATTCACACTGATCAAACCTGCCTCGGGGGCGACACTAATGGGTTTACGACTTTAAGCACCTATAGAGACGTGGTGGCGCTCATGCAAACTTGCCGCCTCCAAGGCGCTCTTGTTGCGCTGGACTTCGACCATGCTTTCGACCGCGTTAACCATGGTTTCCTGCGTGCTGTTATGGAACACATCGGTGTCCCGCGTCTGACGACGTCTGTTGTGCTTCGATTGATCCACGGGGCTGTCACGAGGATTATGATCAACGGCTGTCGGTCCGCCCCCGTCCGTGTCAACAGGTCCGTCCGGCAGGGTTGTCCTCTTTCTGCCATGCTCTTCGCCGTTGCCCTCGAACCAGCTCTTCACGGACTACGGCGACGCTTAGAAGGACTTACCCTCCGTTCCGTAACCTTTCGATGTGGTGCATACGCCGACGATGTTATGTTCTTAGCACGGTCTGGTGACGAAATACACACGGCGTTTTCCTGGCTCCACCAGTATGGGGCGGTGGCAGGCAGTGTGCTCAACCTTCGGAAATCACGCTACATGGAGGTAGGACGAGGAATGCCTGCAGGTCTGGCCGTACCTCTGACAAAGGTCCCGATGCTCAAGTGTTTAGGGATATCACTCCATCGACAAATACAACGCACGGCGGGCTTTACGTATCGTATGGTCTTATGACGACTCCGTTTAGAGGCTCGTCTCAATAAATTCAGATCATTGAACATTTTGCAACGCGCCCAATACGTTAATATGTACATGGCTTCTCACCTTAACCATTACGCCCATGTACTGCCGACAACGGACACGATGGCTTCCAGGATACAGGCAGTGTTTGGACGCGTGGTGAACGATGGTGCTGTTTTCAAGATCCGTTTTGTTACGCTTACTTTACCCTTCGACAAAGGCGGTGTTGGACTCACTCACGTCAAGCACAGAGCGCTGGCACTGTATCTCCGTTCCATGAGGCGACTCTGGCTTTCACCAACAGCCAGTCTCCCAGGCCTACTGATTGAAGAAGTGGCCCCACGTACGCGGTACCAGTTGGACATTTATCGCCCTCGCTGTCACACATTAGAACGTTTTTCGTAGAGCATAGCTATGTGTTGCGGGTTATATCGGAGACACGGAATCCGACAGCGAAGACTTATTATAGTGCTCTCCAGCACTGGACTCCGGATAACGACATTGTACGGCGCCACCCTACGGTCGACTGGCCACGAGTATGGCGAGCCATCCACGCGCCGTTCCTGTCTACTTTCGTGCGGTCGACGTGGTATGTGGTCGTTAACGAGAAACTTCCAACCCGACAACGGCTGCATGCCATTAACCTAATTGACGACCCTGTGTGCCCCCGTTGCACGACGTTAGACACGGACGAACATAGACTGAACTGTGGCCCCGCGCGTGAGTGCTGGAAACTGATCCGCCAGATCCTGGCTTTCCTGCTCCGCCGCCCCTACGTTTCGATTTTACCCCAAGAACTCTTTCATCCCGACGCTGTCTATTTCCCTATGACCCGGATGAATGCGGTTAATTGGGTACGAGGAATGGCGATACACTACATATACCGCGATGGAGACAAAGACGTCCTCGATTTATGGTACTATATGATCGACGAGTTTCTGGTCTTAACGAACAGACAGGATTACCGGAACCTTTTTGCGAACTATTTGGGTTCGTCATTCATGGACCCACCACCCAGCTGGGGTGTGCCGGGTGTGAGAAGACATTAACTTGTAGATGTGATCTTTCCACGATTCCCCTATGGTAACAGAAACAGTCTCTGACTGTGTGCAGCGGCACCGGGCGCTCCAACGATTGGTGACTGGTGATGTCCAATGCGATGACGACCGCCCGTTCCTGGCCGCCCGCCTAGCAATGTGACCGCGGCGAGCAAGATGGCCCTTTTTAGTTCACTTTTTTGGCAACTTTTTGCGCATGGCTGCCTTGTTTATCTTTAATGCACTCTCCAAAAAAAAAAAAAATGTTGTTAGTAGTTTGTGAAATAAGCACTGTAGGCTGTGATTATATTTTTGTTGAGCTTAATAATTAGTGTGTGTAGAAACACCATTTTCTTTAAGTATTCATTGACATATTTCTGTACATGTTATTTGCATAAGTGCCTTAGTACAAATTCAGTTTTGTGGCTTTGTAAAAAAAAAAACAAAAAAAACGAAAAAAGGGTATGATTCATGCTTTGGGTGCAGGAGGTCCCGGGTTCAAAATCCGGACAGGCCCTACTTTTCACTTTCGCGACAAACAAGCATTACGATAAACTAGCGAGTCTCTGAAAGTAAGCCATGCAACAGGACAAACTGCATGTCTGGCCACCGGCCAATGATACTGGCAAGTGCGTCTGGTGGAAAGCAATCTACGAAGCAGGATTAAGCCGTGTTCGATTATGTATATCTATACCTAAAGACTGACACGTATAACGATTCTATTCGTTTCCAAGAACTAGTACATCGCATGCACGTTTGTTAAATGCACGCGCACGCAGCACCCAAAACGGAGAGATACTGGGACCAGCAGCTGAGGTCGTCTTCTCGCATTTGAGCCCCTTACGTTCCGTTATTAATCATAGTAGCAAAAGCATAAGCATTTGGAGCGTTCCCCATTCACGTGTGGACTGCTATTAACAATTTGCATTACATGATCCTAGCTAAAATTCTGGATATTCAATTCCAACTACCAGCTCGTAAACATTTCTAGAAACGATCGCAAAACACAGATTCAGGTTCCACCGAGACTCGAAATCGGATCGCTGGATTCAAAGTCCAGAGTGCTAACCATTACACCATGGAACCGGGTGCCCCTCGCGGACTGGAATTGAGCAGCATCATGACATTAAACCTATAAGCTGCGATTTATTACATGTAGCGTCCTCAGGAAGTGTTTGCGTTTCTAATGAAGCAACCAAGTAGGCTGAAATGGGAGGGAGTAACTTGGAATGTAGCGAGAATTCTTGCCAGTATTCGTACATGAAATGATGTCTAAGGGTCAGGAAATGTAAATCGCTTAACAGCCACATTCGTATGGTGGATGCTTTGTGCTGGAAGCAGCCTAGCTATGAAAACAGCTACGGACACAGAGTACTGTCGAAATGTGCGTGCTGTCACACAACGCTACGTAGTGGGCGGATGGTGCGTGACACGATAACATTTGCACTTCACACGATCGACATACTGTCACACAACTCAAGCAGCTCTTTCAGCCTTCACATACACTGGTCCTCAGCACAGCTCATGTTGTTGGTGTCGGATTAAGAAATCTCTTTGAGAATTTGGTCCATATTGGATGCTGCGACTAGCAAGTGCGGCAAGATATCAGTAGGTGGTGGGGTGCACACCTGTTTCCTTGTGCGGCCTGTTGGTCTAGTGGTATGATTCCTGCTTTGGGTGCTTGAATTCCCGGGTTCAAATCCCGGACAGGCCCTACTTTTCACTTTCGCGACAACCAAGCATTACGATAAACTAGCGAGTCTCTGAGAGTAAGCCATGCAACAGGACAAACTGCATGTCGGGCCACCTGCCAATGATACTGGCGTCTTGTGAAAAGCAATCTACAAAGCAGGATTAAGCCGACTTCGATTACTTATATCTATACCTAAAGACTGCCGCGTATAACGAATCTATTCGTTTCCCAAGAACTAGTACATCGCATGCACGTTTGTTAAATGCACGCGCATGCAGCACCCAAAACGGAGAGATACTGGGACCAGCAGCTGAGGTCGTCTTCTCGCAGTTGAACCCCTTACGTTCCGTCATTAATCCTAGTAGCAAAAGCATAAGCATTTGGAGCGTTCCCCATTCACGTGTGGACTGCTATTAACAACATACTGTCACACAACTCAAGCAGCTCTTTCAGCCTTCACATACACTGGTCCTAAGCACAGCTCATGTTGTTGGTGTCGGATTAAGAAACCTCTTTGAGAATATGGTCCATATTGGATGCTGCAACTAGCAAGTGCGGCAAGATATCAGTAGGATGCGGGGTGCACACCTGCTTCCTTGAGCGGTCTGTTCTTCTAGGGGTATGATTTCTGCTCTGGGTGCAGGATGTCCCGGGTTCAAATCCCGGACAGGCCCTACTTTTCACTTCCGCTACAACCAAGCACTACGATAAACTAGCGAGTCTCTGAAAGTAAGCCATGCTACAGGGCAAACTGCATGTCTGGCCATAGGCCAATGATACTGGCAAGTGCGTCTTGTGGAAAGCAATCTACGAAGCAGGATTAAGCCGTGTTCGATTACTTATATCTATACCTAAAGACTGACACGTATAACGATTCTATTCGTTTCCCAAGAACTAGTAAATCGCATGCACGTTTGTTAAATGCACGCGCATGCAGCACCCAAAACGGAGAGATACTGGGACCAGCAGCTGAGGTCGTCTTCTCGCAGTTGAACCCCTTACGTTCCGTTATTAATCCTAGTAGCAAAAGCATAAGCATTTGGAGCGTTCCCCATTCACGTGTGGACTGCTATTAACAACATACTGTCACACAACTCAAGCAACTCTTTCAGCCTTCACATACACTGGTCCTAAGCACAGCTCATGTTGTTGGTGTCGGATTAAGAAACCTCTTTGAGAATATGGTCCATATTGGATGCTGCAACTAGCAAGTGCGGCAAGATATCAGTAGGATGCGGGGTGCACACCTGCTTCCTTGAGCGGTCTGTTGGTCTAGGGGTATGATTCCTGCTTTGGGTGCAGTAGGTCCCGGGTTCAAATCCCGTACAGTCCCTACTTTTCACTTTCGCGACAACCAAGCACTATGATAAACTAGCGAGTCTCTGAAAGTAAGCCATGCTACAGGGCAAACTGCATGTCTGGAAACCGGAAAATAATACTGGCAAGTGCGTCTTGTGGAAAGCAATCTACGAAGCAGGATTAAGCCGTGTTCGATTACTTATATCTATACCTAAAGACTGACACGTATAACGATTCTATTCGTTTCCCAAGAACTAGTACATCGCATGCACGTTTGTTAAATACACGTGCATGCAGCAACCAAAACGGAGAGATACTGGGACCAGCAGCTGAGGTCGTCTTCTCGCAGTTGAGCCCCTTACGTTCCGTTATTAATCATAGTAGCAAAAGCATAAGCATTTAGAGCGTTCCCCATTCACGTGTGGACTGCTATTAACAATTTGCATTACATGATCCTAGCTAAAATTCTGGATATACAATTCCAACTACCAGCTCGTACACATTTCTAGAAACGATCGCAAAACACAGATTCAGGTTCCACCGAGACTCGAACTCGGATCGCTGGATTCAAAGTCCAGAGTGCTAACCATTACACCATGGAACCGGGTGCCCCTCGCGGACTGGAATTGAGCAGCATCATGACATTAAACCTATAAGCTGCGATTTATTACATGTAGCGTCCTCAGGAAGTGTTTGCGTGGCTAATGAAGCAACCAAGTAGGCTGAAAGTGGAGGGAGCAACTTGGAATGTAGCGAGGATTATGGTCAGTATTCGTACATGAAATGATGTCTAAGGGTCAGGAAATGAAAATCGCTTAACAGCCACTTTCGAATGTTGGATGCTTTGTGCTGGAAGTAGCTTAGCTATGAAAACGGCTATGGACACAGAGTACTGTCGAAAAGTGCGTGCTGTCACACAACGCTACGTAGTGGGCGGATGGTGCGTGACACGATAACATTTGCACTTCACACGATCGACATACTGTCACACAACTCAAGCAGCTCTTTCAGCCTTCACATACACTGGTCCTCAGCACAGCTCATGTTGTTGGTGTCGGATTAAGAAACCTCTTTGATAATATGGTCCATATTGGATGCTGCGACTAGCAAGTGCGGCAAGATCTCAGTAGGTGGCGGTGTGCACACCTGCTTTCTTGTGCGGCCTGTTGGTCTAGGGGTGTGATTCCTGCTTTGCGCGCTGGAGGTGCCGGGTTCAAATCCCGGACAGGCCCAACTTTTCACTTTCGCGACAACCAAGCACTACGATAAACTAGCGAGTCTCTGAAAGTAAGCCATGCAACAGGACAAACTGCATGTCTGGCCACCGGCTAATGATACTGGCAAGTGCGTCTTGTGGAAAGCAATCTACGAAGCAGGATTAAGCCGTGTTCGATTACTTATATCTATACCTAAAGACTGACACGTATAACGAATCTACTCGTTTCCCAAGAACTAGTACATCGCATGCACGTTTGTTAAATGCACGCGCATGCAGCACCCAAAACGGAGTGATACTGGGACCAGCAGCTGAGGTCGTCTTCTCGCAGTTGAACCCCTTACGTTCCGTTATTAATCCTAGTAGCAAAAGCATAAGCATTTGGAGCGTTCCCCATTCACGTGTGGACTGCTATTAACAACATACTGTCACACAACTCAAGCAGCTCTTTCAGCCTTCACATACACTGGTCCTAAGAACAGCTCATGTTGTTGGTGTCGGATTAAGAAACCTCTTTGAGAATATGGTCCATATTGGATGCTGCAACTAGCAAGTGCGGCAAGATATCAGTAGGATGCGTTGTGCACACCTGCTTCCTTGAGCGGTCTGTTGGTCTAGGGGTATGATTCCTGCGTTGGGTGCAGTAGGTCCCGGGTTCAAATCCCGTACAGGCCCTACTTTTCACTTTCGCGACAACCAAGCACTATGATAAACTAGCGAGTCTCTGAAAGTAAGCCATGCTACAGGGCAAACTGCATGTCTGGAAACCGGAAAATAATACTGGCAAGTGCGTCTTGTGGAAAGCAATCTACGAAGCAGGATTAAGCCGTGTTCGATTACTTATATCTATACCTAAAGACTGACACGTATAACGATTCTATTCGTTTCCCAAGAACTAGTACATCGCATGCACGTTTGTTAAATACACGCGCATGCAGCACCCAAAACGGAGAGATACTGGGACCAGCAGCTGAGGTCGTCTTCTCGCAGTTGAGCCCCTTACGTTCCGTTATTAATCATAGTAGCAAAAGCATAAGCATTTGGAGCGTTCCCCATTCACGAGTGGACTGCTATTAACAATTTGCATTACATGATCCTAGCTAAAATTCTGGATATACAATTCCAACTACCAGCTCGTACACATTTCTAGAAACGATCGCAAAACACAGATTCAGGTTCCACCGAGACTCGAACTCGGATCGCTGGATTCAAAGTCCAGAGTGCTGACCATTACACCATGGAACCGGGTGCCCCTCGCGGACTGTAATTGAGCAGCATCATGACATTAAACCTATAAGCTGCGATTTATTACATGTAGCGTCCTCAGGAAGTGTTTGCGTGGCTAATGAAGCAACCAAGTAGGCTGAAAGTGGAGGGAGCAACTTGGAATGTAGCGAGAATTCTTGCCAGTATTCGTACATGAAATGATGTCTAAGGGTAAGGAAATCAAAATCGCTTAACAGCCACTTTCGTATGGTGGATGCTTTGTGCTGGAAACAGCCTAGCTATGAAAAGAGCTATGGACACAGAGTATTGTCGAAAAGTGCGTGCTGTCACACAACGCTACGTAGTGGGCGGATGGTGCGTGACACGATAACATTTGCACTTCACACGATCGACATACTGTCACACAACTCAAGCAGCTCTTTCAGCCTTCACATACACTGGTCCTCAGCACAGCTCATGTTGTTGGTGTCGGATTAAGAAACCTCTTTGAGAATATGGTTCATATTGGATGCTGCGACCAGCAAGTGCGGCAAGATATCTGTAGGTGGCGGTGTGCACACCTGCTTCCTTGTGCGGGCTGTTGGTCTAGGGGTAATTCGGCCTTTGGCTGTGGAGCGGTGCGGTACGTCCCGGCCGCTCCGTGTCGCGTTTCCGGGTGTGTTGTTGTTTACCGCACCGGCGCGCTAGTGTTACGTATTGCCGTCACGTTCCTGACACACGATGGCTTTTTCGTATCGGAAAGCCACGATCAAGCTGCAGTTCGACACTACGTACTCTAGGTCCAAGGCCCACGAAGTAGAGCGTTTTTTACGCGATGTGGTACATGTTGATCCTAACGAGCTGATCGGTATCCACTTATCTATTGTCTCCAGCGTCGTATATCTTAAGTTCACTGACGACGAAGCATGTGACAAACTTCTCAGACGCTCGACGGCAGGTTATCGGTTCTGCCACTCAGACGGAAACGTGGGTGTGGTGACGCTTGGACGTGCTGGATTGGGAATCCAAAATGTGCCCGTGTTTGAGCTCCCTTTTGAAGATCCAGCGGATTTGGTCACCCTTGCTCTTCGACTCTATGGAACAGTTCTCGGCCACACGGCCGAAAAACGGAAGACCTTCGACACTTACACTGTCCTTAACGGGGTGCGACAAGTCCGTATTGACCTGCGTCGCCATATTCCTTCGTATCTCACGATCGCTGGTTGCAGGCCAATAATTATTTACGACGGTCAGCCGAGAACCTGCTCCGGTTATGGCCAGACGGGACACATGCGTACCGAATGCCTGCAATGCCGTCTCGCGCAGACACCCTCGACCGACCAGATTCGTCCGTCAACACCGACCTCTCTGCCGATTACGTATGTAGCGGCGGCGAGACGGGAGACGCCAGCTGTATATGACGAACCCACTGTATTGGTGCGAGCTTTGGAGGACCCTGCAGTAGCTTCCACGGAGCCGCAAGCGTCTTTCAGTGCTGATGCTACTGATGTCCTTTCGTCGGACCCCGGCGCACCGTCACAACGGCTCGCCGACGGTGCGATGGAAGTTGAAGCACAGGATGCAGCGTCCTCCCCTTGCCCTACGTCGGAAACAGAGGCGCGGCAGCGTAAGCAGAAATCACCCAAGCGTCATAAGAAGCGGCGCAAGACAACCGACGACGTAGAACAGCCCGAGGCGATACCGCTGGATGACGAGGTGCCTCAACCGCTCCACCGCGCCGACACAGGCGACCCTACCGTCTCACACGGTTCGACGTCTTCTCCCACTACCGCTGGGTCTGGACCACATGAGGAAGCGGGAGATCACCGCAGCTCCGACACCGGGGATGCACCCTTGCCTCCGTCTGCCTCTCGAGATCCAGTGGTGTCAACGTCCCTGGGCGACTGGGCGCAGGAGATGGAGTTGCAGGATGCGTTTCAGAACCAAGACGATGCACCGATGCCGATGGCAGCGTCTACGTGGCCGGCGACAGACGCCTAGGACGGCATGAGCACCTCTCGTCGCTGCCTAGCACTTCGCAAGACCGGCGCTCCACGTCACGACTAATGCCCTCCTGTCATACCATGGTCACCTCCCGAGACTTGATGGACCAGGCATACCGCCTCGCCACGATCAACGTCAATGGCATTACATCTGATGTCAAGATCCGTATGCTGAAGGATACGTTACGCGCTGCGGATCTGGACGTTGTTTTCCTTCAAGAAGTCCGATCAGGACTCTGTCTCGATGCCTACGGATATGACGCCTACACTATGCCTGCAGATGTGGGCGGTGGAGGTACGGCGATTCTACTGCGGGAAGGGATAATGGCCACTGATGTCTCCTATTTACCGTCGGCCCGGGGGGTCGCACTCACGATTGGTACAGTACGTCTGGTGAACTTATATGCTCCTTCAGGCACCGGCAAAAGGAGAGAACGGCGCACCTTTTTTGCCGAAGATATAGCCCCGCTCTTCCAGGGCAATACCGACCACTTGGTAGTAGGCGGCGATTTTAATTGTGTGCTCCGCCCATCCGACCAGGAGCCACACTATACCACCTGCCCGGCACTCCAGGCACTTGTACAGGACTTGGCCTTGTTGGACACCTGGATCATCCAACACGGCGACCGTCGAGCACACACCTACTTTACTAGTCACTCCAAACGGCTCGATTCTACGTCACCCGCGGCCTACGATCGGCCGTTGTCGACGCTGAGATGTGGCCGGCAGCGTTCACGGATCACCTCGCATATGTGTGTACTCTCACCCTTCCCCGCCAGCGCGTCCGCCGAAGTAGGGGTCCGTGGCGCCTCAATGTGGCCCTTCTTGATGAGATAAATTGCAGACGCGCAGTCGAGTCCACATGGAGCAATTGCCTCCGGCGTTTACCCGCCTACCGTTCTGTACTTCAATGGTGGTTACGGTGTGCAAAACCCGCACTGTGCCGAACATTAGTCAGCTATGGACGCGACCGAGCGCGCTGGTATACTGCGACTACTGATTTTTACTATACTGCCCTCCGCGAACTGGCTGTACAACCGCCGTCGCCAGAGCGACAATCAGCACTACAACGCGTCAAGGCACAATTGCTTCGTATCAACGCCGTACGTCTTGCGGGTGTGCTGGTGCGAGCGAGGACGACTGATGATGTTCGTGGCGAACGACCTTCCCTCCACCATATCATTCAAGAACGCCGAAGACGCAAGAGGCAGCTCATTACCGAGGTTGAGACGGAGGACGGGCGACGCGTTTTCGCACAAATGGATATCGTCCGAGCGTTCACACAGTCATATAAACTTCTTTACGAGAGGGAGTCCCACATGAATGTAGGGGTCAGGGAAGTCCTATCTGACCTACCAGTCTCTCGGAACCTACAAGATGATGCTACGCTCTTGTCGGCGGTGACTTTGGAAGAACTGCGAGAGGCTCTGTTGCGTGGCTCTCCCAACAAAACGCCTGGCCCTGACGGCCTCCCTCTTGAATTTTACAAGCGGTTCTTTGATCTCATGGGCCCAATGTGGGTCAGGATGTACAGTGAACTCCTGGACGCCGATTTTCAGGTACCATCTGACTTTACTGAGGGTCTCTTGATCCCTGTGCCCAAACCCGGCGGAGGCCGTCGCCCTCTTGATTTTCGCCCGTTGACAATGCTCAACACTGACTATAAGCTGTTGACACGCATGCTCCGTGAGAGGCTCAAACCTACGGTAATGGCGGCCATTCACACTGATCAAACCTGCCTCGGGGGCGACACTAATGGGTTTACGACTTTAAGCACCTATAGAGACGTGGTGGCGCTCATGCAAACTTGCCGCCTCCAAGGCGCTCTTGTTGCGCTGGACTTCGACCATGCTTTCGACCGCGTTAACCATGGTTTCCTGCGTGCTGTTATGGAACACATCGGTGTCCCGCGTCTGACGACGTCTGTTGTGCTTCGATTGATCCACGGGGCTGTCACGAGGATTATGATCAACGGCTGTCGGTCCGCCCCCGTCCGTGTCAACAGGTCCGTCCGGCAGGGTTGTCCTCTTTCTGCCATGCTCTTCGCCGTTGCCCTCGAACCAGCTCTTCACGGACTACGGCGACGCTTAGAAGGACTTACCCTCCGTTCCGTAACCTTTCGATGTGGTGCATACGCCGACGATGTTATGTTCTTAGCACGGTCTGGTGACGAAATACACACGGCGTTTTCCTGGCTCCACCAGTATGGGGCGGTGGCAGGCAGTGTGCTCAACCTTCGGAAATCACGCTACATGGAGGTAGGACGAGGAATGCCTGCAGGTCTGGCCGTACCTCTGACAAAGGTCCCGATGCTCAAGTGTTTAGGGATATCACTCCATCGACAAATACAACGCACGGCGGGCTTTACGTATCGTATGGTCTTATGACGACTCCGTTTAGAGGCTCGTCTCAATAAATTCAGATCATTGAACATTTTGCAACGCGCCCAATACGTTAATATGTACATGGCTTCTCACCTTAACCATTACGCCCATGTACTGCCGACAACGGACACGATGGCTTCCAGGATACAGGCAGTGTTTGGACGCGTGGTGAACGATGGTGCTGTTTTCAAGATCCGTTTTGTTACGCTTACTTTACCCTTCGACAAAGGCGGTGTTGGACTCACTCACGTCAAGCACAGAGCGCTGGCACTGTATCTCCGTTCCATGAGGCGACTCTGGCTTTCACCAACAGCCAGTCTCCCAGGCCTACTGATTGAAGAAGTGGCCCCACGTACGCGGTACCAGTTGGACATTTATCGCCCTCGCTGTCACACATTAGAACGTTTTTCGTAGAGCATAGCTATGTGTTGCGGGTTATATCGGAGACACGGAATCCGACAGCGAAGACTTATTATAGTGCTCTCCAGCACTGGACTCCGGATAACGACATTGTACGGCGCCACCCTACGGTCGACTGGCCACGAGTATGGCGAGCCATCCACGCGCCGTTCCTGTCTACTTTCGTGCGGTCGACGTGGTATGTGGTCGTTAACGAGAAACTTCCAACCCGACAACGGCTGCATGCCATTAACCTAATTGACGACCCTGTGTGCCCCCGTTGCACGACGTTAGACACGGACGAACATAGACTGAACTGTGGCCCCGCGCGTGAGTGCTGGAAACTGATCCGCCAGATCCTGGCTTTCCTGCTCCGCCGCCCCTACGTTTCGATTTTACCCCAAGAACTCTTTCATCCCGACGCTGTCTATTTCCCTATGACCCGGATGAATGCGGTTAATTGGGTACGAGGAATGGCGATACACTACATATACCGCGATGGAGACAAAGACGTCCTCGATTTATGGTACTATATGATCGACGAGTTTCTGGTCTTAACGAACAGACAGGATTACCGGAACCTTTTTGCGAACTATTTGGGTTCGTCATTCATGGACCCACCACCCAGCTGGGGTGTGCCGGGTGTGAGAAGACATTAACTTGTAGATGTGATCTTTCCACGATTCCCCTATGGTAACAGAAACAGTCTCTGACTGTGTGCAGCGGCACCGGGCGCTCCAACGATTGGTGACTGGTGATGTCCAATGCGATGACGACCGCCCGTTCCTGGCCGCCCGCCTAGCAATGTGACCGCGGCGAGCAAGATGGCCCTTTTTAGTTCACTTTTTTGGCAACTTTTTGCGCATGGCTGCCTTGTTTTTCTTTAATGCATTCTCCAAAAAAAAAAAAAAATGTTGTTAGTAGTTTGTGAAATAAGCACTGTAGGCTGTGATTATATTTTTGTTGAGCTTAATAATTAGTGTGTGTAGAAACACCATTTTCTTTAAGTATTCATTGACATATTTCTGTACATGTTATTTGCATAAGTGCCTTAGTACAAATTCAGTTTTGTGGCTTTGTAAAAAAAAAAAAACAAAAAAAACGAAAAAAGGGTATGATTCATGCTTTGGGTGCAGGAGGTCCCGGGTTCAAAATCCGGACAGGCCCTACTTTTCACTTTCGCGACAAACAAGCATTACGATAAACTAGCGAGTCTCTGAAAGTAAGCCATGCAACAGGACAAACTGCATGTCGGGCCACCGGCCAATGATACTCGCAAGTGCGTCTTGTGGAAAGCAATCTACAAAGCAGGATTAAGCCGACTTCGATTACTTATATCTATACCTAAAGACTGACACGTATAACGATTCTATTCGTTTCCCAAGAACTAGTACACCGCATGCACGTTTGTTAAATGCACGCGCATGCAGCACCCAAAACGGAGAGATACTGGGACCAGCAGTTGAGGTCGTCTTCTCGCAGTTGAACCCTTTACGTTCCGTTATTAATCCTAGTAGCAAAAGCATAAGCATTTGGAGCGTTCCCCATTCACGTGTGGACTGCTATTAACAACATACTGTCACACAACTCAAGCAACTCTTTCAGCCTTCACATACACTGGTCCTAAGCACAGCTCTGGTTGTTGGTGTCGGATTAAGAAACCTCTTTGAGAATATGGTCCATATTGGATGCTGCAACTAGCAAGTGCAGCAAGATATCAGTAGGTGGCGGGGTGCACACCTACTTTCTTGTGCGGCCTGATGGTCTAGGGGAATGATTCCTGCTTTGGGTGCAGGAGGTCCCGGGTTCAAATCCCGGACAGGCCCTACTTTTCACTTTCGCGACAACCAAGCACTATGATAAACTAGCGAGTCTCTGAAAGTAAGCCATGCTACAGGGCAAACTGCATGTCTGGCCACCGGAAAATGATACTGGCAAGTGCGTCTTGTGGAAAGCAATCTACGAAGCAGGATTAAGCCGTGTTCGATTACTTATATCTATACCTAAAGACTGACACGTATAATGATTCTATTCGTTTCCCAAGAACTAGTACATCGCATGCACGTTTGTTAAATGCACGCGCATGCAGCACCCAAAACGGAGAGATACTGGGACCAGCAGTTGAGGTTGTCTTCTCGCATTTGTGCCCCTTACGTTCCGTTATTAATCATAGTAGCAAAAGCATAATCATTTGGAGCGTTCCCCATTCACAAGTGGACTGCTATTAACTATTTGCATTACATGATCCTAGCTAAAATTCTGGATATACAATTCCAACTTCCAGCTCGTACACATTTCTAGAAACGATCTCAAAACACAGATTCAGGTTCCACCGAGACTCGAACTCGAATCGCTGGATTCAAAGTCCAGAGTGCTAACCATTACACCATGGAACCGGGTGCCCCTCGCGGACTGGAATTGAGCAGCATCATGACATTAAACCTATAAGCTGCGATTTATTACATGTAGCGTCCTCAGGAAGTGTTTGCGTTTCTAATGAAGCAACCAAGTAGGCTGAAAGTGGAGGGGGCAACTTGGAATGTAGCGAGAATTCTTGCCAGTATTCGTACATGAAATGATGTCTAAGGGTCAGGAAATCAAAATCGCGGAACAACCACTTTCGTATGGTGGATGCTTTGTGCTGGAAGCAGCCTAGCTATGAAAACAGCTATGGACACAGAGTACTGTCGAAAAGTGCGTGCTGTCACACAACGCTACGTAGTGGGCGGATGGTGCGTGACACGATAACATTTGCACTTCACACGATCGACATACTGTCACACAACTCAAGCAGCTCTTTCAGCCTTCACATACACTGGTCCTCAGCACAGATCATGTTGTTGGCGTCGGATTAAGAAACCTCTTTGAGAATATGGTCCATATTGGACGCTGCGACTAGAAAGTGCGGCAAGATATCAGTAGGTGGCGGGGTGCACACCTGCTTTCTTGTGCGGCCTGTTGGTCTAGGGGTGTGATTCCTGCTTTGGGTGCTGGAAGTCCCGGGTTTAAATCCCGGACAGGCCCTACTTTTCACTTTCGCGACAACCAAGCATTACGATAAAGTAGCGAGTCTCTGAAAGTAAGCCATGCAACAGGACAAACTGCATGTCGGGCCACCTGCCAATGATACTGGCGTCTTGTGGAAAGTAATCTACAAAGCAGGATTAAGCCGACTTCGATTACTTATATCTATACCTAAAGACTGACATGTATAACTATTCTATTCGTTTCCCAAGAACTAGTACATCGCATGCACGTTTGTTAAATGCACGCGCATGCAGCACCCAAAACGGAGAGATACTGGGACCAGCAGCTGAGGTCGTCTTCTCGCATTTGAGCCCCTTACGTTCCGTTATTAATCATAGTAGCAAAAGCATAAGCATTTGGAGCGTTCCCCATTCACGTGTGGACTGCTATTAACAATTTGCATTACATGATCCTAGCTAAAATTCTGGATATACAATTCCAACTTCCAGCTCGTACACATTTCTAGAAACGATAGCAAAACACAGATTCAGGTTCCACCGAGACTCGAGCTCGGATCGCTGGATTCAAAGTCCAGAGTGCTAAGCATTCCACCATGGAACCGGGTGACCCTCGCGGACTGTAATTGAGCAGCATCATGACATTAAACCTATAAGCTGCGATTTATTACATGTAGCGTCCTCAGGAAGTGTTTGCGTGGCTAATGAAGCAACCAAGTAGGCTGAAAGTGGAGGGAGCAACTTGGAATGTAGCGAGAATTATGGTCAGTATTCGTACATGAAATGATGTCTAAGGGTCAGGAAATGAAAGTCGCTTAACAGCCACTTTCGAATGGTGGATGCTTTGTGCTGGAAGCAGCCTAGCTATGAAAACGGCTATGGACACAGAGTACTGTCGAAAAGTGCGTGCTGTCACACAACGCTACGTAGTGGGCGGATGGTGCGTGACACGATAACATTTGCACTTCACACGATCGACATGCTGTCACACAACTCAAGCAGCTCTTTCAGCCTTCACATACACTGGTCCTCAGCACAGCTCATGTTGTTGGTGTCGGATTAAGAAACCTCTTTGAGAATATGGTCCATATTGGATGCTGCGACTAGCAAGTGCGGCAAGATCTCAGTAGGTGGCGGTGTGCACACCTGCTTTCTTGTGCGGCCTGTTGGTCTAGGGGTGTGATTCCTGCTTTGGGCGCTGGAGGTGCCGGGTTCAAATCCCGGACGGGCCCAACTTTTCACTTTCGCGACAACCAAGCACTACGATAAACTAGCGAGTCTCTGAGAGTAAGCCATGCAACAGGACAAACTGCATGTCGGGCCACCTGCCAATGATACTGGCGTCTTGTGAAAAGCAATCTACAAAGCAGGATTAAGCCGACTTCGATTACTTATATCTATACCTAAAGACTGCCGCGTATAACGATTCTATTCGTTTCCCAAGAACTAGTACATTGCATGCACGTTTGTTAGATGCACGCGCATGCAGCACCCAAAACGGAGAGATACTGGGACCAGCAGCTGAGGTCGTCTTCTCGCAGTTGAACCCCTTACGTTCCGTCATTAATCCTAGTAGCAAAAGCATAAGCATTTGGAGCGTTCCCCATTCACGTGTGGACAGCTATTAACAACATACTGTCACACAACTCAAGCAGCTCTTTCAGCCTTCACATACACTGGTCCTAAGCACAGCTCATGTTGTTGGTGTCGGATTAAGAAACCTCTTTGAGAATATGGTCCATATTGGATGCTGCAACTAGCAAGTGCGGCAAGATATCAGTAGGATGCGGGGTGCACACCTGCTTCCTTGAGCGGTCTGTTCTTCTAGGGGTATGATTCCTGCTCTGAGTGCAGGATGTCCCGGGTTCAAATCCCGGACAGGCCCTACTTTTCACTTCCGCGACAACCAAGCACTACGATAAACTAGCGAGTCTCTGAAAGTAAGCCATGCAACAGGGCAAACTGCATGTCTGTCCATCGGCCAATGATACTGGCAAGTGCGTCTTGTGGAAAGCAATCTACGAAGCAGGATTAAGCCGTGTTCGATTACTTATATCTATACCTAAAGACTGACACGTATAACGATTCTATTCGTTTCCCAAGAACTAGTACATCGCATGCACGTTTGTTAAATGCACGCGCATGCAGCACCCAAAACGGAGAGATACTGGGACCCTCAGCTGAGGTCGTCTTCTCGCAGTTGAACCCCTTACGTTCCGTTATTAATCCTAGTAGCAAAAGCATAAGCATTTGGAGCGTTACCCATTCACGTGTGGACTGCTATTAACAACATACTGTCACACAACTCAAGCAGCTCTTTCAGCCTTCACATACACTGGTCCTAAGAACAGCTCATGTTGTTGGTGTCGGATTAAGAAACCTCTTTGAGAATATGGTCCATATTGGATGCTGCAACTAGCAAGTGCGGCAAGATATCAGTAGGATGCGGGGTGCACACCTGCTTCCTTGAGCGGTCTGTTGGTCTAGGGGTATGATTCCTGCTCTGGGTGCAGGATGTCCCGGGTTCAAATCCCGGACAGGCCCTACTTTTCACTTCCGCGACAACCAAGCACTACGATAAACTAGCGAGTCTCTGAAAGTAAGCCATGCTACAGGGCATACTGCATGTCTGGCCATCGGCCAATGATACTGGCAAGTGCGTCTTGTGGAAAGCAATCTACGAAGCAGGATTAAGCCGTGTTCGATTCCTTATATCTATACCTAAAGACTGACACGTATAACGATTCTATTCGTTTCCCAAGAACTAGTACATCGCATGCACGTTTGTTAAATGCACGCGCATGCAGCACCCAAAACGGAGAGATACTGGGACCCTCAGCTGAGGTCGTCTTCTCGCAGTTGAACACCTTACGTTCCGTTGTTAATCCTAGTAGCAAAAGCATAAGCATTTGGAGCGTTCCCCATTCACGTGTGGACTGCTATTAACAACATACTGTCACACAACTCAAACAACTCTTTCAGCCTTCACATACACTGGTCCTAAGCACAGCTCATGTTGTGGTGTCGGATTAAGAAACCTCTTTGAGAATATGGTCCATATTGGATGCTGCAACTAGCAAGTGCAGCAAGATAACAGTAGGTGGCGGTGTGCACACCTACTTTCTTGTGCGGCCTTTTGGTCTAGGGGGATGATTCCTGCTTTGGGTGCAGTAGGTCCCGGGTTCAAATCCCGTACAGGCCCTACTTTTCACTTTCGCGACAACCAAGCACTATGATAAACTAGCGAGTCTCTGAAAGTAAGCCATGCTACAGGGCAAACTGCATGTCTGGAAACCGGAAAATAATACTGGCAATTGCGTCTTGTGGAAAGCAATATACGAAGCAGGATTAAGCCGTGTTCGATTACTTATATCTATAACTAAAGACTGACACGTATAACGATTCTATTCGTTTCCCAAGATCTAGTACATCGCATGCACGTTTGTTAAATGCACGCGCATGCAGCACCCAAAACGGAGAGATACTGGGACCAGCAGCTGAGGTCGTCTTCTCGCAGTTAAGCCCCTTACGTTCCGTTATTAATCATAGTAGCAAAAGCATAAGCATTTGGAGCGTTCCCCATTCACGTGTGGACTGCTATTAACAATTTGCATTACATGATCCTAGCTAAAATTCTGGATATACAATTCCAACTACCAGCTCGTACACATTTCTAGAAACGATCGCAAAACACAGATTCAGGTTCCACCGAGACTCGAGCTCGGATCGCTGGATTCAAAGTCCAGAGTGCTAACCATTACACCATGGAACCGGGTGCCCCTCGCGGACTGGAATTGAGCAGCATCATGACATTAAACCTATAAGCTGCGATTTATTACATGTAGCGTCCTCAGGAAGTGTTTGCGTTTCTAATGAAGCAACCAAATAGGCTGAAAGTGGAGGGAGCAACTTGGAATGTAGCGAGAATTCTTGCCAGTATTCGTACATGAAATGATGTCTAAGGGTCAGGAAATCAAAATCGCGGAACAGCCACTTTCGTATGGTGGATGCTTTGTGCTGGAAGCAGCCTAGCTATGAAAACAGCTATGGACACAGAGTACTGTCGAAAAGTGCGTGCTGTCACACAACGCTACGTAGTGGGCGGATGGTGCGTGACACGATAACATTTGCACTTCACACGATCGACTTACTGTCACACAACTCAATCAGCTCTTTCAGCCTTCACATACACTGGTCCTCAGCACAGCTCATGTTGTTGGTGTCGGATTAAGATACCTCTTTGAGAATATGGTCCATATTGGATGCTGCGACTAGCAAATGCGGCAAGATCTCAGTAGGTGGCGGTGTGCACACCTGCTTCCTTGTGCGGCCTGTTGGTCTACGGGTGTGATTCCTGCTTTGGGTGCTGGACGTCCCGGGTTCTAATCCCGGACAGGCCCTACTTTTCACTTTCGCGACAACTAAGCACTACGATAAACTAGCGAGTCTCTGAAAGTAAGCCATGCAACAGGACAAACTGCATGTCGGGCCACCGGCCAATGATACTGGCAAGTGCGTCTTGTGGAAAGCAATCTACGAAGCAGGATTAAGTCGTGTTCGATTACTTATATCTATACCTAACGACTGACACGTATAAACAATCTATTCGTTTCCCAAGAACTAGTACATCGCATGCACGTTTGTTAAACGCACGCGCAAGCAGCACCCAAAACGGAGAGATACTGGGACCAGCAGTTGAGGTTGTCTTTTCGCAGTTGTACCCTTTACGTTCCGTTATTAATCCTAGTAGCAAAAGCATAAGCATTTGGAGCGTTCCCCATTCACGTGTGGACTGCTATTAACAATTTGCATTACATGATCCTAGCTAAAATTCTGGATATACAATTCCAACTACCAGCTCGTACACATTTCTAGAAACGATCGCAAAACACAGATTCAGGTTCCACCGAGACTCGAGCTCGGATCGCTGGATTCAAAGTCCAGAGTGCTAACCATTACACCATGGAACCGGGTGCCCCTCGCGGACTGGAATTGAGCAGCATCATGACATTAAACCTATAAGCTGCGATTTATTACATGTAGCGTCCTCAGGAAGTGTTTGCGTTTCTAATGAAGCAACCAAGTAGGCTGAAAGTGGAGGGGGCAACTTGGAATGTAGCGAGAATTCTTGCCAGTATTCGTACATGAAATGATGTCTAAGGGTCAGGAAATCAAAATCGCGGAACAACCACTTTCGTATGGTGGATGCTTTGTGCTGGAAGCATCCTAGCTATGAAAACAGCTATGGACACAGAGTACTGTCGAAAAGTGCGTGCTGTCACACAACGCTACGTAGTGGGCGGATGGTGCGTGACACGATAACATTTGCACTTCACACGATCGACATACTGTCACACAACTCAAGCAGCTCTTTCAGCCTTCACATACACTGGTCCTCAGCACAGATCATGTTGTTGGCGTCGGATTAAGAAACCTCTTTGAGAATATGGTCCATATTGGACGCTGCGACTAGAAAGTGCGGCAAGATATCAGTAGGTGGCGGGGTGCACACCTGCTTTCTTGTGCGGCCTGTTGGTCTAGGGGTGTGATTCCTGCTTTGGGTGCTGGAAGTCCCGGGTTTAAATCCCGGACAGGCCCTACTTTTCACTTTCGCGACAACCAAGCATTACGATAAACTAGCGAGTCTCTGAAAGTAAGCCATGCAACAGGACAAACTGCATGTCGGGCCACCTGCCAATGATACTGGCGTCTTGTGGAAAGTAATCTACAAAGCAGGATTAAGCCGACTTCGATTACTTATATCTATACCTAAAGACTGACATGTATAACTATTCTATGCGTTTCCCAAGAACTAGTACATCGCATGCACGTTTGTTAAATGCACGCGCATGCAGCACCCAAAACGGAGAGATACTGGGACCAGCAGCTGAGGTCGTCTTCTCGCATTTGAGCCCCTTACGTTCCGTTATTAATCATAGTAGCAAAAGCATAAGCATTTGGAGCGTTCCCCATTCACGTGTGGACTGCTATTAACAATTTGCATTACATGATCCTAGCTAAAATTCTGGATATACAATTCCAACTTCCAGCTCGTACACATTTCTAGAAACGATAGCAAAACACAGATTCAGGTTCCACCGAGTCTCGAACTCGGATCGCTGGATTCAAAGTCCAGAGTGCTAAGCATTCCACCATGGAACCGGGTGACCCTCGCGGACTGTAATTGAGCAGCATCATGACATTAAACCTATAAGCTGCGATTTATTACATGTAGCGTCCTCAGGAAGTGTTTGCGTGGCTAATGAAGCAACCAAGTAGGCTGAAAGTGGAGGGAGCAACTTGGAATGTAGCGAGAATTATGGTCAGTATTCGTACATGAAATGATGTCTAAGGGTCAGGAAATGAAAGTCGCTTAACAGCCACTTTCGAATGGTGGATGCTTTGTGCTGGAAGCAGCCTAGCTATGAAAACGGCTATGGACACAGAGTACTGTCGAAAAGTGCGTGCTGTCACACAACGCTACGTAGTGGGCGGATGGTGCGTGACACGATAACATTTGCACTTCACACGATCGACATGCTGTCACACAACTCAAGCAGCTCTTTCAGCCTTCACATACACTGGTCCTCAGCACAGCTCATGTTGTTGGTGTCGGATTAAGAAACCTCTTTGAGAATATGGTCCATATTGGATGCTGCGACTAGCAAGTGCGGCAAGATCTCAGTAGGTGGCGGTGTGCACACCTGCTTTCTTGTGCGGCCTGTTGGTCTAGGGGTGTGATTCCTGCTTTGGGCGCAGGAGGTGCCGGGTTCAAATCCCGGACGGGCCCAACTTTTCACTTTCGCGACAACCAAGCACTACGATAAACTAGCGAGTCTCTGAGAGTAAGCCATGCAACAGGACAAACTGCATGTCGGGCCACCTGCCAATGATACTGGCGTCTTGTGAAAAGCAATCTACAAAGCAGGATTAAGCCGACTTCGATTACTTATATCTATACCTAAAGACTGCCGCGTATAACGATTCTATTCGTTTCCCAAGAACTAGTACATTGCATGCACGTTTGTTAGATGCACGCGCATGCAGCACCCAAAACGGAGAGATACTGGGACCAGCAGCTGAGGTCGTCTTCTCGCAGTTGAACCCCTTACGTTCCGTCATTAATCCTAGTAGCAAAAGCATAAGCATTTGGAGCGTTCCCCATTCACGTGTGGACAGCTATTAACAACATACTGTCACACAACTCAAGCAGCTCTTTCAGCCTTCACATACACTGGTCCTAAGCACAGCTCATGTTGTTGGTGTCGGATTAAGAAACCTCGTTGAGAATATGGTCCATATTGGATGCTGCAACTAGCAAGTGCGGCAAGATATCAGTAGGATGCGGGGTGCACACCTGCTTCCTTGAGCGGTCTGTTCTTCTAGGGGTATGATTCCTGCTCTGAGTGCAGGATGTCCCGGGTTCAAATCCCGGACAGGCCCTACTTTTCACTTCCGCGACAACCAAGCACTACGATAAACTAGCGAGTCTCTGAAAGTAAGCCATGCAACAGGGCAAACTGCATGTCTGTCCATCGGCCAATGATACTGGCAAGTGCGTCTTGTGGAAAGCAATCTACGAAGCAGGATTAAGCCGTGTTCGATTACTTATATCTATACCTAAAGACTGACACGTATAACGATTCTATTCGTTTCCCAAGAACTAGTACATCGCATGCACGTTTGTTAAATGCACGCGCATGCAGCACCCAAAACGGAGAGATACTGGGACCCTCAGCTGAGGTCGTCTTCTCGCAGTTGAACCCCTTACGTTCCGTTATTAATCCTAGTAGCAAAAGCATAAGCATTTGGAGCGTTCCCCATTCACGTGTGGACTGCTATTAACAACATACTGTCACACAACTCAAGCAGCTCTTTCAGCCTTCACATACACTGGTCCTCAGCACAGCTCATGTTGTTGGTGTCGGATTAAGAAACCTCTTTGAGAATATGGTCCATATTGGATGCTGCGACTAGCAAGTGCGGCAAGATCTCAGTAGGTGGCGGTGTGCACACCTGCTTTCTTGTGCGGCCTGTTGGTCTAGGGGTGTGATTCCTGCTTTGGGCGCTGGAGGTGCCGGGTTCAAATCCCGGACGGGCCCAACTTTTCACTTTCGCGACAACCAAGCACTACGATAAACTAGCGAGTCTCTGAGAGTAAGCCATGCAACAGGACAAACTGCATGTCGGGCCACCTGCCAATGATACTGGCGTCTTGTGAAAAGCAATCTACAAAGCAGGATTAAGCCGACTTCGATTACTTATATCTATACCTAAAGACTGCCGCGTATAACGATTCTATTCGTTTCCCAAGAACTAGTACATTGCATGCACGTTTGTTAGATGCACGCGCATGCAGCACCCAAAACGGAGAGATACTGGGACCAGCAGCTGAGGTCGTCTTCTCGCAGTTGAACCCCTTACGTTCCGTCATTAATCCTAGTAGCAAAAGCATAAGCATTTGGAGCGTTCCCCATTCACGTGTGGACAGCTATTAACAACATACTGTCACACAACTCAAGCAGCTCTTTCAGCCTTCACATACACTGGTCCTAAGCACAGCTCATGTTGTTGGTGTCGGATTAAGAAACCTCTTTGAGAATATGGTCCATATTGGATGCTGCAACTAGCAAGTGCGGCAAGATATCAGTAGGATGCGGGGTGCACACCTGCTTCCTTGAGCGGTCTGTTCTTCTAGGGGTATGATTCCTGCTCTGAGTGCAGGATGTCCCGGGTTCAAATCCCGGACAGGCCCTACTTTTCACTTCCGCGACAACCAAGCACTACGATAAACTAGCGAGTCTCTGAAAGTAAGCCATGCAACAGGGCAAACTGCATGTCTGTCCATCGGCCAATGATACTGGCAAGTGCGTCTTGTGGAAAGCAATCTACGAAGCAGGATTAAGCCGTGTTCGATTACTTATATCTATACCTAAAGACTGACACGTATAACGATTCTATTCGTTTCCCAAGAACTAGTACATCGCATGCACGTTTGTTAAATGCACGCGCATGCAGCACCCAAAACGGAGAGATACTGGGACCCTCAGCTGAGGTCGTCTTCTCGCAGTTGAACCCCTTACGTTCCGTTATTAATCCTAGTAGCAAAAGCATAAGCATTTGGAGCGTTACCCATTCACGTGTGGACTGCTATTAACAACATACTGTCACACAACTCAAGCAGCTCTTTCAGCCTTCACATACACTGGTCCTAAGAACAGCTCATGTTGTTGGTGTCGGATTAAGAAACCTCTTTGAGAATATGGTCCATATTGGATGCTGCAACTAGCAAGTGCGGCAAGATATCAGTAGGATGCGGGGTGCACACCTGCTTCCTTGAGCGGTCTGTTGGTCTAGGGGTATGATTCCTGCTCTGGGTGCAGGATGTCCCGGGTTCAAATCCCGGACAGGCCCTACTTTTCACTTCCGCGACAACCAAGCACTACGATAAACTAGCGAGTCTCTGAAAGTAAGCCATGCTACAGGGCATACTGCATGTCTGGCCATCGGCCAATGATACTGGCAAGTGCGTCTTGTGGAAAGCAATCTACGAAGCAGGATTAAGCCGTGTTCGATTCCTTATATCTATACCTAAAGACTGACACGTATAACGATTCTATTCGTTTCCCAAGAACTAGTACATCGCATGCACGTTTGTTAAATGCACGCGCATGCAGCACCCAAAACGGAGAGATACTGGGACCCTCAGCTGAGGTCGTCTTCTCGCAGTTGAACACCTTACGTTCCGTTGTTAATCCTAGTAGCAAAAGCATAAGCATTTGGAGCGTTCCCCATTCACGTGTGGACTGCTATTAACAACATACTGTCACACAACTCAAACAACTCTTTCAGCCTTCACATACACTGGTCCTAAGCACAGCTCATGTTGTGGTGTCGGATTAAGAAACCTCTTTGAGAATATGGTCCATATTGGATGCTGCAACTAGCAAGTGCAGCAAGATAACAGTAGGTGGCGGTGTGCACACCTACTTTCTTGTGCGGCCTTTTGGTCTAGGGGGATGATTCCTGCTTTGGGTGCAGTAGGTCCCGGGTTCAAATCCCGTACAGGCCCTACTTTTCACTTTCGCGACAACCAAGCACTATGATAAACTAGCGAGTCTCTGAAAGTAAGCCATGCTACAGGGCAAACTGCATGTCTGGAAACCGGAAAATAATACTGGCAATTGCGTCTTGTGGAAAGCAATATACGAAGCAGGATTAAGCCGTGTTCGATTACTTATATCTATAACTAAAGACTGACACGTATAACGATTCTATTCGTTTCCCAAGATCTAGTACATCGCATGCACGTTTGTTAAATGCACGCGCATGCAGCACCCAAAACGGAGAGATACTGGGACCAGCAGCTGAGGTCGTCTTCTCGCAGTTAAGCCCCTTACGTTCCGTTATTAATCATAGTAGCAAAAGCATAAGCATTTGGAGCGTTCCCCATTCACGTGTGGACTGCTATTAACAATTTGCATTACATGATCCTAGCTAAAATTCTGGATATACAATTCCAACTACCAGCTCGTACACATTTCTAGAAACGATCGCAAAACACAGATTCAGGTTCCACCGAGACTCGAGCTCGGATCGCTGGATTCAAAGTCCAGAGTGCTAACCATTACACCATGGAACCGGGTGCCCCTCGCGGACTGGAATTGAGCAGCATCATGACATTAAACCTATAAGCTGCGATTTATTACATGTAGCGTCCTCAGGAAGTGTTTGCGTTTCTAATGAAGCAACCAAATAGGCTGAAAGTGGAGGGAGCAACTTGGAATGTAGCGAGAATTCTTGCCAGTATTCGTACATGAAATGATGTCTAAGGGTCAGGAAATCAAAATCGCGGAACAGCCACTTTCGTATGGTGGATGCTTTGTGCTGGAAGCAGCCTAGCTATGAAAACAGCTATGGACACAGAGTACTGTCGAAAAGTGCGTGCTGTCACACAACGCTACGTAGTGGGCGGATGGTGCGTGACACGATAACATTTGCACTTCACACGATCGACTTACTGTCACACAACTCAATCAGCTCTTTCAGCCTTCACATACACTGGTCCTCAGCACAGCTCATGTTGTTGGTGTCGGATTAAGATACCTCTTTGAGAATATGGTCCATATTGGATGCTGCGACTAGCAAATGCGGCAAGATCTCAGTAGGTGGCGGTGTGCACACCTGCTTCCTTGTGCGGCCTGTTGGTCTACGGGTGTGATTCCTGCTTTGGGTGCTGGACGTCCCGGGTTCTAATCCCGGACAGGCCCTACTTTTCACTTTCGCGACAACTAAGCACTACGATAAACTAGCGAGTCTCTGAAAGTAAGCCATACAACAGGACAAACTGCATGTCGGGCCACCGGCCAATGATACTGGCAAGTGCGTCTTGTGGAAAGCAATCTACGAAGCAGGATTAAGTCGTGTTCGATTACTTATATCTATACCTAACGACTGACACGTATAAACAATCTATTCGTTTCCCAAGAACTAGTACATCGCATGCACGTTTGTTAAACGCACGCGCAAGCAGCACCCAAAACGGAGAGATACTGGGACCAGCAGTTGAGGTTGTCTTTTCGCAGTTGTACCCTTTACGTTCCGTTATTAATCCTAGTAGCAAAAGCATAAGCATTTGGAGCGTTCCCCATTCACGTGTGGACTGCTATTAACAATTTGCATTACATGATCCTAGCTAAAATTCTGGATATACAATTCCAACTACCAGCTCGTACACATTTCTAGAAACGATCGCAAAACACAGATTCAGGTTCCACCGAGACTCGAGCTCGGATCGCTGGATTCAAAGTCCAGAGTGCTAACCATTACACCATGGAACCGGGTGCCCCTCGCGGACTGGAATTGAGCAGCATCATGACATTAAACCTATAAGCTGCGATTTATTACATGTAGCGTCCTCAGGAAGTGTTTGCGTTTCTAATGAAGCAACCAAGTAGGCTGAAAGTGGAGGGGGCAACTTGGAATGTAGCGAGAATTCTTGCCAGTATTCGTACATGAAATGATGTCTAAGGGTCAGGAAATCAAAATCGCGGAACAACCACTTTCGTATGGTGGATGCTTTGTGCTGGAAGCATCCTAGCTATGAAAACAGCTATGGACACAGAGTACTGTCGAAAAGTGCGTGCTGTCACACAACGCTACGTAGTGGGCGGATGGTGCGTGACACGATAACATTTGCACTTCACACGATCGACATACTGTCACACAACTCAAGCAGCTCTTTCAGCCTTCACATACACTGGTCCTCAGCACAGATCATGTTGTTGGCGTCGGATTAAGAAACCTCTTTGAGAATATGGTCCATATTGGACGCTGCGACTAGAAAGTGCGGCAAGATATCAGTAGGTGGCGGGGTGCACACCTGCTTTCTTGTGCGGCCTGTTGGTCTAGGGGTGTGATTCCTGCTTTGGGTGCTGGAAGTCCCGGGTTTAAATCCCGGACAGGCCCTACTTTTCACTTTCGCGACAACCAAGCATTACGATAAACTAGCGAGTCTCTGAAAGTAAGCCATGCAACAGGACAAACTGCATGTCGGGCCACCTGCCAATGATACTGGCGTCTTGTGGAAAGTAATCTACAAAGCAGGATTAAGCCGACTTCGATTACTTATATCTATACCTAAAGACTGACATGTATAACTATTCTATGCGTTTCCCAAGAACTAGTACATCGCATGCACGTTTGTTAAATGCACGCGCATGCAGCACCCAAAACGGAGAGATACTGGGACCAGCAGCTGAGGTCGTCTTCTCGCATTTGAGCCCCTTACGTTCCGTTATTAATCATAGTAGCAAAAGCATAAGCATTTGGAGCGTTCCCCATTCACGTGTGGACTGCTATTAACAATTTGCATTACATGATCCTAGCTAAAATTCTGGATATACAATTCCAACTTCCAGCTCGTACACATTTCTAGAAACGATAGCAAAACACAGATTCAGGTTCCACCGAGTCTCGAACTCGGATCGCTGGATTCAAAGTCCAGAGTGCTAAGCATTCCACCATGGAACCGGGTGACCCTCGCGGACTGTAATTGAGCAGCATCATGACATTAAACCTATAAGCTGCGATTTATTACATGTAGCGTCCTCAGGAAGTGTTTGCGTGGCTAATGAAGCAACCAAGTAGGCTGAAAGTGGAGGGAGCAACTTGGAATGTAGCGAGAATTATGGTCAGTATTCGTACATGAAATGATGTCTAAGGGTCAGGAAATGAAAGTCGCTTAACAGCCACTTTCGAATGGTGGATGCTTTGTGCTGGAAGCAGCCTAGCTATGAAAACGGCTATGGACACAGAGTACTGTCGAAAAGTGCGTGCTGTCACACAACGCTACGTAGTGGGCGGATGGTGCGTGACACGATAACATTTGCACTTCACACGATCGACATGCTGTCACACAACTCAAGCAGCTCTTTCAGCCTTCACATACACTGGTCCTCAGCACAGCTCATGTTGTTGGTGTCGGATTAAGAAACCTCTTTGAGAATATGGTCCATATTGGATGCTGCGACTAGCAAGTGCGGCAAGATCTCAGTAGGTGGCGGTGTGCACACCTGCTTTCTTGTGCGGCCTGTTGGTCTAGGGGTGTGATTCCTGCTTTGGGCGCAGGAGGTGCCGGGTTCAAATCCCGGACGGGCCCAACTTTTCACTTTCGCGACAACCAAGCACTACGATAAACTAGCGAGTCTCTGAGAGTAAGCCATGCAACAGGACAAACTGCATGTCGGGCCACCTGCCAATGATACTGGCGTCTTGTGAAAAGCAATCTACAAAGCAGGATTAAGCCGACTTCGATTACTTATATCTATACCTAAAGACTGCCGCGTATAACGATTCTATTCGTTTCCCAAGAACTAGTACATTGCATGCACGTTTGTTAGATGCACGCGCATGCAGCACCCAAAACGGAGAGATACTGGGACCAGCAGCTGAGGTCGTCTTCTCGCAGTTGAACCCCTTACGTTCCGTCATTAATCCTAGTAGCAAAAGCATAAGCATTTGGAGCGTTCCCCATTCACGTGTGGACAGCTATTAACAACATACTGTCACACAACTCAAGCAGCTCTTTCAGCCTTCACATACACTGGTCCTAAGCACAGCTCATGTTGTTGGTGTCGGATTAAGAAACCTCGTTGAGAATATGGTCCATATTGGATGCTGCAACTAGCAAGTGCGGCAAGATATCAGTAGGATGCGGGGTGCACACCTGCTTCCTTGAGCGGTCTGTTCTTCTAGGGGTATGATTCCTGCTCTGAGTGCAGGATGTCCCGGGTTCAAATCCCGGACAGGCCCTACTTTTCACTTCCGCGACAACCAAGCACTACGATAAACTAGCGAGTCTCTGAAAGTAAGCCATGCAACAGGGCAAACTGCATGTCTGTCCATCGGCCAATGATACTGGCAAGTGCGTCTTGTGGAAAGCAATCTACGAAGCAGGATTAAGCCGTGTTCGATTACTTATATCTATACCTAAAGACTGACACGTATAACGATTCTATTCGTTTCCCAAGAACTAGTACATCGCATGCACGTTTGTTAAATGCACGCGCATGCAGCACCCAAAACGGAGAGATACTGGGACCCTCAGCTGAGGTCGTCTTCTCGCAGTTGAACCCCTTACGTTCCGTTATTAATCCTAGTAGCAAAAGCATAAGCATTTGGAGCGTTCCCCATTCACGTGTGGACTGCTATTAACAACATACTGTCACACAACTCAAGCAGCTCTTTCAGCCTTCACATACACTGGTCCTAAGAACAGCTCATGTTGTTGGTGTCGGATTAAGAAACCTCTTTGAGAATATGGTCCATATTGGATGCTGCAACTAGCAAGTGCGGCAAGATATCAGTAGGATGCGGGGTGCACACCTGCTTCCTTGAGCGGTCTGTTGGTCTAGGGGTATGATTCCTGCTCTGTGTGCAGGATGTCCCGGGTTCAAATCGCGGACAGGCCCTACTTTTCACTTCCGCGACAACCAAGCACTACGATAAACTAGCGAGTCTCTGAAAGTAAGCCATGCTACAGGGCAAACTGCATGTCTGGCCATCGGCCAATGATACTGGCAAGTGCGTCTTGTGGAAAGCAATCTACGAAGCAGGATTAAGCCGTGTTCGATTCCTTATATCTATACCTAAAGACTGACACGTATAACGATTCTATTCGTTTCCCAAGAACTAGTACATCGCATGCACGTTTGTTAAATGCACGCGCATGCAGCACCCAAAACGGAGAGATACTGGGACCCTCAGCTGAGGTCGTCTTCTCGCAGTTGAACACCTTACGTTCCGTTGTTAATCCTAGTAGCAAAAGCATAAGCATTTGGAGCGTTCCCCATTCACGTGTGGACTGCTATTAACAACATACTGTCACACAACTCAAGCAACTCTTTCAGCCTTCACATACACTGGTCCTAAGCACAGCTCATGTTGTGGTGTCGGATTAAGAAACCTCTTTGAGAATATGGTCCATATTGGATGCTGCAACTAGCAAGTGCAGCAAGATAACAGTAGGTGGCGGTGTGCACACCTACTTTCTTGTGCGGCCTGTTGGTCTAGGGGGATGATTCCTGCTTTGGGTGCAGTAGGTCCCGGGTTCAAATCCCGTACAGGCCCTACTTTTCACTTTCGCGACAACCAAGCACTATGATAAACTAGCGAGTCTCTGAAAGTAAGCCATGCTACAGGGCAAACTGCATGTCTGGAAACCGGAAAATAATACTGGCAAGTGCGTCTTGTGGAAAGCAATATACGAAGCAGGATTAAGCCGTGTTCGATTACTTATATCTATACCTAAAGACTGACACGTATAACGATTCTATTCGTTTCCCAAGATCTAGTACATCGCATGCACGTTTGTTAAATGCACGCGCATGCAGCACCCAAAACGGAGAGATACTGGGACCAGCAGCTGAGGTCGTCTTCTCGCAGTTAAGCCCCTTACGTTCCGTTATTAATCATAGTAGCAAAAGCATAAGCATTTGGAGCGTTCCCCATTCACGTGTGGACTGCTATTAACAATTTGCATTACATGATCCTAGCTAAAATTCTGGATATACAATTCCAACTACCAGCTCGTACACATTTCTAGAAACGATCGCAAAACACAGATTCAGGTTCCACCGAGACTCGAGCTCGGATCGCTGGATTCAAAGTCCAGAGTGCTAACCATTACACCATGGAACCGGGTGCCCCTCGCGGACTGGAATTGAGCAGCATCATGACATTAAACCTATAAGCTGCGATTTATTACATGTAGCGTCCTCAGGAAGTGTTTGCGTTTCTAATGAAGCAACCAAATAGGCTGAAAGTGGAGGGAGCAACTTGGAATGTAGCGAGAATTCTTGCCAGTATTCGTACATGAAATGATGTCTAAGGGTCAGGAAATCAAAATCGCGGAACAGCCACTTTCGTATGGTGGATGCTTTGTGCTGGAAGCAGCCTAGCTATGAAAACAGCTATGGACACAGAGTACTGTCGAAAAGTGCGTGCTGTCACACAACGCTACGTAGTGGGCGGATGGTGCGTGACACGATAACATTTGCACTTCACACGATCGACTTACTGTCACACAACTCAATCAGCTCTTTCAGCCTTCACATACACTGGTCCTCAGCACAGCTCATGTTGTTGGTGTCGGATTAAGATACCTCTTTGAGAATATGGTCCATATTGGATGCTGCGACTAGCAAATGCGGCAAGATCTCAGTAGGTGGCGGTGTGCACACCTGCTTCCTTGTGCGGCCTGTTGGTCTACGGGTGTGATTCCTGCTTTGGGTGCTGGACGTCCCGGGTTCTAATCCCGGACAGGCCCTACTTTTCACTTTCGCGACAACTAAGCACTACGATAAACTAGCGAGTCTCTGAAAGTAAGCCATGCAACAGGACAAACTGCATGTCGGGCCACCGGCCAATGATACTGGCAAGTGCGTCTTGTGGAAAGCAATCTACGAAGCAGGATTAAGTCGTGTTCGATTACTTATATCTATACCTAACGACTGACACGTATAAACAATCTATTCGTTTCCCAAGAACTAGTACATCGCATGCACGTTTGTTAAATGCACGCGCATGCAGCACCCAAAACGGAGAGATACTGAAACCCTCAGCTGAGGTCGTCTTCACGCAGTTGAACCCCTTACGTTCCGTTATTAATCCTAGTAGCAAAAGCATAAGCATTTGGAGCGTTCCCCATTCACGTGTGGACTGCTTTTAACAACATACTGTCACACAACTCAAGCAGCTCTTTCAGCCTTCACATACACTGGTCCTAAGCACAGCTCATGTTGTTGGTGTCGGATTAAGAAACCTCTTTGAGAATATGGTCCATATTGGATGCTGCATTTAGCAAGTGCGGCAAGATATCAGTAGGTGGCGGGGTGCACATCTGCTTACTTGTGCGGCCTGTTTGTCTAGGGGTATGATTCCTGTTTTGGGTGCAGGAGGTCCCGTGTTCAAATCCCGGACAGGCCCTACTTTTCACTTTCGCGACAACCAAGCACTACGATAAACTAGCGAGTCTCTGAAAGTAAGCCATGCTACAGGGCAAACTGCATGTCTGGCCACCGGCCAAAGATAATGGCAAGTGCGTCTTGTGGAAAGCAATCTACGAAGCACGATTAAGCCGTGTTCGATTACTTATATCTATACCTAAAGACTGACACGTATAACGATTCTATTCGTTTCCCAAGAACTAGTACATCGCATGCACGTTTGTTAAATGCACGCGCATGCAGCACCCAAAACGGAGAGATACTGGGACCAGCAGCTGAGGTCGTCTTCTCGCAGTTGAACCCCTTACGTTCCGTTATTAATCATAGTAGCAAAAGCATAAGCATTTGGAGCGTTCCCCATTCACGTGTGGACTGCTATTCACAATTTGTATTACATGATCCTAGCTAAAATTCTGGATATACAATTCCAACTACCAGCTCGTACACATTTCTAGAAACGATCGCGAAACACAGATTCAGGTTCCACTGAGACTCGAACTCGGATCGCTGGATTCAAAGTCCAGAGGGCTAACCATTACACCATGGAACCGGGTGCCCCTCGCGGACTGGAATTGAGCAGCATCATGACATTAAACCTATAAGCTGCGATTTATTACATGTACCGTCCTCAGGAAGTGTTTGCGTGGCTAAGGAAGCAACCAAGTAGGCTGAAATGGGAGGGAGTAACTTGGAATGTAGCGAGAATTCTTGCCAGTATTCGTACATGGAATGATGTCTAAGGGTCAGGAAATCAAAATCGCGGAACAGCCACTTTCGTATGGTGGATGCTTTGTGCTGGAAGCAGCCTAGCTATGAAAACAGCTATGGACACAGAGTACTGTCGAAAAGTGCGTGCTGTCACACAACGCTACGTAGTGGGCGGATGGTGCGTGACACGATAACATTTGCACTTTACACGATCGACATACTGTCACACAACTCAAGCAGCTCTTTCAGCCTTCACATACACTGGTCCTCAGCACAGCTCATGTTGTTGGTGTCGGATTAAGAAACCTCTTTGAGAATATGGTCCATATTGTATGCTGCGACTAAAAAGTGCGGCAAGATATCAGTAGGTGGCGGGGTGCACAACTGCTTCCATGTGCGGCCTGTTGGTCTAGGGGTATGATTCCTACTTTGGGTGCAGGAGGTCCCGGGTTCAAATCCCGGACAGGCCCTACTTTTCACTTTCGCGACAACCAAGCATTACCATAAACTAGCGAGTCTCTGAAAGTAAGCCATGCAACAGGACAAACTGCATGTCGGGCCACCGGCCAATGATACTGGCAAGTGCGTCTTGTGGAAAGCAATCTACGAAGCATGATTAAGCCGTGTTCGATTACTTATATCTATACCTAAAGACTGACAAGTATAACGATTCTATTCGTTTCCCAGGAACTAGTACATCGCATGCACGTTTGCTAAATGCACGCGCATGCAGCACCCACACCGGAGAGATAGTGGGACCCTCAGCTGAGGTCTTCTTCTCGCAGTTGAACCCCTTACGTTCCGTTATTAATCCTAGTAGCAAAAGCATAAGCATTTGGAGCGTTCCCCATTCACGTGTGGACTGCTATTAACAATTTGCATTTCATGATCCTAGCTAAAATTCTGGATATACAATTCCAACTACCAGCTCGTACACATTTCTAGAAACGATCGCAAAACACAGATTCAGGTTCCACCGTGACTCGAACTCGGATCGCTGGATTCAAAATCCAGAGTGCTAACCATTACACCATGGAACCGGGTGCCCCTCACGGACTGGAATTGAGCAGCATCATGACATTAAACCTATAAGCTGCGATTTATTACATGTAGCGTCCTCAGGAAGTGTTTGCGTGGCTAAGGAAGCAACCAAGTAGGCTGAAACTGGAGGGAGCAACTTGGAATGTAGCGAGAATTCTTGCCAGTATTCGTACATGAAATGATGTCTAAGGGTCAGGAAATCAAAATCGCGGAACAGCCACTTTCGTATGGTTGACGCTTTGTGCTGGAAGCAACCTAGCTATGAAAACAGCTATGGACACAGAGTACTGTGGAAAAGTGCGTGCTGTCACACAACGCTACGTAGTGGGCGGATGGTGCGTGACACGATAACATTTGCACTTCACACGATCGACATACTGTCACTCAACTAAAGCAGCTCTTTCAGCCTTCACATACACTGGTCCTCAGCACAGCTCATGTTGTGGGTGTCGGATTAAGAAACCTCTTTGAGAATATGGTCCATATTGGATGCTGCAACTAGCAAGTGCGGCAAGATCTCAGTAGGTGGCGGTGTGCACACCTGCTTTCTTGTGCGGCCTGTTGGTCTAGGGGTGTGATTCCTGCTTTGGGCGCTGGAGGTCCCGTGTTCAAATCCCGGACAGGCCCTACTTTTCACTTTTGCGACAACCAAGCACTACGATAAACTAGCGAGTCTCTGAAAGTAAGCCATGCAACAGGACAAACTGCATGTCGGGCCACCAGCCAATGATACTGGCAAGTGCGTCTTGTGGAAAGCAATCTACGAAGCAGGATTAAGCCGTGTTCGATTACTTATATCTATACCTAAAGACTGACACGTATAACGAATCTATTCGTTTCCCAAGAACTAGTACATCGCATGCACGTTTGTTAAATTCACGCGCATGCAGCACCCAAAACGGAGAGATACTGAAACCCTCAGCTGTGGTCGTCTTCACGCAGTTGAACCCCTTACGTTCCGTTATTAATCCTAGTAGCAAAAGCATAAGCATTTGGAGCGTTCCCCATTCACGTGTGGACTGCTTTTAACAACATACTGTCACACAACTCAAGCAGCTCTTTCAGCCTTCACATACACTGGTCCTAAGCACAGCTCATGTTGTTGGTGTCGGATTAAGAAACCTCTTTGAGAATATGGTCCATATTGGATGCTGCATCTAGCAAGTGCGGCAAGATAACAGTAGGTGGCGGGGTGCACATCTGCTTACTTGTGCGGCCTGTTTGTCTAGGGGTATGATTCCTGTTTTGGGTGCAGGAGGTCCCGTGTTCAAATCCCGGACAGGCCCTACTTTTCACTTTCGCGACAACCAAGCACTATGATAAACTAGCGAGTCTCTGAAAGTAAGCCATGCTACAGGGCAAACTGCATGTCTGGCCACCGGCCAACGATAATGGCAAGTGCGTCTTGTGGAAAGCAATCTACGAAGCAGGATTAAGCCGTGTTCGATTACTTATATCTATACCTAAAGACTGACACGTATAACGATTCTATTCGTTTCCCAAGAACTAGTACATCGCGTGCACGTTTGTTAAATGCACGCGCATGCAGCACCCAAAACGGAGAGATACTGGGACCAGCAGCTGAGGTCGTCTTCTCGCAGTTGAGCCCCTTACGTTCCGTTATTAATCCTAGTAGCAAAAGCATAAGCATTTGTAGCGTTCCCCATTCACGTGTGGACTGCTATTAACAATTTGTATTACATGATCCTAGCTAATATTCTCGATATACAATTCCAACTACCAGCTCGTACACATTTCTAGAAACGATAGCAAAACACAGAGTCAGGTTCCACCAAAACTCGAACTCGAATCGCTGGATTCAAAGTCCAGAGTGCTAACCATTACACAATGGAACTGGGTGCCCCTCGCGGACTGGAATTGAGCAGCATCATGACATTAAACGTATAAGCTGCGATTTATTACATGTAGCGTCCTCAGGAAGTGTTTGCGTGGCTAAGGAAGCAACCAAGTAGGCTGAAAGTGGAGGGAGCAACTTGGAATGTAGCGAGAATTCTTGCCAGTATTCGTACATGAAATGATGTCTACGGGGCAGGAAATCAAAATCGCGGAACAGCCACTTTCGTATGGTGGATGCTTTGTGCTGGAAGCAGCCTAGCTATGAAAACAGCTATGGACACAGAGTACTGTCGAAAAGTGCGTGCTGTCACACAACGCTACGTAGTGGGCGGATGGTGCGTGACACGATAACATTTGCACTTCACACGATCGACATACTGTCACACAACTCAAGCAGCTCTTTCAGCCTTCACATACACTGGTCCTCAGCAAAGCTCATGTTGTTGGTGTCGGATTAAGAAACCTCTTTGAGAATATGTCCATATTGGATGCTGCGACTAGCAAGTGCGGTAAGATCTCAGTAGGTGGCGGTGTGCACACCTGCTTTCTTGTGCGGCCTGTTGGTCTAGGGGTGTGATTCCTCCTTTGGGCGCTGGAGGTCCCGGGTTCAAATCCCGGACAGGCCCTACTTTTCACTTTCGCGACAACCAAGCACTACGATAAACTAGCGAGTCTCTGAAAGTAAGCCATGCAACAGGACAAACTGCATGTCGGGCCACCGGCCAATGATACTGGCAAGTGCGTCTTGTGGAAAGCAATCTACGAAGCAGGATTAAGCCGTGTTCGATTACTTATATCTATACCTAAAGACTGACACGTATAACGAATCTATTCGTTTCCCAAGAACTAGTACATCGCATGCACGTTTGTTAAATGCACGCGCATGCAGCACCCAAAACGGAGAGATGCTGGGACAAGCAGCTGAGGTCGTCTTCTCGCAGTTGAACAATTTTCGTTCCGTTACTAATCCTAGTAGCAAAAGCATAAGCATTTGGAGCGTTCCCCATTCACGTGTGGACTACTATTAACAATTTGCATTACATGATCCTAGCTAAAATTCTGGATATACAATTCCAACTACGAGCTCGTACACATTTCTAGAAACGATCGCAAAACACAGATTCAGGTTCCACTGAGACTCGAACTCGGATCGCTGGATTCAAAGTCCAGAGGGCTAACCATTACACCATGGAACCGGGTGCCCCTCGCGGACTGGAATTGAGCAGCATCATGACATTAAACCTATAAGATGCGATTTATTACATGTAGCGTCCTCAGGAAGTGTTTGCGTGGCTAAGGAAGCAACCAAGTAGGCTGAAAGTGGAGGGAGCAACTTGGAATGTAGCGAGAATTCTTGCCAGTATTCGTACATGAAATGATGTCTAAGGGTCAGGAAATCAAAATCGCAGAACAGCCACTTTCTTATGGTGGATGCTTTGTGCTGGAAGCAGCCTAGCTATGAAAACAGCTATGGACACAGAGTACTGTCGAAAAGTGAGTGCTGTCACACAACGCTACGTAGTGGGCGGATGGTGCGTGACACGATAACATTTGCACTTCACACGATCGACATACTTTCACACAACTGAAGCAGCTCTTTCAGCCTTCACATACACTGGTCCTCAGCACAGCTCATGTTGTTGGTGTCGGATTAAGAAACCTCTTTGAGAATATGGTCCATATTGGATGCTGCGACTAGCAAGTACGTCAAGATCTCAGTAGGTGGCGGTGTGCACGCCTGCATTCTTGTGCGGCCTGTTGGTCTAAGAGTGTGATTCCTGATTTTTGCGCTGGAGGTCCCGGGTTCAAATCTCGGAAAGGCCCTACTTTTCACTTTCGCGACAACCAAGCACTACGATAAACTAGCGAGTCTCTGAAAGTAAGCCATGCAACAGGACAAACTGCATGTCGGGCCACCGGCCAATGATGCTGGCAAGTGCGTCTTGTGGAAAGCAATCTACGAAGCAGGATTAAGCCGTGTTCGATTACTTATATCTATACCTAAAGACTGACACGTGTAACGAATCTATTCGTTTCCCAAGAACTAGTACATCGCATGCACGTTTGTTAAATGCACGCGCATGCAGCACCCAAAACGGAGAGATACTGGGACCAGCAGCTGAGGTCGTCTTCTCGCAGTTGAACCCTTTACGTTCCATTATTAATCCTAGTAGCAAAAGCATAAGCATTTGGAGCGTTCCCCATTCACGTGTGGACTGCTATTCACAATTTGCATTACATGATCCTAGCTAAAATTTTGGATATACAATTCCAACTACCAGCTCGTACACATTTCTAGAAACGATCGCAAAACACAGATGCAGGTTCCACCGAGACTCGAACTCGGATCGCTGGATTCAAAGTCCAGAGTGCTAACCATTACACCATGGAACCGGGTGCCCCTCGCGGACTGGAATTGAGCAGCATCATGACATTAAACCTATAAGCTGCGATTTATTACATGTACCGTCCTCAGGAAGTGTTTGCGTGGCTAAGGAAGCAACCAAGTAGGCTGAAATGGGAGGGAGTAACTTGGAATGTAGCGAGAATTCTTGCCAGTATTCGTACATGGAATGATGTCTAAGGGTCAGGAAATCAAAATCGCGGAACAGCCACTTTCGTATGGTGGATGCTTTGTGCTGGAAGCAGCCTAGCTATGAAAACAGCTATGGACACAGAGTACTGTCGAAAAGTGCGTGCTGTCACACAACGCTACGTAGTGGGCGGATGGTGCGTGACACGATAACATTTGCACTTCACACGATCGACATACTGTCACACAACTCAAGCAGCTCTTTCAGCCTTCACATACACTGGTCCTCAGCACAGCTCATGTTGTTGGTGTCGGATTAAGAAACCTCTTTGAGAATATGGTCCATATTGGATGCTGCGACTAGAGAGTACGTCAAGATCTCAGTAGGTGGCGGTGTGCACGCCTGCTTTCTTGTGCGGCCTGTTGGTCTAGGGGTGGGATTCCTGCTTTTTTGCGCTGGAGGTCCCGGGTTCAAATCCCGGAAAGGCCCTACTTTTCACTTTCGCGACAACCAAGCACTACGATAAACTAGCGAGTCTCTGAAAGTAAGCCATGCAACAGGACAAACTGCATGTCGGGCCACCGGCCAATGATACTGGCAAGTGCGTCTTGTGGAAAG
This sequence comes from Schistocerca gregaria, assembly GCF_023897955.1. Lineage (NCBI taxonomy): Eukaryota > Metazoa > Arthropoda > Insecta > Orthoptera > Acrididae > Schistocerca > Schistocerca gregaria. Next base: position 967,858,143 of record NC_064921.1, on the reverse strand, counting down.
CAATCTACGAAGCAGGATTAAGCCGTGTTCGATTACTTATATCTATACCTAAAGAGTGACACGTATAACGAATCTATTCGTTTCCCAAGAACTAGTACATCGCATGCACGTTTGTTAAATGCACGGGCATGCAGCACCCAAAACGGAGAGATGCTGGGACATGCAGCTGAGGTCGTCTTCTCGCAGTTGAACAATTTTCGTTCCGTTATTAATCCTAGTAGCAAAAGCATAAGCATTTGGAGCGTTCCCCATTCACGTGTGGACTACTATTAACAATTTGCATTACATGATCCTAGCTAAAATTCTGGATACACAATTCCAACTACCAGCTCGTACACATTTCTAGAAACGATCGCAAAACACAGATTCAGGTTCCACTGAGACTCGAACTCGGATCGCTGGATTCAAAGTCCAGAGGGCTAACCATTACACCATGGAACCGGGTGCCCCTCCCGGACTGGAATTGAGCAGCATCATGACATTAAACCTATAAGATGCGATTTATTACATGTAGCGTCCACAGGAAGTGTTTGCGTGGCTAAGGAAGCAACCAAGTAGGCTGAAAGTGGAGGGAGAAACTTGGAATGTAGCGAGAATTCTCGCCAGTATTCGTACATAAAATGATGTCTAAGGGTCAGGAAATCAAAATCGCGGAACAGCCACTTTCTTATGGTGGATGCTTTGTGCTGGAAGCAGCCTAGCTATGAAAACAGCTATGGACACAGAGTACTGTAAAAAAGTGAGTGCTGTCACACAACGCTACGTAGTGGGCGGATGGTTCGTGACACGATAACACTTGCACTTCACACGATCGACATACTTTCACACAACTGAAGCAGCTCTTTCAGCCTTCACATACACTGGTCCTCAGCACAGCTCATGTTGTTGGTGTCGGATTAAGAAACCTCTTTGAGAATATGGTCCATATTGGATGCTGCGACTAGCAAGTACGTCAAGATCTCAGTAGGTGGCGGTGTGCGCGCCTGCTTTCTAGTGCGCCCTGTTGGTCTAGGGGTGGGATTCCTGTTTTTTGCGCTGGAGGTCCCGGGTTCAAATCCCGGACAGGCCCTACTTTTCACTTTCGCGACAACCAAGCACTACGATAAACTAGCGAGTCTCTGAAAGTAAGCCATGCAACAGGACAAACTGCATGTCGGGCCACCGGCCAATGATACTGGCAAGTGCGTCTTGTGGAAAGCAATCTACGAAGCAGGATTAAGCCGTGTTCGATTACTTATATCTATACCTAAAGACTGACACGTATAACGAATCTATTCGTTTCCCAAGAACTAGTACATCGCATGCACGTTTGTTAAATGCACGCGCATGCAGCACCCAAAACGGAGAGATGCTGGGACAAGCAGCTGAGGTCGTCTTCTCGCAGTTGAACAATTTTCGTTCCGTTATTAATCCTAGTAGCAAAAGCATAAGCATTTGGAGCGTTCCCCATTCACGTGTGGACTACTATTAACAATTTGCATTACATGATCCTAGCTAAAATTCTGGATATACAATTCCAACTACGAGCTCGTACACATTTCTAGAAACGATCGCAAAACACAGATTCAGGTTCCACTGAGACTCGAACTCGGATCGCTGGATTCAAAGTCCAGAGGGCTAACCATTACACCATGGAACCGGGTGCCCCTCGCGGACTGTAATTGAGCAGCATCATGACATTAAACCTATAAGATGCGATTTATTACATGTAGCGTCCTCAGGAAGTGTTTGCGTGGCTAAGTAAGCAACCAAGTAGGCTGAAAGTGGAGGGAGCAACTTGGAATGTAGCGAGAAGTCTTGCCAGTATTCGTACTTGAAATGATGTCTAAGGGTCAGGAAATCAAAATCGCGGAACAGCCACTTTCTTATGGTGGATGCTTTGTGCTGGAAGCAGCCTAGCTATGAAAACAGCTATGGACACAGAGTACTGTCGAAAAGTGAGTGCTGTCACACAACGCTACGTAGTGGGCGGATGGTGCGTGACACGATAACATTTGCACTTCACACGATCGACATACTGTTACACAACTCAAGCAGCTCTTTCAGCCTTCACATACACTGGTCCTCAGCACAGCTCATGTTGTTGGTGTCGGATTAAGAAACCTCTTTGAGAATATGGTCCATATTGGGTGCTGCATCTAGCAAGTGCGGCAAGATATCAGTAGGTGGCGGTGTGCACACCTGCTTTCTTGTGCGGCCTGTTGGTCTAGGGTTGTGATTCCTGCTTTGGGCGCTAGAGGTTCCGGGTTCAAATCCCGGACAGGCCCTACTTTTCACTTTCGCGACAACCAAGCACTACGATAAACTAGCGAGTCTCTGAAAGTAAGCCATGCAACAGGACAAACTGCATGTCGGGCCACCGGCCAATGATACTGGCAAGTGCGTCTTGTGGAAAGCAATCTACGAAGCAGGATTAAGCCGTGTTCGATTACTTATATCTATACCTAAAGACTGACACGTATAACGAATCTATTCGTTTCCCAAGAAGTAGTACATCGCATGCACGTTTGTTAAATGCACGCGCATGCAGCACCCAAAACGGAGAGATACTGGAACCAGCAGCTGAGGTCGTCTTCTCGCAGTTGAACCCTTTACGTTCCGTTATTAATCCTAGTAGCAAAAGCATAAGCATTTGGAGCGTTCCCCATTCACGTGTGGACTGCTATTCACATTTTGCATTACATGATCCTAGCTAAAATTCTGGATATACAATTCCAACTACCAGCTCGTACACATTTCTAGAAACGATCGCAAAACACAGATTCTGGTTCCACTGAAACTCGAACTCGGATCGCTGGATTCAAAGTCAGAGGGCTTACCATTACACCATGGAACCGGGTGCCCCTCGCGGATTGGAATTGAGCAGCATCATGACATTAAACCTATAAGCTGCGATTATTACATGTAGCGTCCTCAGGAAGTGTTTGCGTGGCTAAGGAAGCAACCAAGTAGGCTGAAAGTGGAGGGAGCAACTTGGAATGTAGCGAGAATTCTTGCCAGTATTCGTACATGAAATTATGTCTAAGGGTCAGGTAATCAAAATCGCGGAACAGCCACTTTCGTATGGTGGATGCTTTGTGCTGGAAGCAGCCTAGCTATGAAAACAGCTATGGACACAGAGTACTGTCGAAAAGTGCGTGCTGTCACACAACGCTACGTAGTGGGCGGATGGTGCGTGACACGGTAACATTTGCACTTCACACGATCGACATACTGTCACACAACTCAAGCAGCTCTTTCAGCCTTCACATACACTGGTCCTCAGCACAGCTCATGTTGTTGGTGTCGGATTAAGAAACCTCTTTGAGAATATGGTCCATATTGGATGCTGCGACTAGCAAGTGCGGCAAGATCTCAGTAGGTGGCGGTGTGCACACCTGCTTTCTAGTGCGGCCTGTTGGTCTAGGGGTGTGATTCCTGCTTTGGGCGCTGGAGGTCCCGGGTTCAAATCCCGGACAGGCCCTACTTTTCACTTTCGCGACAACCAAGCACTACGATAAACTAGCGAGTCTCTGAAAGTAAGCCATGCAACAGGACAAACTTTATGTCGGGCCACCGGCCAATGATACTGGCAAGTGCGTCTTGTGGAAAGCAATCTACGAAGCAGGATTAAGCCGTGTTCGATTACTTATATCTATACCTAAAGAGTGACACGTATAACGAATCTATTCGTTTCCCAAGAACTAGTACATCGCATGCACGTTTGTTAAATGCACGGGCATGCAGCACCCAAAACGGAGAGATGCTGGGACATGCAGCTGAGGTCGTCTTCTCGCAGTTGAACAATTTTCGTTCCGTTATTAATCCTAGTAGCAAAAGCATAAGCATTTGGAGCGTTCCCCATTCACGTGTGGACTACTATTAACAATTTGCATTACATGATCCTAGCTAAAATTCTGGATATACAATTCCAACTACCAGCTCGTACACATTTCTAGAAACGATCGCAAAACACAGATTCAGGTTCCACTGAGACTCGAACTCGGATCGCTGGATTCAAAGTCCAGAGGGCTAACCATTACACCATGGAACCGGGTGCCCCTCCCGGACTGGAATTGAGCAGCATCATGACATTAAACCTATAAGATGCGATTTATTACATGTAGCGTCCACAGGAAGTGTTTGCGTGGCTAAGGAAGCAACCAAGTAGGCTGAAAGTGGAGGGAGAAACTTGGAATGTAGCGAGAATTCTCGCCAGTATTCGTACATGAAATGATGTCTAAGGGTCAGGAAATCAAAATCGCGGAACAGCCACTTTCTTATGGTGGATGCTTTGTGCTGGAAGCAGCCTAGCTATGAAAACAGCTATGGACACAGAGTACTGTAAAAAAGTGAGTGCTGTCACACAACGCTACGTAGTGGGCGGATGGTTCGTGACACGATAACACTTGCACTTCACACGATCGACATACTTTCACACAACTGAAGCAGCTCTTTCAGCCTTCACATACACTGGTCCTCAGCACAGCTCATGTTGTTGGTGTCGGATTAAGAAACCTCTTTGAGAATATGGTCCATATTGGATGCTGCGACTAGCAAGTACGTCAAGATCTCAGTAGGTGGCGGTGTGCGCGCCTGCTTTCTAGTGCGCCCTGTTGGTCTAGGGGTGGGATTCCTGTTTTTTGCGCTGGAGGTCCCGGGTTCAAATCCCGGACAGGCCCTACTTTTCACTTTCGCGACAACCAAGCACTACGATAAACTAGCGAGTCTCTGAAAGTAAGCCATGCAACAGGACAAACTGCATGTCGGGCCACCGGCCAATGATACTGGCAAGTGCGTCTTGTGGAAAGCAATCTACGAAGCAGGATTAAGCCGTGTTCGATTACTTATATCTATACCTAAAGACTGACACGTATAACGAATCTATTCGTTTCCCAAGAACTAGTACATCGCATGCACGTTTGTTAAATGCACGCGCATGCAGCACCCAAAACGGAGAGATGCTGGGACAAGCAGCTGAGGTCGTCTTCTCGCAGTTGAACAATTTTCGTTCCGTTATTAATCCTAGTAGCAAAAGCATAAGCATTTGGAGCGTTCCCCATTCACGTGTGGACTACTATTAACAATTTGCATTACATGATCCTAGCTAAAATTCTGGATATACAATTCCAACTACGAGCTCGTACACATTTCTAGAAACGATCGCAAAACACAGATTCAGGTTCCACTGAGACTCGAACTCGGATCGCTGGATTCAAAGTCCAGAGGGCTAACCATTACACCATGGAACCGGGTGCCCCTCGCGGACTGTAATTGAGCAGCATCATGACATTAAACCTATAAGATGCGATTTATTACATGTAGCGTCCTCAGGAAGTGTTTGCGTGGCTAAGTAAGCAACCAAGTAGGCTGAAAGTGGAGGGAGCAACTTGGAATGTAGCGAGAAGTCTTGCCAGTATTCGTACTTGAAATGATGTCTAAGGGTCAGGAAATCAAAATCGCGGAACAGCCACTTTCTTATGGTGGATGCTTTGTGCTGGAAGCAGCCTAGCTATGAAAACAGCTATGGACACAGAGTACTGTCGAAAAGTGAGTGCTGTCACACAACGCTACGTAGTGGGCGGATGGTGCGTGACACGATAACATTTGCACTTCACACGATCGACATACTGTTACACAACTCAAGCAGCTCTTTCAGCCTTCACATACACTGGTCCTCAGCACAGCTCATGTTGTTGGTGTCGGATTAAGAAACCTCTTTGAGAATATGGTCCATATTGGGTGCTGCATCTAGCAAGTGCGGCAAGATATCAGTAGGTGGCGGTGTGCACACCTGCTTTCTTGTGCGGCCTGTTGGTCTAGGGTTGTGATTCCTGCTTTGGGCGCTGGAGGTTCCGGGTTCAAATCCCGGACAGGCCCTACTTTTCACTTTCGCGACAACCAAGCACTACGATAAACTAGCGAGTCTCTGAAAGTAAGCCATGCAACAGGACAAACTGCATGTCGGGCCACCGGCCAATGATACTGGCAAGTGCGTCTTGTGGAAAGCAATCTACGAAGCAGGATTAAGCCGTGTTCGATTACTTATATCTATACCTAAAGACTGACACGTATAACGAATCTATTCGTTTCCCAAGAAGTAGTACATCGCATGCACGTTTGTTAAATGCACGCGCATGCAGCACCCAAAACGGAGAGATACTGGAACCAGCAGCTGAGGTCGTCTTCTCGCAGTTGAACCCTTTACGTTCCGTTATTAATCCTAGTAGCAAAAGCATAAGCATTTGGAGCGTTCCCCATTCACGTGTGGACTGCTATTCACATTTTGCATTACATGATCCTAGCTAAAATTCTGGATATACAATTCCAACTACCAGCTCGTACACATTTCTAGAAACGATCGCAAAACACAGATTCTGGTTCCACTGAAACTCGAACTCGGATCGCTGGATTCAAAGTCCAGAGGGCTAACCATTACACCATGGAACCGGGTGCCCCTCGCGGATTGGAATTGTGCAGCATCATGACATTAAACCTATAAGCTGCGATTATTACATGTAGCGTCCTCAGGAAGTGTTTGCGTGGCTAAGGAAGCAACCAAGTAGGCTGAAAGTGGAGGGAGCAACTTGGAATGTAGCGAGAATTCTTGCCAGTATTCGTACATGAAATTATGTCTAAGGGTCAGGAAATCAAAATCGCGGAACAGCCACTTTCGTATGGTGGATGCTTTGTGCTGGAAGCAGCCTAGCTATGAAAACAGCTATGGACACAGAGTACTGTCGAAAAGTGCGTGCTGTCACACAACGCTACGTAGTGGGCGGATGGTGCGTGACACGGTAACATTTGCACTTCACACGATCGACATACTGTCACACAACTCAAGCAGCTCTTTCAGCCTTCACATACACTGGCCCTCAGCACAGCTCATGTTGTTGGTGTCGGATTAAGAAACCTCTTTGAGAATATGGTCCATATTGGATGCTGCGACTAGCAAGTGCGGCAAGATCTCAGTAGGTGGCGGTGTGCACACCTGCTTTCTAGTGCGGCCTGTTGGTCTAGGGGTGTGATTCCTGCTTTGGGCGCTGGAGGTCCCGGGTTCAAATCCCGGACAGGCCCTACTTTTCACTTTCGCGACAACCAAGCACTACGATAAACTAGCGAGTCTCTGAAAGTAAGCCATGCAACAGGACAAACTTTATGTCGGGCCACCGGCCAATGATACTGGCAAGTGCGTCTTGTGGAAAGCAATCTACGAAGCAGGATTAAGCCGTGTTCGATTACTTATATCTATACCTAAAGACTGACACGTATAACGAATCTATTCGTTTCCTAAGAACTAGTACATCGCATGCACGTTTGTTAAATGCACGCGCATGCAGCACCCAAAACGGAGAGATACTGGGACCAGCAGCTGAGGTCGTCTTCTCGCAGTTGAACCCTTTACGTTCCGTTATTAATCCTAGTAGCAAAAGCATAAGCATTTGGAGCGTTCCCCATTCACGTGTGGACTGCTATTAAGGCGGTGTGCACACCTCCTTTCTTGTGCGGCCTGTTGATCTAGGGGTGTGATTCCTGCTTTGGGCGCTGGAGGTCACGGGTTCAAATCGCGAACGGGCCCTACTTTTCACTTTCGCGACAACCAAGCATTACGATAAACTAGCGAGTCTCTGAAAGTAAGCCATGCAACAGGACAAACTGCATGTCGGGCCACCGGCCAATGATACTGGCAAGTGCGTCTTGTGGAAAGCAATCTACGAAGCGGGATTAAGCCGTGTTCGATTACTTATATCTATACCTAAAGACTGACACGTATAACGAATCTATTCGTTTCCCAAGAACTAGTACATCGCATGCACGTTTGTTAAATGCACGCGCATGCAGCACCCAAAACGGAGAGATACTGGGACCAGCAGCTGAGGTCGTCTTCTCGCAGTTGAACCCTTTACGTTCCGTTATTAATCCTAGTAGCAAAAGCATAAGCATTTGGAGCGTTCCCCATTCACTTGTGGACTGCTATTAAGGCGGTGTGCATACCTGCTTTCTTTTGCGGCCTGTTGGTCTAGGGGTGTGAATCCTGCTTTGAGCGCTGGAGGTCCCGGGTTCAAATCCCGGACAGGCCCTACTTTTCACTTTCGCGACAACCAAGCACTACGATAAACTAGCGAGTCTCTGAAAGTAAGCCTTGCAGGAGGACAAACTGCATGTCGGGCCACCGGCCAATGATACTGGCAAGTGCGTCTTGTGGAAAGCAATCTACGAAGCAGGATTAAGCCGTGTTCGATTACTTATATCTATACCTAAAGACTGACACGTATAACGAATCTATTCGTTTCCCAAGAACTAGTACATCGCATGCACGTTTGTTAAATGCACGCGCATGCAGCACCCAAAACGGAGAGATACTGGGACCAGCAGCTGAGGTCGTCTTCTCGCAGTTGAACCCTTTACGTTCCGTTATTAATCCTAGTAGCAAAAGCATAAGCATTTGGAGCGTTCCCCATTCATGTGTGGACTGCTATTAACAATTTGCATTACAAGATCCTAGCTAAAATACTGGATATACAATTCCAACTACCAGCTCGTACAAATTTCTACAAACGATCGCAAAACACAGATTCAGGTTCCTCCGAGACTCGAACTCGGATCGCTGGATTCAAAGTCCAGACTGCTAACCATTACACCATGGAACCGCGTGCCCCTCGCGGACGTGAATTGAGCAGCATCATGACATTAAACCTATAAGCTGCGATTTATTACATGTAGCGTCCTCAGGAAGTGTTTGCGTGGCTAAGGAAGCAACCAAGTAGGCTGAAAGTGGAGGGAGCAACTTGGAATGTAGCGAGAATTCTTGCCAGTATTCGTACATGAAATTATGTCTAAGGGTCAGGAAATCAAAATCGCGGAACAGCCACTTTCGTACGGTGGATGCTTTGTGCTGGAAGCAGCCTAGCTATGAAAACAGCTATGGACACAGAGTACTGTCGAAAAGTGCGTGCTGTCACACAACGCTACGTAGTGGGCGGATGGTGCGTGACACGATAACATTTGCACTTCACATGATCGACATACTGTCACACAACTCAAGCAGCTCTTTCAGCCTTCACATACACTGGTCCTCAGCACAGCTCATGTTGTTGGTGTCGGATTAAGAAACCTCTTTGAGAATATGGTCCATATTGGATGCTGCGACCAGCAAGTGCGGCAAGATCTCAGTAGGTGGCGGTGTGCACACCTGCTTTCTTGTGCGGCCTGTTGGTCTAAGGGTGTGATTCCTGCTTTGAGCGCTGGAGGTCCCTGGTTCAAATCCCGGACAGGCCCTACTTTTCACTTTCGCGACAACCAAGCACTACGATAAACTAGCGAGTCTCTGAAAGTAAGCCATGCAACAGGACAAACTGCATGTCGGGCCACCGGCCAATGATATTGGCAAGTGCGTCTTGTGGAAACCAATCTACGAAGCAGGATTAAGCCGTGTTCTATTACTTATATCTATACCTAAAGACTGACACGTATAACGAATCTATTCGTTTCCCAAGAACTAGTACATCGCATGCACGTTTGTTAAATGCACGCGCATGCAGCACCCAAAACGGAGAGATACTGGGACCAGCAGCTGACGTCGTCTTCTCGCAGTTGAACCCTTTACGTTCCGTTATTAATCCTAGTAGCAAAAGCATAAGCATTTGGAGCGTTCCCCATTCACTTGTGGACTGCTATAAGGCGGTGTGCACACCTGCTTTCTTGTGCGGCCTGTTGGTCTAGGGGTGTGATTCCTGCTTTGAGCGCTGGAGGTCCCGGGTTCAAATCCCGGACAGGCCCTACTTTTCACTGTCGCGACAACCAAGCACTACGATAAACTAGCGAGTCTCTGAAAGTAAGCCATGCAACAGGACAAACTGCATGTCGGGCCACCGGCCAATGATACTGGCAAGTGCGTCTTGTGGAAAGCAATCTACGAAGCAGGATTAAGCCGTGTTCGATTACTTATATCTATACCTAAAGACTGACACGTATAACGATTCTATTCGTTTCCCAAGAACTAGTACATCGCATGCACGTTTGTTAAATGCACGCGCATGCAGCACCCAAAACGGAGAGATCCTGGACCCTCAGCTGAGGTCGTCTTCTCGCAGTTGCACCCCTTACGTTCCGTTATTAATCCTAGTAGCAAAAGCATAAGCATTTGGAGCGTTCCCCATTCACGTGTGGACTGCTATTAAGGCGGTGTGCACACCTCCTTTCTTGTGCGGCATGTTGGTCTAGGGGTATGATTCCTGCTTTGGGCGCTGGTGGTCCCGGGTTCATATCCCGGACAGGCCCTACTTTTCACTTTCGCGACAACCAAGCACTACGATAAACTAGCGAGTCTCTGAAAGTAAGCCATTCAACAGGACAAACTGCATGTCGGGCCACCGGCCAATGATACTGGCAAGTGCGTCTTGTGGAAAGCAATCTACGAAGCAGGATTAAGCCGTGTTCGATTACTTATATCTATACCTAAAGACTGACACGTATAAGGAATCAATTCGTTTCCCAAGAACTAGTACATCGCATGCACGTTTGTTAAATGCACGCGCATGCAGCACCCAAAACGGAGAGATACTGGGACCAGCAGCTGAGGTCGTCTTCTCGCAGTTGAACCCTTTACGTTCCGTTATTAATCCTAGTAGCAAAAGCATAAGCATTTGGAGCGTTCCCCATTCACGTGTGGACTGCTATTAACAATTTGCATTACATGATCCTAGCTAAAATTCTGGATATACAATTCCAACTACCAGCTCGTACACATTTCTAGAAACGATCGCAAAACACAGATTCAGGTTCCACCGAGACTCGATCTCGGATCGCTGGATTCAAAGTCCAGAGTGCTAACCATTACACCATGGAACCGGGTGCCCCTCGCGGCCTGGAATTGAGCAGCATCATGACATTAAACCTATAAGCTGCGATTTATTACATGTAGCGTCCTCAGGAAGTGTTTGCGTGGCTAAGGAAGCAACCAAGTAGGCTGAAAGTGGAGGGAGCAACTTGGAATGTAGCGAGAATTCTTGCCAGTATTCGTACATGAAATGATGTCTAAGGGTTAGGAAATCAAAATCGCGGAACAGCCACTTTCGTATGGTGGATGCTTTGTGCTGGAAGCAGCCTAGCTATGAAAACAGCTATGGACACAGAGTACTGTCGAAAAGTGCGTGCTGTCACACAACGCTACGTAGTGGGCGGATGGTGCGTGACACGATAACATTTGCACTTCACACGATCGACATACTGTCACACAACTCAAGCAGCTCTTTCAGCCTTCACATACACTGGTCCTCAGCACAGCTCATGTTGTTGGTGTCGGATTAAGAAACCTCTTTGAGAATATGGTCCATATTGGATGCTGCGACTAGCAAGTGCGGCAAGATCTCAGTAGGTGGCGGTGTGCACACCTGCTTTCTTGTGCGGCCTGTTGGTCTATGGGTGTGATTCCTGCTTTGGGCGCAGGAGGTCCCGGGTTCAAATCCCGGAAAGGCCCTATTTTTCACTTTCGCGACAACCAAGCACTACGATAAACTAGCGAGTCTCTGAAAGTAAGCCATGCAACAGGACAAACTGAATGTCGGGCCACTGGCCAATGATACTGGCAAGTGCGTCTTGTGGAAAGCAATCTACGAAGCAGGATTAAGCCGTGTTCGATTACTTATATCTATACCTAAAGACTGACACGTATAACGAATCTATTCGTCTCCCAAGAACTAGTACATCGCATGCGCGTTTGTTAAATGCACGCGCATGCAGCACCCAAAACGGAGAGATACTGGGACCAGCAGCTGAGGTCGTCTTCTCGCAGTTGAACCCTTTACGTTCCGTTATTAATCCTAGTAGCAAAAGCATAAGCATTTGGAGCGTTCCCCATTCACTTGTGGACTGCTATTAAGGCGGTGTGCACACCTGCTTTCTTGTGCGGCCTGTTGGTCTAGGGGTGTGATTCCTGCTTTGAGCGCTGGAGGTCCCGGGTTCAAATCCCGGACAGGCCATACTCTTCACTTTCGCGACAACCAAGCACTACGATAAACTAGCGAGTCTCTGAAAGTAAGCCATGCAACAGGACAAACTGCATGTCGGGCCACCGGCCAATGATACTGGCAAGTGCGTCTTGTGGAAAGCAATCTACGAAGCAGGATTAAGCCGTGTTCGATTACTTATATCTATACCTAAAGACTGACACGTATAACGAATCTATTCGTTTCCCAAGAACTAGTACATCGCATGCACGTTTGTTAAATGCACGCGCATGCAGCACCCAAAACGGAGAGATACTGGGACCAGCAGCTGAGGTCGTCTTCTCGCAGTTGAACCCTTTACGTTCCGTTATTAATCCTAGTAGCAAAAGCATAAGCATTTGGAGCGTTCCCCATTCACGTGTGGACTGCTATTAAGGCAGTGCGCACACCTCCTTTCTTGTGCGGCCTGTTGGTCTAGGGGTGTGATTCCTGTTTTGGGCGCTGGAGGTCCCGGGTTCAAATCCCGGACATGCCCTACTTTTCAGTTTCGCGACAACCAAGCACTACGATGAACTAGCGAGTCTCTGAAAGTAAGCCATGCAACAGGACAAACTGCATGTCGGGCCACCGGCCAATGATACTGGCAAGTGCGTCTTGTGGAAAGCAATCTACGAAGCAGGATTAAGCCGTGTTCGATTACTTGTAACTATACCTAAAGACTGACACGTATAACGAATCTATTCGTCTCCCAAGAACTAGTACATCGCATGCACGTTTGTTAAATGCACGCGCATGCAGCACCCAAAACGGAGAGATACTGGGACCAGCAGCTGAGGTCGTCTTCTCGCAGTTGAACCCTTTACGTTCCGTTATTAATCCTAGTAGCAAAAGCATAAGCATTTGGAGCGTTCCCCATTCACGTGTGGACTGCTATTAACAATTTGCATTACATGATCCTAGCTAAAATTCTGGATATACAATTCCAACTACCAGCTCGTACACATTTCTAGAAACGATCGCAAAACACAGATACAGGTTCCACCGAGACTCCAACTCGGATCGCTGGATTCAAAGTCCAGAGTGCTAACCATTACACCATGGAACCGGGTGCCCCTCGCGGACTGGAATTGAGTAGCATCATGACATTAAACCTATAAGCTGCGATTTATTACAGGAAGTGTTTGCGTGGCTAAGGAAGCAACCAAGTAGGCTGAAAGTGGAGGGAGCAACTTGGAATGTAGCGAGAATTCTTGCCAGTATTCGTACATGAAATTATGTCTAAGGGTCAGGAAATCAAAATCGCGGAACAGCCACTTTCGTATGGTGGATGCTTTGTGCTGGAAGCAGCCTAGCTATGAAAACAGCTATGGACACAGAGTACTGTCGAATGGTGCGTGCTGTAACACAACGCTACGTAGTGGGCGGATGGTGCGTGACACGATAACATTTGCACTTCACACGATCGACATACTGTCACACAACTCAGGCAGCTCTTTCAGCCTTCACATACACTGGTCCTCAGCACAGCTCATGTTGTTGGTGTCGGATTAAGAAACCTCTTTGAGAATATGGTCCATATTGGATGCTGCGACTAGCAAGTGCGGCAAGATCTCAGTAGGTGGCGGTGTGCACACCTGCTATCTTGTGCGGCCTGTTGGTCTAGGGGTGTGATTCCTGCTTTGGGCGCTGGAGGTCCCGGTTTCAAATCCCGGACAGGCCCTACTTTTCACTTTCGCGACAACCAAGCACTACGATAAACTAGCGAGTCTCTGAAAGTAAGCCATGCAACAGGACAAACTGCATGTCGGGCCACCGGCCAATGATACTGGCAAGTGCGTCTTGTGGAAAGCAATCTACGAAGCAGGATTAAGCCGTGTTCGATTATTTATATCTATACCTAAAGACTGACACGTATAACGAATCTATTCGTTTCCCAAGAACTAGTACATCGCATGCACGTTTGTTAAATGCACGCGCATGCAGAACCCAAAACGGAGAGATGCTGGGACCAGCAGCTGAGGTCGTCTTCTCGCAGTTGAACCCTTTACGTTCCGTTATTAATCCTAGTAGCAAAAGCATAAGCATTTGGAGCGTTCCCCATTCACGTGTGGACTGCTATTAAGGCGGTGTGCACACCTGCTTTCTTGTGCGGCCTGTTGGTCTAGGGGTGTGATTCCTGCTTTGAGCGCTGGAGGTCCCGAATTCAAATCCCGGACAGGCCCTACTTTTCACTTTCGCGACAACCAAGCATTACGATAAACTAGCGAATCTCTGAAAGTAAGCCATGCAACAGGACAAACTGCATGTCGGGCCACCGGCCAATGATACTGGCAAATGCGTCTGGTGGAAAGCAATCTACGAAGCAGGATTAAGCCGTGTTCGATTACTTATGTCTATACCTAAAGACTGACACGTATAACGATTCTATTCGTTTCCCAAGAACTAGTACGTCGCATGCACGTTTGTTAAATGCACGCGCATGCAGCACCCAAAACGGAGAGATACTGGGACCAGCAGCTGAGGTCGTTTTCTCGCAGTTGAACCCTTTACGTTCCGTTATTAATCCTAGTAGCAAAAGCATAAGCATTTGGAGCGTTCCCCATTCACGTGTGGACTGCTATTAACAATGTGCATTACATGATCCTAGCTAAAATTCTGGATATACAATTCCAACTACCAGCTCGTACACATTTCTAGAAACGATCGCAAAACACAGGTTCAGGTTCCACCGAGACTCGAACTCGGACCGCTGGATTTAAAGTCCAGACTGCTAACCATTACACCATGGAACCGGGTGCCTCTCGCGGACTGGAATTGAGCAGCATCATGACATTAAACCTATAAGCTGCGATTTATTACATGTAGCGTCCTCAGGAAGTGTTTGCGTGGCTAAGGAAGCAACCAAGTAGGCTGAAAGTGGAGGGAGCAACTTGGAATGTAGCGAGAATTCTTGCCAGTATTCGTACATGAAATGATGTCTAAGGGTCAGGAAATCAAAATCGCGGAACAGCCACTTTCGTATGGTGGATGCTTTGTGCTGGAAGCAGCCTAGCTATGAAAACAGCTATGGACACAGAGTACTGTCGAAAAGTGCGTGCTGTCACACAACGCTACGTAGTGGGCGGATGGTGCGTGACACGATAACATTTGCACTTCACACGATCGACATACTGTCACACAACTCAAGCAGTTCTTTCAGCCTTCACATACACTGGTCCTCAGCACAGCTCATGTTGTTGGTGTCGGATTACGAAACCTCTTTGAGAATATGGTCCATATTGGATGCTGCGACTAGCAAGTGCGGTTAGATATCAGTAGGTGGCGGGGTGCACACCTGCTTCCTTGTGCGGCCTGTTGGTCTAGGGATATGATTCCTGCTTTGGGTGCAGGAGGTCCCGGGTACAAATCCCGGAAAGGCCCTACTTTTCACTTTCGCGACAACCAAGCACTACGATAAACTAGCGAGTCTCTGAAAGTAAGCCATGCAACAGGACAAACTGCATGTCGGGCCACCGGCCAATGATACTGGCAAGTGCGTCTTGTGGAAAGCAATCTACGAAGCCGGATTAAGCCGTGTTCGATTACTTATATCTATACCTAAAGACTGACACGTATAACGAATCTATTCGTTTCCCAAGAACTAGTACATCGCATGCACGTTTGTTAAATGCACGCGCATGCAGCACCCAAAACGGAGAGATACTGGGACCAGCAGCTGAGGTCGTCTTCTCGCAGTTGAACCCTTTACGTTCCGTTATTATTCCTAGTAGCAAAGGCATAAGCATTTGGAGCGTTCCCCATTCACGTGTGGATTGCTATTAAGGCGGTGTGCACAACTGCTTTCTTGTGCGGCCTGTTGGTCTAGGGGTGTGATTCCTGCTTTGGGCGCCGGAGGTCCCGGCTTCAAATCCCGGACAGGGCCTACTTTTCACTTTCGCGATAACCAAGCACTACGATAAACTAGCGAGTCTCTGAAAGTAAGCCATGCAACAGGACAAACTGCATGTCGGGCCACCGGCCAATGATACTGGCAAGTGCGTCTTGTGGAAAGCAATCTACGAAGCATAATTAAGCCGTGTTCGATTACTTATATCTTTACCTAAAGACTGACACGTATAACGAATCTATTCGTTTCCCAAGAACTAGTACATCGCATGCACGTTTGTTAAATGCACGCGCATGCAACACCCAAAACGGAGAGATACTGGGACGCTCAGCTGAGGTCGTCTTCTCGCAGTTGAACCTCTTACGTTCTGTTATTAATCCTAGTAGCAAAAGCATAAGCATTTGGAGCGTTCCCCATTCACTTGTGGACTGCTATTAACAATTTGCATTACATGATCCTAGCTAAAATTCTGGATATACAATTCCAACTACCAGCTCGTACACATTTCTAGAAACAATCGCAAAACACAGGTTCAGGTTCCACTGAGACTCGAACTCGGATCGCTGGATTCAAAGTCCAGAGTGCTAACCATTACACCATGTAACCGGGTGCCCCTCGCGGCCTGGAATTGAGCAGCATCATGACATTAAACCTATAAGCTGCGATTTATTACATGTAGCGTCCTCAGGAAGTGTTTGCGTGGCTAAGGAAGCAACCAAGTAGGCTGAAAGTGGAGGGAGCAGCTTGGAATGTAGCGAGAATTCTTGCCAGTATTCGTACATGAAATGATGTCTAAGGGTCA
This sequence comes from Schistocerca gregaria, assembly GCF_023897955.1. Lineage (NCBI taxonomy): Eukaryota > Metazoa > Arthropoda > Insecta > Orthoptera > Acrididae > Schistocerca > Schistocerca gregaria. The sequence goes on along the minus strand of NC_064921.1, from coordinate 967,841,528 downwards.
GGAAATCAAAATCGCGGAACAGCCACTTTCGTATGGTGGATGCTTTGTGCTGGAAGCAGCCTAGCTATGAAAACAGCTATGGACACAGAGTACTGTCGAAAAGTGCGTGCTGTCACACAACGCTACGTAGTGGGCGGATGGTGCGTGACACGATAACATTTGCACTTCACACGATCGACATACTGTCACACAACTCAAGCAGCTCTTTCAGCCTTCACATACACTGGTCCTCAGCACAGCTCATGTTGTTGGTGTCGGATTACGAAACCTCTTTGAGAATATGGTCCATATTGGATGCTGCGACTAGCAAGTGCGGTTAGATAACAGTAGGTGGCGGGGTGCACACCTGCTTCCTTGTGCGGCCTGTTGGTCTAGGGATATGATTCCTGCTTTGGGTGCAGGAGGTCCTTGGGTACAAATCCCGGACAGGCCCTACTTTTCACTTTCGCAACAACCAAGCATTACGATAAACTAGCGAGTCTCTGAAAGTAAGCCATGCAACAGGACAAACTGCATGTCGGGCCACCGGCCAATGATACTGGCAAGTGCGTCTCGTGGAAAGCAATCTACGAAGCCGGATTAAGCCGTGTTCGATTACTTATATCTATACCTAAAGACTGACACGTATAACGAATCTATTCGTTTCCCAAGAACTAGTACATCGCATGCACGTTTGTTAAATGCACGCACATGCAGCACCCAAAACGGAGAGATACTGGGACAAGCAGCTGAGGTCGTCTTCTCGCAGTTGAACCCTTTACGTTCCGTTATTAATCCTAGTAGCAAAAGCATAAGCATTTGGAGCGTTCCCCTTTCACGTGTGGACTGCTATTAACAATTTGCATTACATAATCCTAGCTAAAATTCTGGATATACAATTCCAACTACCAGCTCGTACACATTTCTAGAAACGATCGCAAAACACAGATTCAGGTTCCACCGAGACTCGAACTCGGATCGCTGGATTCAAAGTCCAGAGTGCTAACCATTACACCATGAAACCGGGTGCCCTCGCGGACTGGAATTGAGCAGCATCATGACATTAAACCTATAAGCTGCGATTTATTACATGTAGCGTCCTCAGGAAGTGTTTGCGTGGCTAAGGAAGCAACCAAGTAGGCTGAAAGTGGAGGGAGCAACTTGGAATGTAGCGAGAATTCTTGCCAGTATTCGTACATGAAATGATGTCTAAGGGTCAGGTAATCAAAATCGCGGAACAGCCACTTTCGTATGGTGGATGATTTGTGCTGGAAGCAGCCTAGCTATGAAATAGCTATGGACACAGAGTACTGTCGAAAAGTGCGTGCTGTCACACAACGCTACGTAGTGGGCGGATGGTGCGTGACACGATAACATTTGCACTTCACACGATCGACATACTGTCACACAACTCAAGCAGCTCTTTCAGCCTTAACATACACTGGTCCTCAGCACAGCTCATGTTGTTGGTGTCGGATTAAGAAACCTCTTTGAGAATATGGTCCATATTGGATGCTGCAACTAGAAAGTGCGGCAAGATATCAGTAGGTGGCAGGGTGCACACCTGCCTCCTTGTGCGGCCTGTTGGTCTAGGGGTATGATTCCTGCTTTGGATGTAGAAGGTCCCGAGTTCAAATCCCGGCCAGGACCTACATTTCATTTTCGCGACAACCAAGCATTACGATAAACTAGCGAGTCTCTGAAAGTAAGCCATGCAACAGGACAAGCTGCATGTCGGGCCACCTGCCAATGATACTGCCAAATGCGTCTGGTGGAAAGCAATCTACGAAGCAGGATTAAGCCGTGTTCGATTACTTATATCTATACCTAAAGACTGACACCTATAACGATTCTATTCGTTTCCCAAGAACTAGTACGTCGCATGCACGTTTGTTAAATGCACGCGCATGCAGCACCCAAAACGGAGAGATACTGGGACCAGCAGCTGAGGTCGTCTACTCGCAGTTGAACCCTTTACGTTCCGTTATTAATCCTAGTAGCAAAAGCATAAGCATTTGGAGCGTTCCCCTTTCACGTGTGGACTGCTATTAACAATTTGCATTACATAATCCTAGCTAAAATTCTGGATATACAATTCCAACTACCAGCTCGTACACATTTCTAGAAACGATCGCAAAACACAGATTCAGGTTCCACCGAGACTCGAACTCGGATCGCTGGATTCAAAGTCCAGAGTGCTAACCATTACACCATGAAACCGGGTGCCCTCGCGGACTGGAATTGAGCAGCATCATGACATTAAACCTATAAGCTGCGATTTATTACATGTAGCGTCCTCAGGAAGTGTTTGCGTGGCTAAGGAAGCAACCAAGTAGGCTGAAAGTGGAGGGAGCAACTTGGAATGTAGCGAGAATTCTTGCCAGTATTCGTACATGAAATGATGTCTAAGGGTCAGGTAATCAAAATCGCGGAACAGCCACTTTCGTATGGTGGATGATTTGTGCTGGAAGCAGCCTAGCTATGAAATAGCTATGGACACAGAGTACTGTCGAAAAGTGCGTGCTGTCACACAACGCTACGTAGTGGGCGGATGGTGCGTGACACGATAACATTTGCACTTCACACGATCGACATACTGTCACACAACTCAAGCAGCTCTTTCAGCCTTAACATACACTGGTCCTCAGCACAGCTCATGTTGTTGGTGTCGGATTAAGAAACCTCTTTGAGAATATGGTCCATATTGGATGCAGCAACTAGAAAGTGCGGCAAGATATCAGTAGGTGGCAGGGTGCACACCTGCCTCCTTGTGCGGCCTGTTGGTCTAGGGGTATGATTCCTGCTTTGGATGTAGAAGGTCCCGGGTTCAAATCCCGGCCAGGACCTACATTTCACTTTCGCGACAACCAAGCATTACGATAAACTAGCGAGTCTCTGAAAGTAAGCCATGCAACAGGACAAGCTGCATGTCGGGCCACCTGCCAATGATACTGGCAAATGCGTCTGGTGGAAAGCAATCTACGAAGCAGGATTAAGCCGTGTTCGATTACTTATATCTATACCTAAAGACTGACACCTATAACGATTCTATTCGTTTCCCAAGAACTAGTACGTCGCATGCACGTTTGTTAAATGCACGCGCATGCAGCACCCAAAACGGAGAGATACTGGGACCAGCAGCTGAGGTCGTCTACTCGCAGTTGAACCCTTTGCGTTCCGTTATTAATCCTAGTAGCAAAAGCATAAGCATTTGGAGCGTTCCCCATTCACCTGTGGACTGCTATTAAGGCGGTGTGCACACCTGCTTTCTTGTGCGGCATGTTGGTCTAGGGGTATGATTCCTGCTTTGGGCGCTGGTGGTCCCGGGTTCAAATCACGGACAGGCCCTACGTTTCACTTTCGCGACAACCAAGCACTACGATAAACTAGCGAGTCTCTGAAATTAAGCCATGCAACAGGACAAACTGCATGTCGGGCCACCGGCCAATGATACTGGCAAGTGCGTCTTGTGGAAAGCAATCTACGAAGCAGGATTAAGCCGTGTTCGATTACTTATATCTATACCTAAAGACTGACACGTATAACGAATCTATTCGTTTCCCAAGAACTAGTACATCGCATGCACGTTTGTTAAATGCACGCGCATGCAGCACCCAAAACGGAGAGATACTGGGACCAGCAGCTGAGGTCGTCTTCTCGCAGTTGAACCCTTTACGTTCCGTTATTAATCCTAGTAGCAAAAGCATAAGCATTTGGAGCGTTCCCCATTCACGTGTGGACTGCTATTAACAATTTGCATTACATGATCCTAGCTAAAATTCTGGATATACAATTCCAACTACCAGCTCGTACACATTTCTAGAAACGATCGCAAAACACAGATTCAGGTTCCACCGAGACTCGATCTCGGATCGCTGGATTTAAAGTCGAGAGTGCTAACCATTACACCGTGGAACCGCGTGCCCCTCGCGGACTGGAATTGAGCAGCATCATGACATTAAACCTATAAGCTGCGATTTATTACATGTAGCGTCCTCAGGAAGTGTTTGCGTGGCTAAGGAAGCAACCAAGTAGGCTGAAAGTGGAGGGAGCAACTTGGAATGTAGCGAGAATTCTTGCCAGTATTCGTACATGAAATGATGTCTAAGGGTCAGGAAATCAAAATCGCGGAACAGCCACTTTCGTATGGTGGATGCTTTGTGTTGGAAGCAGCCTAGCTATGAAAACAGCTATGGACACAGAGTACTGTCGAAAAGTGCGTGCTGTCACACAACGCTACATAGTGGGCGGATGGTGCGTGACACGATAACATTTGCACTTCACACGATCGAAATACTGTCACATAACTCAAGCAGCTCTTTCAGCCTTCACATACACTGGTCCTCAGCACAGCTCATGTTGTTGGTGTCGGATTAAGAAACCTCTTTGAGAATATGGTACATATTGGATGCTGCGACTAGCAAGTGCGGCAAGATCTCAGTAGGTGGCGGTGTGCACACCTGCTTTCTTGTGCGGCCTGTTGGTCTAAGGGTGTGATTCCTGCTTTGGGCGCTGGAGGTCCCGGGTTCAAATCCCGGAAAGGCCCTATTTTTCACTTTCGCGACAACCAAGCACTACGATAAACTAGCGAGTCTCTGAAAGTAAGCCATGCAACAGGACAAACTGCATGTCGGGCCACCGGCCAATGATACTGGCAAGTGCGTCTTGTGGAAAGCAATCTACGAAGCAGGATTAAGCCGTGTTCGATTACTTATATCTATACCTAAAGACTGACACGTATAACGAATCTATTCGTTTCCCAAGAACTAGTACATCGCATGCACGTTTGTTAAATGCACGCGCATGCAGCACCCAAAACGGAGAGATACTGGGACCAGCAGCTGAGGTCGCCTTCTCGCAGTTGAACCCTTTACGTTCCGTTATTAATCCTAGTAGCAAAAGCATAAGCATTTGGAGCGTTCCCCATTCACTTGTGGACTGCTATTAAGGCGGTGTGCACACCTGCTTTCTTGTGCGGCATGTTGGTCTAGGGGTGTGATTCCTGCTTTGAGCGCTGGAGGTCCCGGGTTCAAATCTCGGACAGGCCATACTTTTCACTTTCGCGACAACCAAGCACTACGATAAACTAGCGAGTCTCTGAAAGTAAGCCATGCAACAGGACAAGCTGCATGTCGGGCCACCTGCCAATGATACTGGCAAATGCGTCTGGTGGAAAGCAATCTACGAAGCAGGATTAAGCCGTGTTCGATTACTTATATCTATCCCTAAAGACTGACACGTATAACGATTCTATTCGTTTCCCAAGAACTAGTACGTCGCATGCACGTTTGTTAAATGCACGCGCATGCAGCACCCAAAACGGAGAGATACTGGGACCAGCAGCTGAGGTCGTCTACTCGCAGTTGAACCCTTTACGTTCCGTTATTAATCATAGTAGCAAAAGCATAAGCATTTGGAGCGTTCCCCATTCACGTGTGGACTGCTATTAAGGCGGTGTGCACACCTCCTTTCTTGTGCGGCATGTTGGTCTAGGGGTATGATTCCTGCTTTGGGCGCTGGTGGTCCCGGGTTCAAATCCCGGACAGGCCCTACTTTTCACTTTCGCGACAACCAAGCACTACGATAAACTAGCGAGTCTCTGAAAGTAAGCCATTCAACAGGACAAACTGCATGTCGGGCCACCGGCCAATGATACTGGCAAGTGCGTCTTGTGGAAAGCAATCTACGAAGCAGGATTAAGCCGTGTTCGATTACTTATATCTATACCTAAAGACTGACACGTATAACGAATCTATTCGTTTCCCAAGAACTAGTACATCGCATGCACGTTTGTTAAATGCACGCGCATGCAGCACCCAAAACGGAGAGGTACTGGGACCAGCAGCTGAGGTCGTCTTCTCGCAGTTGAACCCTTTACGTTCCGTTATTAATCCTAGTAGCAAAAGCATAAGCATTTGGAGCGTTCCCCATTCACGTGTGGACTGCTATTAACAATTTGTATTACATGATCCTAGCTAAAATTCTGGATATACAATTCCAACTACCAGCTCGTACACATTTCTAGAAACGATCGCAAAACACAGATTCAGGTTCCACCGAGACTCGATCTCGGATCGCTGGATTCAAAGTCCAGAGTGCTAACCATTACACCATGGAACCGGGTGCCCCTCGCGGACTGGAATTGAGCAGCATCATGACATTAAACCTATAAGCTGCGATTTATTACATGTAGCGTCCTCAGGAAGTGTTTGCGTGGCTAAGGAAGCAACCAAGTAGGCTGAAAGTGGAGGGAGCAACTTGGAATGTAGCGAGAATTCTTGCCAGTATTCGTACATGAAATGATGTCTAAGGGTCAGGAAATCAAAATCGCGGAACAGCCACTTTCGTATGGTGGATGCTTTGTGCTGGAAGCAGCCTAGCTATGAAAACAGCTATGGACACAGAGTACTGTCGAAAAGTGCGTGCTGTCACACAACGCTACGTAGTGGGCGGATGGTGCGTGACACGATAACATTTGCACTTCACACGATCGACATACTGTCACACAACTCAAGCAGTTCTTTCAGCCTTCACATACACTGGTCCTCAGCACAGCTCATGTTGTTGGTGTCGGATTACGAAACCTCTTTGAGAATATGGTCCATATTGGATGCTGCGACTAGCAAGTGCGGTTAGATATCAGTAGGTGGCGGGGTGCACACCTGCTTCCTTGTGCGGCCTGTTGGTCTAGGGATATGATTCCTGCTTTGGGTGCAGGAGGTCCCGGGTACAAATCCCGGAAAGGCCCTACTTTTCACTTTCGCGACAACCAAGCATTACGATAAACTAGCGAGTCTCTGAAAGTAAGCCATGCAACAGGACAAACTGCATGTCGGGCCACCGGCCAATGATACTGGCAAGTGCGTCTTGTGGAAAGCAATCTACGAAGCCGGATTAAGCCGTGTTCGATTACTTATATCTATACCTAAAGACTGACACGTATAACGAATCTATTCGTTTCCCAAGAACTAGTACATCGCATGCACGTTTGTTAAATGCACGCGCATGCAGCACACAAAACGGAGAGATACTGGGACCAGCAGCTGAGGTCGTCTTCTCGCAGTTGAACCCTTTACGTTCCGTTATTATTCCTAGTAGCAAAGGCATAAGCATTTGGAGCGTTCCCCATTCACGTGTGGATTGCTATTAAGGCGGTGTGCACAACTGCTTTCTTGTGCGGCCTGTTGGTCTAGGGGTGTGATTTCTGCTTTGGGCGCCGGAGGTCCAGCTTCAAATCCCGGACAGGGCCTACTTTTCACTTTCGCGATAACCAAGCACTACGATAAACTAGCGAGTCTCTGAAAGTAAGCCATGCAACAGGACAAACTGCATGTCGGGCCACCGGCCAATGATACTGGCAAGTGCGTCTTGTGGAAAGCAATCTACGAAGCATAATTAAGCCGTGTTCGATTACTTATATCTTTACCTAAAGACTGACACGTATAACGAATCTATTCGTTTCCCAAGAACTAGTACATCGCATGCACGTTTGTTAAATGCACGCGCATGCAACACCCAAAACGGAGAGATACTGGGACCCTCAGCTGAGGTCGTCTTCTCGCAGTTGAACCTCTTACGTTCTGTTATTAATCCTAGTAGCAAAAGCATAAGCATTTGGAGCGTTCCCCATTCACTTGTGGACTGCTATTAACAATTTGCATTACATGATCCTAGCTAAAATTCTGGATATACAATTCCAACAACCAGCTCGTACACATTTCTAGAAACGATGCAAAACACAGATTCAGGTTCCACCGAGACTCGAACTCGGATCGCTGGATTCAAAATCCAGAGTGCTAACCATTACACCATGGAACCGGGTGCCCTCGCGGAGTTGAATTGAGCAGCATCATGACATTAAACCTATAAGCTGCAATTTATTACATGTAGCGTCCTCAGGAAGTGTTTGCGTGCTAATGATTCATCCAAGTAGGCTGAAAGTGGAGGGAGCAACTTGGAATGTAGCGAGAATTCTTGCCAGTATTCGTACATGAAATGATGTCTAAGGGTCAGGTAATCAAAATCGCGGAACAGCCACTTTCGTATGGTGGATGATTTGTGCTGGAAGCAGCCTAGCTATGAAATAGCTATGGACACAGAGTACTGTCGAAAAGTGCGTGCTGTCACACAACGCTACGCAGTGGGCGGATGGTGCGTGACACGATAACATTCGCACTTCACACGATCGACATACTGTCACACAACTCAAGCAGCTCTTTCAGCCTTCACATACACTGGTCCTCAGCACAGCTCATCTTGTTGGTGTCGGATTAAGAAACCTCTTTGAGAATATGGTACATATTGGACGCTGCAACTAGCAAGTGCGGCAAGATATCAATAGGTGGCGGGGTGCACATCTGTTTCCTTGTGTGGCCTGTTGGTCTAGGGGTATGATTCCTGCCTTGGGTGGAGGAGGTCCCGGGTTCAAATCCCGGGCAGGCCCTACTTTTCACTTTCGCGACAACCAAGCAGTACGATAAACTAGCGAGTCTCTGAAAGTAAGCCATGCAACAGGACAAGCTGCATGTCGGGCCACCTGCCAATGATACTGGCAAATGCGTCTTGTGGAAAGCAATCTACGAAGCAGGATTAAGCCGTGTTCGATTACTTATATCTATACCTAAAGACTGACACGTATAACGATTCTATTCGTTTCCCAAGAACCAGTACATCGCATGCACGCTTGTTAAATGCACGCGCATGCAGCACCCAAAACGGAGAGATACTGGGACCAGCAGCTGAGGTCGTCTTCTCGCAGTTGAACCCCTTACGTTCCGTTATTAATCCTAGTAGCAAAAGCATAAGCATTTGGAGCGTTCCCCATTCACGTGTGGACTGCTATTAAGGCGGTGTGCACACCTGCTTTCTTGTGCGGCATGTTGTTCTAGGGGTATGATTCCTGCTTTGGGCGCTGGAGGTCCCGGGTTCAAATCCCGGACAGGCCTACTTTTCACTTTCGTGACAAATAAGCACTACGATAAACTAGCGAGTCTCTGAAAGTAAGCCATGCAACAGGACAAACTGCATGTCGGGCCACCGGCCAATGATACTGGCAAGTGCGTCTTGTGGAAAGCAATCTACGAAGCAGGATTAAGCCGTGTTCGATTACTTATGTCTATACCTAAAGACTGACACGTATAACGAATCTATTCGTTTCCCAAGAACTAGTACATCGCATGCACGTTTGTTAAATGCACGCGCATGCAGCACCCAAAACGGAGAGATACTGGGACCCTCAGCTGAGGTCGTCTAATCGCAGTTGAACCCCTTACGTTCCGTTATTAATCCTAGTAGCAAAAGCATAAGCATTTGGAGCGTTCCCCATTCACGTGTGGACTGCTATTAACAATTTGCATTACATGATCCTAGCTAAAATTCTGGATATACAATTCCAACAACCAGCTCGTACACATTTCTAGAAACGATCGCAAAACACAGATTCAGGTTCCACCGAGACTCGAACTCTGATCGCTGGATTCAAAGTCCAGAGTGCTAACCATTACATCATGGAACCGGGTGCCCCTCGCGGACCGGAATTGAGCAGCATCATGACATTAAACCTATAAGCTGCGATTTATTACATGTAGCGTCCTCAGGAAGTGTTTGCGTGCTAATGAAGCATCCAAGTAGGCTGAAAGTGGAGGGAGCAACTTGGAATGTAGCGAGAATTCTTGCCAGTATTCGTACATGAAATGATGTCTAAGGGTCAGGTAATCAAAATCGCGGAACAGCCACTTTCGAATGGTGGATGCTTTGTGCTGGAAGCAGCCTAGCTATGAAAACAGCTATGGACACAGAGTACTGTCGAAAAGTGCGTGCTGTCACACAACGCTACGTAGTGGGCGGATGGTGCGTGACACGATAACATTTGCACTTCACACGATCGACATACTGTCACACAACTGAAGCAGCTCTTTCAGCCTTCACATACACTCGTCCTCAGCACAGCTCATGTTGTTGGTGTCGGATTAAGAAACCTCTTTGAGAATATGGTCCATATTGGATGCTGCAACTAGCAAGTGCGGCAAGATATCAGTAGGTGGCGGGGTGCACACCTGCTTCGTTGTGCGGCCTGTTGGTCTAGGGGTATGATTCCTGCTTTGGGTGCAGGAGGTGCCGGGTTCAAATCCCGGACAGGCCCTACTTTTCACTTTCGCGACAACCAAGCATTACGATAAACTAGCGAGTCTCTGAAAGTAAGCTATGCAATAGGACAAACTGCATGTCGGACCACCGGCCAATGATACTGGGAAGTGCGTCTTGTGGAAAGCAATCTACGAAGCAGGATTAAGCCGTGTTCGATTACTTATATCTATACCTAAAGACTGACACGTATAACGAATCTATTCGTTTCCCAAGAACTAGTACATCGCATGCACGTTTGTTAAATGCACGCGCATGCAGCACCCAAAACGGAGAGATACTGGGACCAGCAGCTGAGGTCGTCTTCTCACAGTTGAACCCTTTGCGTTCAGTTATTAATCCTAGTAGCAAAAGCATAAGCATTTGGAGCGTTCCCCATTCACGTGTGGACTGCTATTAACAATTTGCATTACATGATCCTAGCTAAAATTCTGGTTATACAATTCCAACTACCAGCTCGTACACATTTCTAGAAACGATCGCAAAACACAGATCAGGTTCCACCGAGACTCGAACTCGGATCGCTGGATTCAAAGTCCAGAGTGCTAACCATTACACCATGGGACCGGGTGCCCCTCGCGGACTGGAATTGAGCAGCATCATGACATTAAACCTATAAGCTGCGATTTATTACATGTAGCGTCCTCAGGAAGTGTTTGCGTGCTAATGAAGCATCCAAGTAGGCTGAAAGTGGAGGGAGCAACTTGGAATGTAGCGAGAATTCTTGCCAGTATTCGTACATGAAATGATGTCTAAGGGTCCGGAAATCAAAATCGCGGAACAGCCACTTTCGTAAGGTGGATGATTTGTGCTGGAAGCAGCCTAGCTATGAAATAGCTATGGACACAGAGTACTGTCGAAAAGTGCGTGCTGTCACACAACGCTACGCAGTGGGCGGATGGTGCGTGACACGATAACATTTGCACTTCACACGATCGACATACTGTCACACAACTCAAGCAGCTCTTTCAGCCTTCACATACACTGGTCCTCAGCACAGCTCATCTTGTTGGTGTCGGATTAAGAAACCTCTTTGAGAATATGGTACATATTGGACGCTGCAACTAGCAAGTGCGGCAAGATATCAATAGGTGGCGGGGTGCACACCTGTTTCCTTGTGCGGCCTGTTGGTCTAGGGGTATGATTCCTGCCTTGGGTGGAGGAGGTCCCGGGTTCAAATCCCGGGCAGGCCCTACTTTTCACTTTCGCGACAACCAAGCAGTACGATAAACTAGCGAGTCTCTGAAAGTAAGCCATGCAACAGGACAAGCTGCATGTCGGGCCACCTGCCAATGATACTGGCAAATGCGTCTTGTGGAAAGCAATCTACGAAGCAGGATTAAGCCGTGTTCGATTACTTATATCTATACCTAAAGACTGACACGTATAACGATTCTATTCGTTTCCCAAGAACCAGTACATCGCATGCACGCTTGTTAAATGCACGCGCATGCAGCACCCAAAACGGAGAGATACTGGGACCAGCAGCTGAGGTCGTCTTCTCGCAGTTGAACCCCTTACGTTCCGTTATTAATCCTAGTAGCAAAAGCATAAGCATTTGGAGCGTTCCCCATTCACGTGTGGACTGCTATTAAGGCGGTGTGCACACCTGCTTTCTTGTGCGGCATGTTGTTCTAGGGGTATGATTCCTGCTTTGGGCGCTGGAGGTCCCGGGTTCAAATCCCGGACAGGCCTACTTTTCACTTTCGTGACAAATAAGCACTACGATAAACTAGCGAGTCTCTGAAAGTAAACCATGCAACAGGACAAACTGCATGTCGGGCCACCGGCCAATGATACTGGCAAGTGCGTCTTGTGGAAAGCAATCTACGAAGCAGGATTAAGCCGTGTTCGATTACTTATATCTATACCTAAAGACTGACACGTATAACGAATCTATTCGTTTCCCAAGAACTAGTACATCGCATGCACGTTTGTTAAATGCACGCGCATGCAGCACCCAAAACGGAGAGATACTGGGACCCTCAGCTGAGGTCGTCTAATCGCAGTTGAACCCCTTACGTTCCGTTATTAATCCTAGTAGCAAAAGCATAAGCATTTGGAGCGTTCCCCATTCACGTGTGGACTGCTATTAACAATTTGCATTACATGATCCTAGCTAAAATTCTGGATATACAATTCCAACAACCAGCTCGTACACATTTCTAGAAACGATCGCAAAACACAGATTCAGGTTCCACCGAGACTCGAACTCTGATCGCTGGATTCAAAGTCCAGAGTGCTAACCATTACATCATGGAACCGGGTGCCCCTCGCGGACCGGAATTGAGCAGCATCATGACATTAAACCTATAAGCTGCGATTTATTACATGTAGCGTCCTCAGGAAGTGTTTGCGTGCTAATGAAGCATCCAAGTAGGCTGAAAGTGGAGGGAGCAACTTGGAATGTAGCGAGAATTCTTGCCAGTATTCGTACATGAAATGATGTCTAAGGGTCAGGTAATCAAAATCGCGGAACAGCCACTTTCGAATGGTGGATGCTTTGTGCTGGAAGCAGCCTAGCTATGAAAACAGCTATGGACACAGAGTACTGTCGAAAAGTGCGTGCTGTCACACAACGCTACGTAGTGGGCGGATGGTGCGTGACACGATAACATTTCCACTTCACACGATCGACATACTGTCACACAACTGAAGCAGCTCTTTCAGCCTTCACATACACTGGTCCTCAGCACAGCTCATGTTGTTGGTGTCGGATTAAGAAACCTCTTTGAGAATATGGTCCATATTGGATGCTGCAACTAGCAAGTGCGGCAAGATATCAGTAGGTGGCGGGGTGCACACCTGCTTCGTTGTGCGGCCTGTTGGTCTAGGGGTATGATTCCTGCTTTGGGTGCAGGAGGTGCCGGGTTCAAATCCCGGACAGGCCCTACTTTTCACTTTCGCGACAACCAAGCATTACGATAAACTAGCGAGTCTCTGAAAGTAAGCTATGCAATAGGACAAACTGCATGTCGGACCACCGGCCAATGATACTGGCAAGTGCGTCTTGTGGAAAGCAATCTACGAAGCAGGATTAAGCCGTGTTCGATTACTTATATCTATACCTAAAGACTGACACGTATAACGAATCTATTCGTTTCCCAAGAACTAGTACATCGCATGCACGTTTGTTAAATGCACGCGCATGCAGCACCCAAAACGGAGAGATACTGGGACCAGCAGCTGAGGTCGTCTTCTCACAGTTGAACCCTTTGCGTTCAGTTATTAATCCTAGTAGCAAAAGCATAAGCATTTGGAGCGTTCCCCATTCACGTGTGGACTGCTATTAACAATTTGCATTACATGATCCTAGCTAAAATTCTGGTTATACAATTCCAACTACCAGCTCGTACACATTTCTAGAAACGATCGCAAAACACAGATCAGGTTCCACCGAGACTCGAACTCGGATCGCTGGATTCAAAGTCCAGAGTGCTAACCATTACACCATGGGACCGGGTGCCCCTCGCGGACTGGAATTGAGCAGCATCATGACATTAAACCTATAAGCTGCGATTTATTACATGTAGCGTCCTCAGGAAGTGTTTGCGTGCTAATGAAGCATCCAAGTAGGCTGAAAGTGGAGGGAGCAACTTGGAATGTAGCGAGAATTCTTGCCAGTATTCGTACATGAAATGATGTCTAAGGGTCAGGAAATCAAAATCGCGGAACAGCCACTTTCGTATGGTGGATGCTTTGTGCTGGAAGCAGCCTAGCTATTAAAACCGGTATGGACACAGAGTACTATCGAAAAGTGCGTGCAGTCACACAACGCTACGTAGTGGGCGGATGGTGCGTGACACGATAACATTTGCACTTCACACGATCGACATACTGTCACACAACTGAAGCAGCTCTTTCAGCCTTCACATACACTGGTCCTCAGCACAGCTCATGTTGTTGGTGTCGGATTAAGAAACCTCTTTTGAGAATATGGTCCATATTGGATGCTGCGACTAGCAAGTGCGGCAAGATATCAGTAGGTGGCGGGGTGCACACCTGCTTCGTTGTGCGGCCTGTTGGTCTAGGGGTATGATTCCTGCTTTGGGTGCAGGAGGTCCCGGGTTCAAATCCCGGACAGGCCCTACTTTTCACTTCCGCGACAACCAAGCACTACGATAAACTAGCGAGTCTCTGAAAGTAAGCCATGCAACAGGACAAACTGCATGTCGGGCCACCGGCCAATGATACTGGCAAGTGCGTCTTGTGGAAAGCAATCTACGAAGCAGGATTAAGCCGTGTTCGATTACTTATATCTATACCTAAAGACTGACACGTATAACGAATCTATTCGTTTCCCAAGAACTAGTACATCGCATGCACGTTTGTTAAATGCACGCGCATGCAGCACCCAAAACGGAGAGATACTGGGACCAGCAGCTGAGGTCGTCTTCTCACAGTTGAACCCTTTACGTTCAGTTATTAATCCTAGTAGCAAAAGCATAAGCATTTGGAGCGTTCCCCATTCACGTGTGGACTGCTATTAACAATTTGCATTACATGATCCTAGCTAAAATTCTGGTTATACAATTCCAACTACCAGCTCGTACACATTTCTAGGAACGATCGCAAAAAACAGAGTCAGTTTCCACCGAGACTCGAACTCGGATTGCTGGATTCAAAGTCCGGAATGCTAAACATTACACCAAGGAACCGGGTGCCCCTAGCGGACTTACATTGAGCAGCGTCATGACATTAAACCTATAAGCTGCGATTTATTACATGTAGCGTCCTCAGGAAGTGTTTGCGTGCTAATGAATCATCCAAGTAGGCTGAAAGTGGAGGGAGCAACTTGGAATGTAGCGAGAATTCTTGCCATCATTCGTACATGAAATGATGTCTAAGGGTCAGGAAATCAAAATCGCGGAACAGCCACTTTCGTATGGTGGATGCTTTGTGCTGGAAGCAGCCTAGCTATGAAAACAGCTATGGACACAGAGTACTGTCGAAAAGTGCGTGCTGTCACACAACGCTACGTAGTGGGCGGATGGTGCGTGACACGATAACATTTGCACTTCACACGATCGACATACTGTCACACAACTCAAGCAGCTCTTTCAGCCTTCACATACACTGGCCCTCAGCACAGCTCATGTTGTTGGTGTTGGATTAAGAAACCTCTTTGAGAATATGGTCCATATTGGATGCTGTGACTAGCAAGTGCGGCAAGATATCAGTAGGTGGCGGGGTGCACACCTGCTTCGTTGTGCGGCCTGTTGGTCTAGAGGTATGATTTATGCTTTGTGTGCAGGAGGTCCCGGTTTCAAATCCCGGACAGGCCCTACTTTTCACTTTCGCGACAACCAAGCATTACGATAAACTAGCGAGTCTCTGAAAGTAAGCCATGCAACAGGACAAACTGCATGTTGGGCCACCGGCCAATGATACTGGCAAGTGCGTCTTGTGGAAAGCAATCTACGAAGCAGGATTAAGCCGTGTTCGATTACTTATATCTATACCTAAAGACTGACACGTATAACGATTCTATTCGTTTCCCAAGAACTAGTACATCGCATGCACGTTTGTTAAATGCACGCGCATGCAGCACCCAAAACGGAGAGATACTGGGACGCTCGGCTGAGGTCGTCTTCTCGCAGTTGAACCCCTTACGTTCCGTTATTAATCCTAGTAGCAAAAACATAAGCATTTGGAGCGTTCCCCATTCACGTGTGGACTGCTATTAACAATTTGCATTACATGATACTAGCTAAAATTCTGGATATACAATTCCAACTACCAGCTCGTCAACATTTCTAGAAACGATCGCAAAACACAGATTCAGGTTCCACCGAGACTCGAACTCGGATCGCTGGATTCAAAGTCCAGAGTGCTAACCATTACACCATGGGACCGGGTGCCCCTCGCGGACTGGAATTGAGCAGCATCATGACATTAAACCTATAAGCTGCGATTTATTACATGTAGCGTCCTCAGGAAGTGTTTGCGTGCTAATGAAGCATCCAAGTAGGCTGAAAGTGGAGGGAGCAACTTGGAATGTAGCGAGAATTCTTGCCAGTATTCGTACATGAAATGATGTCTAAGGGTCAGGAAATCAAAATCGCGGAACAGCCACTTTCGTATGGTGGATGCTTTGTGCTGGAAGCAGCCTAGCTATGAAAACCGGTATGGACACAGAGTACTATCGAAAAGTGCGTGCAGTCACACAACGCTACGTAGTGGGCGGATGGTGCGTGACACGATAACATTTGCACTTCACACGATCGACATACTGTCACACAACTGAAGCAGCTCTTTCAGCCTTCACATACACTGGTCCTCAGCACAGCTCATGTTGTTGGTGTCGGATTAAGAAACCTCTTTGAGAATATGGTCCATATTGGATGCTGCGACTAGCAAGTGCGGCAAGATATCAGTAGGTGGCGGGGTGCACACCTGCTTCGTTGTGCGGCCTGTTGGTCTAGGGGTATGATTCCTGCTTTGGGTGCAGGAGGTCCCGGGTTCAAATCCCGGACAGGCCCTACTTTTCACTTCCGCGACAACCAAGCACTACGATAAACTAGCGAGTCTCTGAAAGTAAGCCATGCAACAGGACAAACTGCATGTCGGGCCACCGGCCAATGATACTGGCAAGTGCGTCTTGTGGAAAGCAATCTACGAAGCAGGATTAAGCCGTGTTCGATTACTTATATCTATACCTAAAGACTGACACGTATAACGAATCTATTCGTTTCCCAAGAACTAGTACATCGCATGCACGTTTGTTAAATGCACGCGCATGTAGCACCCAAAACGGAGAGATACTGGGACCAGCAGCTGAGGTCGTCTTCTCACAGTTGAACCCTTTACGTTCAGTTATTAATCCTAGTAGCAAAAGCATAAGCATTTGGAGCGTTCCCCATTCACGTGTGGACTGCTATTAACAATTTGCATTACATGATCCTAGCTAAAATTCTGGTTATACAATTCCAACTACCAGCTCGTACACATTTCTAGGAACGATCGCAAAACACAGAGTCAGTTTCCACCGAGACTCGAACTCGGATTGCTGGATTCAAAGTCCGGAATGCTAAACATTACACCAAGGAACCGGGTGCCCCTAGCGGACTTACATTGAGCAGCGTCATGACATTAAATCTATAAGCTGCGATTTATTACATGTAGCGTCCTCAGGAAGTGTTTGCGTGCTAATGAATCATCCAAGTAGGCTGAAAGTGGAGGGAGCAACTTGGAATGTAGCGAGAATTCTTGCCATCATTCGTACATGAAATGATGTCTAAGGGTCAGGAAATCAAAATCGCGGAACAGCCACTTTCGTATGGTGGATGCTTTGTGCTGGAAGCAGCCTAGCTATGAAAACAGCTATGGACACAGAGTACTGTCGAAAAGTGCGTGCTGTCACACAACGCTACGTAGTGGGCGGATGGTGCGTGACACGATAACATTTGCACTTCACACGATCGACATACTGTCACACAACTCAAGCAGCTCTTTCAGCCTTCACATACACTGGCCCTCAGCACAGCTCATGTTGTTGGTGTTGGATTAAGAAACCTCTTTGAGAATATGGTCCATATTGGATGCTGTGACTAGCAAGTGCGGCAAGATATCAGTAGGTGGCGGGGTGCACACCTGCTTCGTTGTGCGGCCTGTTGGTCTAGAGGTATGATTTATGCTTTGTGTGCAGGAGGTCCCGGTTTCAAATCCCGGACAGGCCCTACTTTTCACTTTCGCGACAACCAAGCATTACGATAAACTAGCGAGTCTCTGAAAGTAAGCCATGCAACAGGACAAACTGCATGTTGGGCCACCGGCCAATGATACTGGCAAGTGCGTCTTGTGGAAAGCAATCTACGAAGCAGGATTAAGCCGTGTTCGATTACTTATATCTATACCTAAAGACTGACACGTATAACGATTCTATTCGTTTCCCAAGAACTAGTACATCGCATGCACGTTTGTTAAATGCACGCGCATGCAGCACCCAAAACGGAGAGATACTGGGACGCTCGGCTGAGGTCGTCTTCTCGCAGTTGAACCCCTTACGTTCCGTTATTAATCCTAGTAGCAAAAACATAAGCATTTGGAGCGTTCCCCATTCACGTGTGGACTGCTATTAACAATTTGCATTACATGATACTAGCTAAAATTCTGGATATACAATTCCAACTACCAGCTCGTACACATTTGTAGAAACGATCGCAAAACACAGATTCAGGTTCCACCGAGACTCGAACTCGGATGGCTGGATTCAAAGTCCAGAGTGCTAACCATTACACCATGGAACCGGGGGCCCCTCGCGGACTGGAATTGAGCAGCATCATGACATTAAACCTATAAGCTGCGATTTATTACATGTAGCGTCCTCAGGAAGTGTTTGCGTGCTAATGAAGCATCCAAGTAGGCTGAAAGTGGAGGGAGCAACTTGGAATGTAGCGACAATTCTTGCCAGTATTCGTACATGAAATGATGTGTAAGGGTCAGGTAATCATAATCGCGGAACAGCCACTTTCGTATGGTGGATGCTTTGTGCTGGAAGCAGCATAGCTATGAAATAGCAATGGACACAGAGTACTGTCGAAAAGTGCGTGCTGTCACACAACTCTACGTAGTGGGCGGATGGTGCGTGACACGATAACATTTGCACTTCACACGATCGACATACTGTCACACAACTGAAGCAGCTCTTTCAGCCTTCACATACATTGGTCCTCAGCACAGCTCATGTTGTTGGTGTCGGATTAAGAAACCTCTTTGAGAATATGGTCCATATTGGATGCTGCAACTAGCAAGTGCGGCAAGATATCAGTAGGTGGCGGGGTGCACAACTCCTTCCTTGTGCGGCCTGTTGGTCTAGGGGTATGATTCCTGCTTTTGGTGCAGGAGGTCCCGGGTTCAAATCCCGGACAGGCCCTACTTTTCACTTTCGCGACAACCAAGCATTACGATAAACTAGCGAGTCTCTGAAAGTAAGCCATGCAACAGGACAAACTGCATGTCGGGCCCCAGGCCAATGATACTGGCAAGTGCGTCTTGTGGAAAGCAATCTACGAAGCAGGATTAAGCCGTGTTCGATTACTTATATCTATACCTAAAGACTGACACGTATAACGATTCTATTCGTTTCCCAAGAACTAGTACATCGCATGCACGTTTGTTAAATGCACGCGCATGCAGCACCCAAAACGGAGAGATACTGGGACCCTCAGCTGAGGTCGTCTTCTCGCAGTTGCACCCCTTACGTTCAGTTATTAATTCTAGTAGCAAAAGCATAAGCATTTGGAGCGTTCCCCATTCACGTGTGGACTGCTATTAACAATTTGCATTACATGATCCTAGCTAAAATTCAGGATATACAATTCCAACTACCAGCTCGTACACATTTCTAGAGAAGATCGCAAAACACAGATACAGGTTCCACCGAGACTCGAACTCGGATCGCTGGATTCAAAGTCCAGAGTGCTAACCATTACACCATGGAACCGGGTGCCCTCGCGGACTGGAATTGAGCAGCATCATGACATTAAACCTATAAGCTGCGATTTATTACATGTAGCGTCCTCAGGAAGTGTTTGCGTGCTAATGAAGCATCCAAGTAGGCTGAAAGTGGAGGGAGCAACTTGGAATGTAGCGAGAATTCTTGCCAGTATTCGTACATGAAATGATGTCTAAGGGTCAGGAAATCAAAATCGCGGAACAGCCACTTTCGTATGGTGGATGCTTTGTGCTGGAAGCAGCCTAGCTATGAAAACAGCTATGGACACAGAGTACTGTCGAAAAGTGCGTGCTGTCACACGACGCTACGTAGTGGGCGGATGGTGCGTGACACGATAACATTTGCACTTCACACGATCGACATACTGTCACACAACTCAAGCAGCTCTTTCAGCCTTCACATACACTGGTCCTCAGCACAGCTCATGTTGTTGGTGTCGGATTAAGAAACCTCTTTGAGAATATGGTCCATATTGGATGCTGCGACTAGCAAGTGCGGCAAGATATCAGTAGGTGGCGGGGTGCACACCTGCTTCGTTTTGCGGCCTGTTGGTCTAAGGGTATGATTCCTGCTTTGGGTGCAGGAGGTCCCGGGTTCAAATCCCGGACAGGCCCTACTTTTCACTTTCGCGACAACCAAGCATTACGATAAACTAGCGAGTCTCTGAAAGTAAGCCATGCAACAGGACAAACTGCATGTCGGGCCACCGGCCAATGATACTGGCAAGTGCGTCTTGTGGAAAGCAATCTACGAAGCAGGATTAAGCCGTGTTCGATTACTTATATCTATACCTAAAGACTGACACGTATAACGATTCTATTCGTTTCCCAAGAACTAGTACATCGCATGCACGTTTGTTAAATGCACGCGCATGCAGCACCCAAAACGGAGAGATACTGGGACCCTCAGCTGAGGTCGTCTTCTCGCAGTTGAACCCCTTACGTTGCGTTATTAATCCTAGTAGCAAAAGCATAAGCATTTGGAGCGTTCCCCATTCACGTGTGGACTGCTATTAACAATTTGCATTACATGATCCTAGCTAAAATTCAGGATATACAATTCCAACTACCAGCTCGTACACATTTCTAGAAACGATCGCAAAACACAGATTCAGGTTCCACCGAGACTCGAATTCGGATCGGTGGATTCAAAGTCCAGAGTGCTAACCATTACACCATGGAACCGGGTGCCCTCGCGGACTGGAATTGAGCAGCATCATGACATTAAACCTATAAGCTGCGATTAATTACATGTAGCGTCCTCAGGAAGTGTTTGCGTGCTAATGAAGCATCCAAGTAGGCTGAAAGAGGAGGGAGCAACTTGGAATGTAGCGAGAATTCTTGCCAGTATTCGTACATGAAATGATGTCTAAGGGTCAGGAAATCAAAATCGCGGAACAGCCACTTTCGTATGGTGGATGATTTGTGCTGGAACCAGCCTAGCTATGAAAACAGCTATGGACACAGAGTACTGTCGAAAAGTGCGTGCTGTCACACGACGCTACGTAGTGGGCGGATGGTGCGTGACACGATAACATTTGCACTTCACACGATCGACATACTGTCACACAACTCAAGCAGCTCTTTCAACCTTCACATACACTGGTCCTCAGCACAGCTCATGTAGTTGGTGTCGGATTAAGAAACCTCTTTGAGAATATGGTCCATATTGGATGCTGCGACTAGCAAGTGCGGCAAGATATCAGTAGGTGGCGGGGTGCACACCTGCTTCGTTTTGCGGCCTGTTGGTCTAGGGGTATGATTCCTGCTTTGGGTGCAGGAGGTCCCGGGTTCAAATCCCGGACAGGCCCTACTTTTCACTTTCGCGACAACCAAGCATTACGATAAACTAGCGAGTCTCTGAAAGTAAGCCATGCAACAGGACAAACTGCATGTCGGGCCACCTGAAAATGATACTGGCAAGTGCGTCTTGTGGAAAGCAATCTACGAAGCAGGATTAAGCCGTGTTCGATTACTTATATCTATACCTAAAGACTGACACGTATAACGATTCTATTCGTTTCCCAAGAACTAGTACATCGCATGCACGTTTGTTAAATGCACGCGCATGCAGCACCCAAAACGGAGAGATACTGGGACCCTCAGCTGAGGTCGTCTTCTCGCAGTTGAACCCCTTACGTTGCGTTATTAATCCTAGTAGCAAAAGCATAAGCATTTGGAGCGTTCCCCATTCACGTGTGGACTGCTATTAACAATTTGCATTACATGATCCTAGCTAAAATTCAGGATATACAATTCCAACTACCAGCTCGTACACATTTCTAGTAACGATCGCAAAACACAGATTCAGGTTCCACCGAGACTCGAATTCGGATCGGTGGATTCAAAGTCCAGAGTGCTAACCATTACACCATGGAACCGGGTGCCCTCGCGGACTGAAATTGAGCAGCATCATGACGTTAAACCTATAAGCTGCGATTTATTACATGTAGCGTCCTCAGGAAGTGTTTGCGTGCTAATGAAGCATCCAAGTAGGCTGAAAGTGGAGGGAGCAACTTGGAATGTAGCGAGAATTCTTGCCAGTATTCGTACATGAAATGATGTCTAAGGGTCAGGAAATCAAAATCGCGGAACAGCCACTTTCGTATGGTGGATGATTTGTGCTGGAACCAGCCTAGCTATGAAAACAGCTATGGACACAGAGTACTGTCGAAAAGTGCGTGCTGTCACACGACGCTACGTAGTGGGCGGATGGTGCGTGACACGATAACATTTGCACTTCACACGATCGACATACTGTCACACAACTCAAGCAGCTCATTCAACCTTCACATACACTGGTCCTCAGCACAGCTCATGTTGTTGGTGTCGGATTAAGAAACCTCTTTGAGAATATGGTCCATATTGGATGCTGCGAGTAGCAAGTGCGGCAAGATATCAGTAGGTGGCGGGGTGCACACCTGCTTCGTTTTGCGGCCTGTTGGTCTAGGGGTATGATTCCTGCTTTGGGTGCAGGAGGTCCCGGGTTCAAATCCCGGACAGGCCCTACTTTTCACTTTCGCGACAACCAAGCATTACGATAAACTAGCGAGTCTCTGAAAGTAAGCCATGCAACAGGACAAACTGCATGTCGGGCCACCTGAAAATGATACTGGCAAGTGCGTCTTGTGGAAAGCAATCTACGAAGCAGGATTAAGCCGTGTTCGATTACTTATATCTATACCTAAAGACTGACACGTATAACGATTCTATTCGTTTCCCAAGAACTAGTACATCGCATGCACGTTTGTTAAATGCACGCGCATGCAGCACCCAAAACGGAGAGATACTGGGACCCTCAGCTGAGGTCGTCTTCTCGCAGTTGAACCCCTTACGTTGCGTTATTAATCCTAGTAGCAAAAGCATAAGCATTTGGAGCGTTCCCCATTCACGTGTGGACTGCTATTAACAATTTGCATTACATGATCCTAGCTAAAATTCAGGATATACAATTCCAACTACCAGCTCGTACACATTTCTAGTAACGATCGCAAAACACAGATTCAGGTTCCACCGAGACTCGAATTCGGATCGGTGGATTCAAAGTCCAGAGTGCTAACCATTACACCATGGAACCGGGTGCCCTCGCGGACTGAAATTGAGCAGCATCATGACGTTAAACCTATAAGCTGCGATTTATTACATGTAGCGTCCTCAGGAAGTGTTTGCGTGCTAATGAAGCATCCAAGTAGGCTGAAAGTGGAGGGAGCAACTTGGAATGTAGCGACAATTCTTGCCAGTATTCGTACATGAAATGATGTCTAAGGGTCAGGAAATCAAAATCGCGGAACAGCCACTTTCGTATGGTGGATGATTTGTGCTGGAAGCAGCCTAGCTATGAAATAGCTATGGACACAGAGTACTGTCGAAAAGTGCGTGCTGTCACACAACGCTACGTAGTGGGCGGATGGTGCGTGACACGATAACATTTGCACTTCACACGATCGACATACTGTCACACAACTCAAGCAGCTCTTTCAGCCTTCACATACACTGGTCCTCAGCACAGCTCATGTTGTTGGTGTCGGATTAAGAAACCTCTTTGAGAATATGGTCCATATTGGATGCTGCAACTAGCAAGTGCGGCAAGATATCAGTAGGTGGCGGGGTGCACACCTGCTTCGTTGTGCGGCCTGTTGGTCTAGGGGTATGATTCCTGCTTTGGGTGCAGGAGGTCCAGGGTTCAAATCCCGGACAGGCCCAACTTTTCACTTTCGCGACAACCAAGCATTACGATAAACTAGCGAGTCTCTGAAAGTAAGCCATGCAACAGGACAAACTGCATGTCGGGCCACCGGCCAATGATACCGGCAAGTGCGTCATTTGGAAAGCAATCTACGAAGCAGGATTAAGCCGTGTTCGATTACTTATATCTATACCTAAAGACTGACACGTATAACGAATCTATTCGTTTCCCAAGAAGTAGTACATCGCATGCACGTTTGTTAAATGCACGCGCATGCAGCACCCAAAACGGAGAGATACTGGGACCCTCAGCTGAGGTCGTCTTCTCGCAGTTGAACCCCTTACGTTCCGTTATTAATCCTAGTAGCGAAAGCATAAGCATTTGGAGCGTTCCCCATTCACGTGTGGACTGCTATTAACAATTTGCATTACATGATACTAGCTAAAATTCTGGATATACAATTCCAACTACCAGCTCGTACACATTTCTAGAAACGATCGCAAAACACAGATTCAGGTTCCACCGAGACTCGAACTCGGATCGCTGGATTTTTTTTTTCTTTTACGATAATTACCACTGTGGTTCTTGTTTATAATTATTATATGTATAAAAGTTGAATGTTTCCCAATCCACTTTGTTATTCTGGTTAAAAACTCAATGTTTCTCCTCATATACTTTACAATGAAAAATGGAAAACCCACCGCCATGAAGTGTGTTGTTGGACAAAAAGAAAATAATTTTTATTCAATAATGTAACTAATTTGTTAAAGATAATGTAGGTTTGGGAAACTTTCTGAATAATTGGTGGAATAACAAAAAAAAAAAAATGAAACAGAAGGAAAAAGAAGTGGCGGAGTAGGAATCGAACCCGAGACCTCTGGCGCAAGAGTCCGAGCCCTAACGATCCTTTTTTTTTTTTAGATAATGAGCGACATCACGCGAACGGGCGCAGGTAACTAGCTTTTTTTTTAATTAATTTATTTATTTTACATATATTTGTTCATATCACATAGGACGCCCTCCAGGCGAAAAAAAAAATTATGTGGAATTACCATCAGTAACATATAAAATAGAAAGGGAATTATAGGAATTAAAGAAAACGCCCTCCTGGCAGAACAGACAAAGCAGCATCCGCGTCCCGCCAACTTGTGGGTAGACGCACACCGAACCCCAAGGCAGTCAGGCATGTTCCAGGCACGTCTTCACGAAGAGTATTGCATTTTCCGGTACATGGGACTGAGTCCTGGTATTACACACTCTCATTAAAGTCATCTTCTCATACCTGGGACACCCCAGCTGCAGGGGGGATCGAAGAAGGCACTACCCAAAAAGTTGGCATAGTACTGACGGTATCGCGGATGGTGCATGAGAAAAGTAAAGCGATCTTGCAGGAATGTCCAAAAATCAAGAACACTCTTGTCACCTTCATGGAACAAATAAGAGATCGAGAGACCTTTTATCCAGATCACAGCGTTGGTCTTCGTACTTGGGAAGTATGTCTCATCTGGGAACAGAAGAGATTTCGGTGTAATGGCATGGGGAGCCGTACGTAGAAGAAAGGCAAGCATCTTCTGAATCAGCTGCCACACCTCTGCAGAAGATCCACACATCAGTCGATGTTCGTCCGTATCAAGCGTTTGACAGCGAGGACACAGCGGCGAATCTGTCATTTTTATGGCATGTAGACGAAGTTGTGTCATGTATTTTCCATTAACGACCAAATACCAGGTCGCACGTGCGCTCGTGTCTAGGTATATATGGTGTACAGAACGCCATACTACGGGCCATGCGATCGTAGGATATCGCCTTTCCACAACATTCCGAGTGTGATTTCTCATCATGATTCGGTAAACATCACGTGCCATAGGGGGTCTGGTACTAGGCAAGTCGGCATGGACATAACTGTATTCGATGAAAAAGGTCCGGATATGTGAGAGAGGGGAAGAAATATGGGCTACTGCAACGGGTGCCACTCGAGAGGGAGGGGCCACTTCATCAATCAGGCTTCCCGATAATCCGTTTCGGCGGCGGATCCACGATTTAACCATCGTACTTAAATAAAGGGCAGCTGCTCTCGCTCGGACGTTGACAAGGCCGAGGCCGCCATCTCGAGGAGGAAGTGTCAGCGTGTCGTAGCGGACTTTGAAGATAAGACCCGCGCTAACAAAGTAGCCGAACGCCGCCTGAAGTCTGTGTGCCATTGCCTTTGGCATCGGTAAAATCTGTGCTAAATGGGGTAGTCGCGAGACTAGATGAGTGTTAACAAAATCCACCCTTTGTAACATGTCCAATGCTCTCAGGAGGTTGCCACGAACGTTAGTGCGGATAGCTTGAAGCAGGTGTTTGTAGTTAAATGAGATCGTGCGCTGTATATCACGCGTGAAGGTGATCCCCAAACATTTGAGCTTGTCCACTAATGGCAATGGTGCCACACTCTCAGCTGGAAGGCCTCTACCGATGGACATAGCACTAGATTTCGTCAGGTTCACACGGCTGCCCGCAGCAGCCCCGTACTGGTTTATCCACGCCAGTGCCTCTCTCACTTCATCCTCCGATAGAACCAAGAACACCAAGTCATCTGCATAGGCGCGGCAGATGAAAGAAGTCCCCCTCATTGTTATGCCTGTCAACCGGCTCCTCAAACCGTGTAATAGTGGCTCAAGGGCAATGGCGAAAAGCAGCATCGACAGCGGACATCCTTGACGGACCGACCGCATGACGTTAATAGGGCCCGCCACACGGCCATTGACCAGCACCCGCGACGTGGCACCTCGGAGAAGCCGCAAGACGAGGTGTATAAACCTGTGGGGAAAGGCCATCCGTCGGAGTACGTTTTCGAGAAAGTCATGACTCACTCTATCAAAGGCGTATTCGAAGTCCACTGTCACTAAGGCACCACGACTGCGACATGTCATGGTCAGGGCTATAACGTCACGGTAATCGCTGAGTGCCGTCTGAATGTTACTATCACCTCCAAAGCACGTTTGATCCAGAGAGATAACTTGAGGGACGACGCGCCCAATGCGAGCGCCAAGAATCCGGGTAAAAATCTTGAAGTCACAATTTAACATGGTCAGCGGCCGATAATGTTCCACTCCTCGACCTCCCGATGGCTTGGGGACCGGGATAAGCAAGCCTTCTACGAATTCGGGTGGGAGAGGAAAGTCAGGGTTCATCAGTTCTTCATACATCGCAGTCCAGCGTGAGCCCATGATGTCATGAAATGTGCGGTAAAACTCCAGCGGGAACCCATCTGGACCTGGGGCTTTGTTTGCCGCACCCTTATGAAGAGCATCGGCGACGTCATCAGCCGTAATTGTCGCCGTGAGAATCTCCGCAGCAGACTCGTCCAGGGTATCTGTCAAGGAACGGAGGACATCAGACATTACCGCCACGTTCCGGTCCTCTGCTGCATAGAACTCGTTGTAGTGATCCACAAAGGCTCTTACGATGTCATTCTGGGACGTCAATCGACGACCATCTGGCATGTCGAGGGCGTTGATCAACTTTCTACGACACCGCTGCTTCTCTCGGATAACATGATGCATGGACGGGAGCTCTCCTGGTACACATTCGTGACATCTTGCTCGTACTACTGTGCCTTCAAGGCGGTGACGCATAAGAGAAATTATCTTCGCCTTAATACGTTGAATTTCAACCTGTCGTTGAACTGAGGGGGCAAGGTTTGAGAGTTCCCGGAGAATTGTGAAATAGTATTCCATGGTATGTCGGTGCCATAACATTTTATCGCGACCGTAATTCATCATAGAACGACGTAAAGCAGGCTTGGCGCAGTCGATCCACCACCGAAGTGTTGAAGGATACGCTGGAAGGCGTCTCACACAGTTGTTCCACGTCGTCTCTACGACCTGCCTACATTCCGGATCCTTGAGATGGGCCACATTCAGCTTCCACAGGCCTCGACCGCGCCACACCTTCTGCCTCTGGAGCGAAACAGTGCAAATGTAGGCGATATGGTCGGAAAAGGCGGTAGGCCATAACTCAGCGTCAAGCGTGGCAGTTACGAGTCCTGGGGACACGTAGACACGGTCAAGACGACTTGCTGAATGGCTGGTGACGTACGTATACCCAGGCCGATCGCCATGCACGCGGTCCCAAGTATCGGTGAGTTTCAGTTCATGTACAAGCAGCTTGAGTTCCTGGCATATGGTGAAATGGGGATGTTGGTCCTTTTGGGATAACACACAATTGAAGTCGCCGCCAAGAACAATATGGTCGTAGCGTCCGACAAACAAAGGAGCGATCTGTTCTGAATAGAATCGCGACCGCTCCCGTCGCTTGGCCGTGCCTGAGGGAGCGTAAACATTGATGACTCGAACACCGTGGAAAGTCACAGCAAGACCCCTAGCCGATGGTAGGTAAATCACGTCATCTACATCAATGCCTTCCTTTAAAAGAATACCTGTCCCACTGCCACCGTCGGCACACGGCGTGAGGTAGGAAACATAGCCATAGACATTAGGAAATGTCGCCAGGCGAACTTCCTGCAAAAGGGCAACATCTAGGTCCGACGCCCTCAACATATCACGGAGCAATTGTAGTTTGACAGGGGTGCCAATGGTGTTGACATTGATGGAGCCAATCCTGTAAGCTTGTCGTAGAATTGGGACTACAGGGACGCTCATGGAGGCACGAAGAGCAGCAGCGAACAAGAATGTTGTCCCAGTAGGCTGCACATCCCCATCCTGTAACCCTGTCGATTAGGAGTCGTGGGCTGGAGCAGCGGCATTCGCGGCTGTCTCACTAGTTGGTGTTTCGTCGGCTACATCGTCAGACCACGCAAGGGTGCGTGGATGGTGTGCGTCCAGTGGAGTACCAGCAGAGTCCGAAGGCAGTGTCAGCTCGGTGGTGGAAGAGTTGTCCTGGCTCAGCTGTTGTTCAACGTCCATAGGTACAGCGCCTGGTGCATGCAAGGATGGTTGTACGTCCGACGGAGTGCAAGTTGGTGCTTCCACCACGGATTCGTCCTTCGGGGGAACAACTTGATAATTTTGATCTTCATCGTCTTGAGACTGCGTCCTGCAGGTGTCAGACGGGGCGATCCGCCGTTTCCGACGTCTCTTCGGCGACCGTTGCTTGCGCACGTGATCTTCAGTGTCCGAAGACGCCTGGGGATCCGGATGTTCAGGCACAAAAGCATCGGTAGGCACAATCATGGAGTCAAGGGCCATCCCCTGTCCTTGAGATTGCTCACCACTGCACACGTCGGGAGGAGGAGGCAAGGGCGTCGATCCGTCCGCAACAGCCTGAGGCAGTACCGGAGACGACGATGTACCAGTAGTAGGAGCCAGTGGTGTTCACGGTCGGGGGTCGCTATGGAGAGCTTCGACAAACGTCAGCGGTAGCGACGTCGGAGCGGTCGTGGCCGGCAGGTCCCCAGGCGGTAACTGTGTGATTCTGCGCTGCAGACAGCTGGAACGGAGGTGTCCTTCTTTGCCACATCCCGAGCATGTCTTCGGCTGTCCATCATAAATAATAATTGCACGGCAGCCACCAATATATAAGTAGGACGGCACATGTTTGGTTAGTTCTATGCGGATCTGCCGTACTCCATTGAGAACCGGGTATGTAGTGAACTGAACCCACTTCTCAGATGTGTGGCTAATCACTTTTCCATATGGATGGAATGCAGATACCACTACCTCTGAAGGCACCTCGAAAGGGAGTTCAAAAACACGGATCGTGCGCAGTCCAAGT
This sequence comes from Schistocerca gregaria, assembly GCF_023897955.1. Lineage (NCBI taxonomy): Eukaryota > Metazoa > Arthropoda > Insecta > Orthoptera > Acrididae > Schistocerca > Schistocerca gregaria. Next base: position 967,812,046 of record NC_064921.1, on the reverse strand, counting down.
CCCGCATGTTCCACAGTTACGTCACCGATGTGTCCATCAGAGTGACGGAACTTAAGACCACTTCGAGTTGCATCTAGAATTTTTTCACGTATGTCTTCGTTGACCAATTTCACGTATACCACACTGCTCACTATAGAAAGGTGGATGCCAACAAGATCGTTGCAGTCAATCTTGACTTCATCTCTGATAAACTGTTCGATTTCCAGTGCTTTTGGTCGGGCATATTCAGGTGCAAAGCTAATCATCAGTGTCGATTTTCGGTGGGCATAAGCCATTCTCTGTAGAATGAAATATAGCACGCTAAGACGGCAGAATCACGTAAACAACTCCGCGAGCGAGCTGCGCGGCGAGGACGTAAACAAGACGTCCGTGCCGCTAGCGTGCCGAAAGGCGACTGATTCAAAGTCCAGAGTGCTAACCTTTACACCGTGGAACCGGGTGCCCTCGCGGAATGGAATTGAGCAGCATCATGACATTAAACCTATAAGCTGCGATTTATTACATGTAGCGTCCTCAGGATGTGTTTGCGTGCTAATGAAGCATCCAAGTAGGCTGAAAGTGGAGGGAGCAACTTGGAATGTAGCGAGAATTCTTGCCAGTATTCGTACATGAAATGATGTCTAAGGGTCAGGAAATCAAAATCGCGGAACAGCCACTTTCGTATGGTGGATGATTTGTGCTGGAAGCAGCCTAGCTATGAAATAGCTATGGACACAGAGTACTGTCGAAAAGTGCGTGCTGTCACACAACGCTACGTAGTGGGCGGATGGTGCGTGACACGATAACATTTGCACTTCACACGATCGACATACTGTCACACAACTCAAGCAGCTCTTTCAGCCTTCACATACACTGGTCCTCAGCACAGCTCATGTTGTTGGTGTCGGATTAAGAAACCTCTTTGAGAATATGGTCCATATTGGATGCTGCGACTAGCAAGTGCGGCAAGATATCAGTAGGTGGCGGAGTACACACCTGCTTCGTTGTGCGGCCTGTTGGTCTAGGGGTATGATTCCTGCTTTGGGTGCAGGAGGTCGCGGGTTCAAATCCCGGACGAGCCCTACTTTTCACTTTCGCGACAACCAAGCATTACGATATACTAGCGAGTCTCTGAAAGTAAGCCATGCAACAGGACAAACTGCATGTCGGGCCACCGGCCAATGATACTGGCAAGTGTGTCTTGTGGAAAGCAATCTACGAAGCAGGATTAAGCCGTCTTCGATTACTTATATCTATACCTAAAGACTGACACGTATAACGATTCTATTCGTTTCCCAAGAACTAGTACATCGCATGCACGTTTGTTAAATACACGCGCATGCAGCACCCAAAACGGAGAGATACTGGGACCCTCAGCTGAGGTCGTCTTCTCGCAGTTGAACCCCTTCAGTTCCGTTATTAATCCTAGTAGCGAAAGCATAAGCATTTGGAGCGTTCCCCATTCACGTGTGGACTGCTATTAACAATTTGCATTACATGATCCTAGCTAAAATTCTGGATATACAATTCCAACTACCAGCTCGTACACATTTCTAGAAACGATCGCAAAACACAGATTCAGGTTCCACCGAGACTCGAACTCGGATCGCTGGATTCAAAGTCCAGAATGCTAACCATTACACCATGGAACCGGGTGCCCCTCGCCGACTGGAATTGAGCAGCATCATGACATTAAACCTATAAGCTGCGATTTCTTACATGTAGCGTCCTCTGGAAGTGTTTGCGTGCTAATGAAGCATCCAAGTAGGCTGAAAGTGGAGGGAGCAACTTGGAATGTAGCGAGAATTCTTGCCAGTATTCGTACATGAAATGATGTCTAAGGGTCAGGTAATCAAAATCGCGGAACAGCCACTTTCGTATGGTGGATGCTTTGTGCTGGAAGCAGCCTAGCTATGAAAACAGCTATGGACACAGAGTACTGTCGAAAAGTGCGTGCTGTCACACAACGCTACGTAGTGGGCGGATGGTGCGTGACACGATAACATTTGCACTTCACACGATCGACATACTGTCACACAACTCAAGCAGCTCTTTCAGCCTTCACATACACTGGTCCTCAGCACAGCTCATGTTGTTGGTGTCGGATTAAGAAACCTCTTTGAGAATATGGTCCATATTGGATGCTGCAACTAGCAAGTGCGGCAAGATATCAGTAGGTGGCGGGGTGCACACCTGCTTCCTTGGGCGGCCTGTTGGTCTAGGGGTATGATACCTGCTTTGGGTGCAGGAGGTCCCGGGTTCAAATCCCGGACAGGCCCTACTTTTCACTTTCGCGACAGCCAAGCATTACAATAAACTAGAGTGTCTCTGAAAGTAAGCCATGCAACAGGACAAACTGCATGTCGGGCCACCTGAAAATGATACTGGCAAGTGCGTCTTGTGTAAATCAATCTACGAAGCCGGATTAAGCCGTGTTCGTTTACTTATATCTATACCTAAAGACTGACACGTATAGCGATTCTATTCCCAAGAACTAGTACATCGCATGCACGTTTGTTAAATGCACGCGCATGCAGCACCCAAAACGGTGAGATACTGGGACCCTCAGCTGAGGTCGTCTTCTCGCAGTTGAACCCTTTACGTTCCGTTATTAATCCTAGTAGCAAAAGCATAAGCATTTGGAGTGTTCCCCATTCACGTGTGGACTGCTATTAACAATTTGCATTACATGATCCTAGCTAAAATTCAGGATATACAATTCCAACTACCAGCTCGTACACATTTCTAGAAACGATCGCAAAACACAGATTCAGGTTCCACCGAGACTCGAACTCGGATCGCTGGATTCAAAGTCCAGAGTGCTAACCATTACACCATGGAACCGGGAGCCCTCGCGGACTGGAATTGAGCAGCATCATGACATTAAACCTATAAGCTGCGATTTATTACATGTAGCGTCCTCAGGAAGTGTTTGCGTGCTAATGAAGCATCCAAGAAGGCTGAAAGTGGAGGGAGCAACTTGGAATGTAGCGAGAATTCTTGCCAGTATTCGTACATGAAATGATGTCTAAGGGTCAGGAAATCAAAATCGCGGAACAGCCACTTTCGTATGGTGGATGCTTTGTGCTGGAAGCAGCCTAGCTATGAAAACAGCTATGGACACAGAGTACTGTCGAAAAGTGCGTGCTGTCACACAACGCTACGTAGTGGGCGGATGGTGCGTGACACGATAACATTTGCACTTCACACGATCGACATACTGTCACACAACTCAAGCAGCTCTTTCAGCCTTCACATACACTGGTCCTCAGCACAGCTCATGTTGTTGGTGTCGGATTAAGAAACCTCTTTGAGAATATGGTCCATATTGAATGCTGCGACTAGCAAGTGCGGCAAGATATCAGTAGGTGGCGGGGTTGCACACCTGCTTCGTTTTGCGGCCTGTTGGTCTAAGGGTATGATTCCTGCTTTGGATGCAGGATGTCCCGGGTTCAAATCCCGGACAGGCCCTACTTTTCACTTTCGCGACAACCAAGCATTACGATATACTAGCGAGTCTCTGAAAGTAAGCCATGCAACAGGACAAACTGCATGTCGGGCCACCTGCCAATGATACTGGCAAGTGCGTCTTGTGGAAAGCAATCTACGAAGCAGGATTAAGCCGTCTTCGATTACTTATATCTATACCTAAAGACCGACACGTATAACGATTCTATTCGTTTCCCAAGAACTAGTACATCGCATGCACGTTTGTTAAATACACGCGCATGCAGCACCCAAAACGGAGAGATACTGGGACCCTCAGCTGAGGTCGTCTTCTCGCAGTTGAACCCCTTGAGTTCCGTTATTAATCCTAGTAGCGAAAGCATAAGCATTTGGAGCGTTCCCCATTCACGTGTGGACTGCTATTAACAATTTGCATTACATGATCCTAGCTAAAATTCTGGATATACAATTCCAACTACCAGCTCGTACACATTTCTAGAAACGATCGCAAAACACAGATTCAGGTTCCACCGAGACTCGAACTCGGATCGCTGGATTCAAAGTCCAGAATGCTAACCATTACACCATGGAACCGGGTGCCCCTCGCCGACTGGAATTGAGCAGCATCATGACATTAAACCTATAAGCTGCGATTTCTTACATGTAGCGTCCTCTGGAAGTGTTTGCGTGCTAATGAAGCATCCAAGTAGGCTGAAAGTGGAGGGAGCAACTTGGAATGTAGCGAGAATTCTTGCCAGTATTCGTACATGAAATGATGTCTAAGGGTCAGGTAATCAAAATCGCGGAACAGCCACTTTCGTATGGTGGATGCTTTGTGCTGGAAGCAGCCTAGCTATGAAAACAGCTATGGACACAGAGTACTGTCGAAAAGTGCGTGCTGTCACACAACGCTACGTAGTGGGCGGATGGTGCGTGACACGATAACATTTGCACTTCACACGATCGACATACTGTCACACAACTCAAGCAGCTCTTTCAGCCTTCACATACACTGGTCCTCAGCACAGCTCATGTTGTTGGTGTCGGATTAAGAAACCTCTTTGAGAATATGGTCCATATTGAATGCTGCGACTAGCAAGTGCGGCAAGATATCAGTAGGTGGCGGGGTGCACACCTGCTTCGTTTTGCGGCCTGTTGGTCTAAGGGTATGATTCCTGCTTTGGGTGCAGGATGTCCCGGGTTCAAATCCCGGACAGGCCCTACTTTTCACTTTCGCGACAACCAAGCATTACGATAAACTAGCGAGTCTCTGAAAGTAAGCCATGGAACAGGACAAACTGCATGTCGGGCCACCTGCCAATGATACTGGCAAGTGCGTCTTGTGGAAAGCAATCTACGAAGCAGGATTAAGCCGTGTTCGATTACTTATATCTATACCTAAAGACTGACACGTATAACGATTCTATTCCCAAGAACTAGTACATCGCATGCACGTTTGTTAAATGCACGCGCATGCAGCACCCAAAACGGAGAGATACTGGGACCCTCAGCTGAGGTCGTCTTCTCGCAGTTGAACCCTTTACGTTCCGTTATTAATCCTAGTAGCGAAAGCATAAGCATTTGGAGCGTTCCCCATACACGTGTGGACTGCTATTAACAATTTGCATTACATGATCCTAGCTAAAATTCAGGATATACAATTCCAACTACCAGCTCGTACGCATTTCTAGAAACGATCGCAAAACACAGACTCAGGTTCCACCGAGACTCGAACTCGGATCGCTGGATTCAAAGTCCGGAATGCTAACCATTACACCATGGAATCGGGGGCCCCTCGCGGACTTAAATTGAGCAGCATCATGACATTAAACCTATAAGCTGCGATTTATTACATGTAGCGTCCTCTGGAAGTGTTTGCGTGCTAATGAAGCATCCAAGTAGGCTGAAAGTGGAGGGAGCAACTTGGAATGTAGCGACAATTCTTGCCAGTATTCGTACATGAAATGATGTCTAAGGGTCAGGAAATCAAAATCGCGGAACAGCCACTTTCGTATGGTGGATGCTTTGTGCTGGAAGCAGCCTAGCTATGAAAACAGCTATGGACACAGAGTACTGTCGAAAAGTGCGTGCTGTCACACAACGCTACGTAGTGGGCGGATTGTGCGTGACACGATAACATTTGCACTTCACACGATCGACATACTGTCACACAACTCAAGCAGCTCTTTCAGCCTTCACATACATTGTTCCTCAGCACAGCTTATGTTGTTGGTGTCGCATTAAGAAACCTCTTTGAGAATATGGTCCATATTGGATGCTGCAACTAGCAAGTGCGGCAAGATATCAGTAGGTGGCGGGGTGCACACCTACTTCCTTGTGCGGCCTGTTGGTCTAGGGGTATGATTCCTGCTTTGGGTGCAGGAGGTCCCGGGTTCAAATCCCGGACAGGACCTACTTTTCACTTTCGCGACAACCAAGCATTACGATAAACTAGCGAGTCTCTGAAAGTAAGCCATGCAACAGGACAAACTGCATGTCGGGCCACCTGCCAATGATACTGGCAAGTGCGTCTTGTGTAAAGCAATCTACGAAGCCGGATTAAGCCGTGTTCGTTTACTTATATCTATACCTAAAGACTGACACGTATAACGATTCTATTCCCAAGAACTAGTACATCGCATGCACGTTTGTTAAATGCACGCGCATGCAGCACCCAAAACGGAGAGATACTGGGACCCTCAGCTGAGGTCGTCTTCTCGCAGTTGAACCCTTTACGTTCCGTTATTAATCCTAGTAGCGAAAGCATAAGCATTTGAGAGTTCCCCATTCACGTGTGGACTGCTATTAACAATTTGCATTACATGATCCTAGCTAAAATTCTGGATATACAATTCCAACTACCAGCTCGTACACATTTCTAGAAACGATCGCAAAACACAGAGTCAGTTTCCACCGAGACTCGAACTCGGATCGCTGGATTCAAAGTCCGGAATGCTAACGATTACACCAAGCAACCGGGTGCCCCTAGCGGACTTAAATTGAGCAGCATCATGACATTAAACCTATAAGCTGCGATTTATTACATGTAGCGTCCTCTGGAAGTGTTTGCGTGCTAATGAAGCATCCAAGTAGGCTGAAAGTGGAGGGAGCAACTTGGAATGTAGCGAGAATTCTTGCCAGTATTCGTACATGAAATGATGTCTAAGGGTCAGGTAATCAAAATCGCGGAACAGCCACTTTCGTATGGTGGATGCTTTGTGCTGGAAGCAGCCTAGCTATGAAAACAGCTATGGACACAGAGTACTGTCGAAAAGTGCGTGCTGTCACACAACGCTACGTAGTGGGCGGATGGTGCGTGACACGATAACATTTGCACTTCACACGATCGACATACTGTCACACAACTCAAGCAGCTCTTTCAGCCTTCACATACACTGGTCCTCAGCACAGCTCATGTTGTTGGTGTCGGATTAAGAAACCTCTTTGAGAATATCGTCCATATTGGATGCTGCAACTAGCAAGTGCGGCAAGATATCAGTAGGTGGCGGGGTGCACACCTGCTTCCCTGGGCGGCCTGTTGGTCTAGGGGTATGATTCCTGCTTTGGGTGCATGAGGTCCCGGGTTCAAATCCCGGACAGTCCCTACTTTTCACTTTCGCCACAACCAAGCATTACGATAAACTAGCGAGTCTCTGAAAGTAAGCCATGCAACAGGACAAACTGCATGTCGGGCCACCGGCCAATGATACTGGCAAGTGCGTCTTGTGGAAAGCAATCTACGAAGCCGGATTAAGCCGTGTTCGTTTACTTATATCTATACCTAAAGACTGACACGTATAACGAATCTATTCGTTTCCCAAGAACTAGTACATCGCATGCACGTTTGTTAAATGCACGCGCATGCAGCACCCAAAACGGAGAGATACTGGGACCCTCAGCTGAGGTCGTCTTCTCGCAGTTGAACCCTTTACGTTCCGTTATTAATCCTAGTAGCGAAAGCATAAGCATTTGGAGCGTTCCCCATTCACGTGTGGACTGCTATTAACAATTTGCATTACATGATCCTAGCTAAAATTCAGGATATACAATTCCAACTACCAGCTCGTACACATTTCTAGAAACGATCGCAAAACACAGATTCAGGTTCCACCGAGACTCGAACTCGGATCGCTGGATTCAAAGTCCAGAGTGCTAACCATTACACCATGGAACCGGGTGCCCTCGCGGACTGGAATTGAGCAGCATCATGACATTAAACCTATAAGCTGCGATTTATTACATGTAGCGTCCTCAGGAAGTGTTTGCGTGCTAATGAAGCATCCAAGTAGGCTGAAAGTGGAGGGAGCAACTTGGAATGTAGCGACAATTCTTGCCAGTATTCGTACATGAAATGATGTCTAAGGGTCAGGAAATCAAAATCGCGGAACAGCCACTTTCGTATGGTGGATGCTTTGTGCTGGAAGCAGCCTAGCTATGAAAACAGCTATGGACACAGAGTACTGTCGAAAAGTGCGTGCTGTCACACAACGCTACGTAGTGGGCGGATGGTGCGTGACACGATAACATTTGCACTTCACACGATCGACATTCTGTCACACAACTCAAGCAGCTCTTTCAGCCTTCACATACACTGGTCCTCAGCACAGCTCATGTTGTTGGTGTCGGATTAAGGAACCTCTTTGAGAATATGGTCCATATTGGATGCTGCAACTAGCAAGTGCGGCAAGATATCAGTAGGTGGCGGGGTGCACACCTGCTTCGTTGTGCGGCCTGTTGGTCTAGGGGTATGATTCCTGCTTTGGGTGCATGAGGTCCCGGGTTCAAATCCCGGACAGGCCCTACTTTTCACTTTCGCGACAACCAAGCATTACGATAAACTAGCGAGTCTCTGAAAGTAAGCCATGCAACAGGACAAACTGCATGTCGGGCCACCGGCCAATGATACTGGCAAGTGCGTCTTGTGGAAAGCAATCTACGAAGCAGGATTAAGCCGTGTTCGATTACTTATATCTATACCTAAAGACTGACACGTATAACGATTCTATTCGTTTCCCAAGAACTAGAACATCGCATGCACGTTTGTTAAATGCACGCGCATGCAGCACCCAAAACGGAGAGATACTGGGACCCTCAGCTGAGGTCGTCTTCTCGCAGTTGAACCCCTTACGTTCCGTTATTAATCCTAGTAGCAAAAGCATAAGCATTTGGAGCGTTCCCCATTCACGTGTGGACTGCTATTAACAATTTGCATTACATGATCCTAGCTAAAATTCTGGTTATACAATTCCAACTACCAGCTCGTACACATTTCTAGAAACGATCGCAAAACACAGATTCAGTTTCCACCGAGACTCGAACTCGGATCGCTGGATTCAAAGTCCAGAGTGCTAACCATTACACCATGGAACCGGGTGCCCTCGCGGACTGGAATTGAGCAGCATCATGACATTAAACCTATAAGCTGCGATATATTACATGTAGCGTCCTCTGGAAGTGTTTGCGTGCTAATGAAGCATCCAAGTAGGCTGAAAGTGGAGGGAGCAACTTGGAATGTAGCGAGAATTCTTGCCAGTATTCGTACATGAAATGATGTCTAAGGGTCAGGTAATCAAAATCGCGGAACAGCCACTTTCGTATGGTGGATGCTTTGTGCTGGAAGCAGCCTAGCTATGAAAACAGCTATGGACACAGAGTACTGTCGAAAAGTGCGTGCTGTCACACAACGCTACGTAGTGGGCGGATGGTGCGTGACACGATAACATTTGCACTTCACACGATCGACATACTGTCACACAACTCAAGCAGCTCTTTCAGCCTTCACATACACTGGTCCTCAGCACAGCTCATGTTGTTGGTGTCGGATTAAGAAACCTCTTTGAGAATATGGTCCATATTGGATGCTGCAACTAGCAAGTGCGGCAAGATATCAGTAGGTGGCGGGGTGCACACCTGCTTCGTTGTGCGGCCTGTTGGTCTAGGGGTATGATTCCTGCTTTGGGTGCATGAGGTCCCGGGTTCAAATCCCGGACAGGCCCTACTTTTCACTTTCGCGACAACCAAGCATTACGATAAACTAGCGAGTCTCTGAAAGTAAGCCATGCAACAGGACAAACTGCATGTCGGGCCACCTGAAAATGATACTGGCAAGTGCGTCTTGTGTAAAGCAATCTACGAAGCCGGATTAAGCCGTGTTCGTTTACTTATATCTATACCTAAAGACTGACACGTATAACGAATCTATTCGTTTCCCAAGAACTAGTACATCGCATGCAAGTTTGTTAAATGCACGCGCATGCAGCACCCAAAACGGAGAGATACTGGGACCCTCAGCTGAGGTCGTCTTCTCGCAGTTGAACCCTTTACGTTCCGTTATTAATCCTAGTAGCGAAAGCATAAGCATTTGGAGCGTTCCCCATTCACGTGTGGACTGCTATTAACAATTTGCATTACATGATCCTAGCTAAAATTCAGGATATACAATTCCAACTACCAGCTCGTACACATTTCTAGAAACGATCGCAAAACACAGATTCAGGTTCCACCGAGACTCGAACTCGGATCGCTGGATTCAATGTCCAGAGTGCTAACCATTACACCATGGAACCGGGTGCCCTCACGGACTGGAATTGAGCAGCATCATGACATTAAACCTATAAGCTGCGATTTATTACATGTAGGGTCCTCAGGAAGTGTTTGCGTGCTAATGAAGCATCCAAGTAGGCTGAAAGTGGAGGGAGCAACTTGGAATGTAGCGACAATTCTTGCCAGTATTCGTACATGAAATGATGTCTAAGGGTCAGGAAATCAAAATCGCGGAACAGCCACTTTCGTATGGTGGATGCTTTGTCCTGGAAGCAGCCTAGCTATGAAAACAGCTATGGACACAGAGTACTGTCGAAAAGTGCGTGCTGTCACACAACGCTACGTAGTGGGCGGATGGTGCGTGACACGATAACATTTGCACTTCACACGATCGACATACTGTCACACAACTCAAGCAGCTCTTTCAGCCTTCACATACACTGGTCCTCAGCACAGTTCATGTTGTTGGTGTCGGATTAAGAAACCTCTTTGAGAATATCGTCCATATTGGATGCTGCGACTAGCAAGTGCGGCAAGATATCAGTAGGTGGCGGGGTGCACACCTGCTTCGTTGTGCGGCCTGTTGGTCTAGGGATATGATTCCTGCTTTGGGTGCAGGAGGTCTCGGGTTCAAATCCCGGACAGGCCCTACTTTTCACTTTCGCGACAACCAAGCATTACGATAAACTAGCGAGTCTCTGAAAGTAAGCCATGCAACAGGACAAACTGCATGTCGGGCCACCGGCCAATGATACTGGCAAGTGCGTCTTGTGGAAAGCAATCTACGAAGCAGGATTAAGCCGTGTTCGATTACTTATATCTATAGCTAAAGACTGACACGTATAACGATTCTATTCGTTTCCCAAGAACTAGTACATCGCATGTACGTTTGTTAATTGCACGCGCATGCAGCACCCAAAACGGAGAGATACTGGGACCCTCAGCTGAGGTCGTCTTCTCGCAGTTGAACCCCTTACGTTCCGTTATTAATCCTAGTAGCAAAAGCATAAGCATTTGGAGCGTTCCCCATTCACGTGTGGACTGCTATTAACAATTTGCATTACATGATCCTAGCTAAAATTCTGGTTATACAATTCCAACTACCAGCTCGTACACATTTCTAGAAACGATCGCAAAACACAGAGTCAGTTTCCACCGAGACTCGAACTCGGATCGCTGGATTCAAAGTCCGGAATGCTAACGATTACACCAAGCAACGGGGTGCCCCTAGCGGACTTAAATTGAGCAGCATCATGACATTAAACCTATAAGCTGCGATTTATTACATGTAGCGTCCTCTGGAAGTGTTTGCGTGCTAATGAAGCATCCAAGTAGGCTGAAAGTGGAGGGAGCAACTTGGAATGTAGCGAGAATTCTTGCCAGTATTCGTACATGAAATGATGTCTAAGGGTCACGTAATCAAAATCGCGGAACTGCCACTTTCGTATGGTGGATGCTTTGTGCTGGAAGCAGCCTAGCTATGAAAACAGCTATGGACACAGAGTACTGTCGAAAAGTGCGTGCTGTCACACAACGCTACGTAGTGGGCGGATGGTGCGTGACACGATAACATTTGCACTTCACACGATCGACATACTGTCACACAACTCAAGCAGCTCTTTCAGCCTTCACATACACTGGTCCTCAGCACAGCTCATGTTGTTGGTGTCGGATTAAGAAACCTCTTTGAGAATATGGTCCATATTGGATGCTGCAACTAGCAAGTGCGGCAAGATATCAGTAGGTGGCGGGGTGCACACCTGCTTCCTTGGGCGGCCTGTTGGTCTAGGGGTATGATTCCTGCTTTGGGTGCATGAGATCCCGGGTTCAAATCCCGGACAGGCCCTACTTTTCACTTTCGCGACAACCAAGCATTACGATAAACTAGCGAGTCTCTGAAAGTAAGCCATGCAACAGGACAAACTGCATGTCGGGCCACCTGAAAATGATACTGGCAAGTGCGTCTTGTGTAAAGCAGTCTACGAAGCCGGATTAAGCCGTGTTCGTTTACTTATATCTATACCTAAAGACTGACACGTATAACGAATCTATTCGTTTCCCAAGAACTAGTACATCGCATGCACGTTTGTTAAATGCACGCGCATGCAGCACCCAAAACGGAGAGATACTGGGACCCTCAGCTGAGGTCGTCTTCTCGCAGTTGAACCCTTTACGTTCCGTTATTAATCCTAGTAGCGAAAGCATAAGCATTTGGAGCGTTCCCCATTCACGTGTGGACTGCTATTAACAATTTGCATTACATGATCCTAGCTAAAATTCAGGATATACAATTCCAACTACCAGCTCGTACACATTTCTAGAAACGATCGCAAAACACAGATTCAGGTTCCACCGAGACTCGAACTCGGATCGCTGGATTCAATGTCCAGAGTGCTAACCATTACACCATGGAACCGGGTGCCCTCACGGACTGGAATTGAGCAGCATCATGACATTAAACCTATAAGCTGCGATTTATTACATGTAGGGTCCTCAGGAAGTGTTTGCGTGCTAATGAAGCATCCAAGTAGGCTGAAAGTGGAGGGAGCAACTTGGAATGTAGCGACAATTCTTGCCAGTATTCGTACATGAAATGATGTCTAAGGGTCAGGAAATCAAAATCGCGGAACAGCCACTTTCGTATGGTGGATGCTTTGTGCTGGAAGCAGCCTAGCTATGAAAACAGCTATGGACACAGAGTACTGTCGAAAAGTGCGTGCTGTCACACAACGCTACGTAGTGGGCGGATGGTGCGTGACACGATAACATTTGCACTTCACACGATCGACATACTGTCACACAACTCAAGCAGCTCTTTCAGCCTTCACATACACTGGTCCTCAGCACAGTTCATGTTGTTGGCGTCGGATTAAGAAACCTCTTTGAGAATATCGTCCATATTGGATGCTGCGACTAGCAAGTGCGGCAAGATATCAGTAGGTGGCGGGGTGCACACCTGCTTCGTTGTGCGGCCTGTTGGTCTAGGGGTATGATTCCTGCTTTGGGTGCAGGAGGTCTCGGGTTGAAATCCCGGACAGGCCCTACTTTTCACTTTCGCGACAACCAAGCATTACGATAAACTAGCGAGTCTCTGAAAGTAAGCCATGCAACAGGACAAACTGCATGTCGGGCCACCGGCCAATGATACTGGCAAGTGCGTCTTGTGGAAAGCAATCTACGAAGCAGGATTAAGCCGTGTTCGATTACTTATATCTATAGCTAAAGACTGACACGTATAACGATTCTATTCGTTTCCCAAGAACTAGTACATCGCATGTACGTTTGTTAATTGCACGCGCATGCAGCACCCAAAACGGAGAGATACTGGGACCCTCAGCTGAGGTCGTCTTCTCGCAGTTGAACCCCTTACGTTCCGTTATTAATCCTAGTAGCAAAAGCATAAGCATTTGGAGCGTTCCCCATTCACGTGTGGACTGCTATTAACAATTTGCATTACATGATCCTAGCTAAAATTCTGGTTATACAATTCCAACTACCAGCTCGTACACATTTCTAGAAACGATCGCAAAACACAGAGTCAGTTTCCACCGAGACTCGAACTCGGATCGCTGGATTCAAAGTCCGGAATGCTAACGATTACACCAAGCAACCGGGTGCCCCTAGCGGACTTAAATTGAGCAGCATCATGACATTAAACCTATAAGCTGCGATTTATTACATGTAGCGTCCTCTGGAAGTGTTTGCGTGCTAATGAAGCATCCAAGTAGGCTGAAAGTGGAGGGAGCAACTTGGAATGTAGCGAGAATTCTTGCCAGTATTCGTACATGAAATGATGTCTAAGGGTCACGTAATCAAAATCGCGGAACTGCCACTTTCGTATGGTGGATGCTTTGTGCTGGAAGCAGCCTAGCTATGAAAACAGCTATGGACACAGAGTACTGTCGAAAAGTGCGTGCTGTCACACAACGCTACGTAGTGGGCGGATGGTGCGTGACACGATAACATTTGCACTTCACACGATCGACATACTGTCACACAACTCAAGCAGCTCTTTCAGCCTTCACATACACTGGTCCTCAGCACAGCTCATGTTGTTGGTGTCGGATTAAGAAACCTCTTTGAGAATATGGTCCATATTGGATGCTGCAACTAGCAAGTGCGGCAAGATATCAGTAGGTGGCGGGGTGCACACCTGCTTCCTTGGGCGGCCTGTTGGTCTAGGGGTATGATTCCTGCTTTGGGTGCATGAGGTCCCGGGTTCAAATCCCGGACAGGCCCTACTTTTCACTTTCGCGACAACCAAGCATTACGATAAACTAGCGAGTCTCTGAAAGTAAGCCATGCAACAGGACAAACTGCATGTCGGGCCACCTGAAAATGATACTGGCAAGTGCGTCTTGTGTAAAGCAATCTACGAAGCCGGATTAAGCCGTGTTCGTTTACTAATATCTATACCTAAAGACTGACACGTATAACGAATCTATTCGTTTCCCAAGAACTAGTACATCGCATGCACGTTTGTTAAATCTACGCGCATGCAGCTCCCAAAACGGAGAGATACTGGGACCCTCAGCTGAGGTCGTCTTCTCGCAGTTGAACCCTTTACGTTCCGTTATTAATCCTAGTAGCGAAAGCATAAGCATTTGGAGCGTTCCCCATTCACGTGTGGACTGCTATTAACAATTTGCATTACATGATCCTAGCTAAAATTCAGGATATACAATTACAACTACCAGCTCGTACAAATTTCTAGAAACGATCGCAAAACACAGATTCAGGTTCCACCGAGACTCGAACTCGGATCGCTGGATTCAAGGCCAGAGTGCTAACCATTACACCATGGAACTGGGTGCCCTCGCGGACTGGAATTGAGCAGCATCATGACATTAAACCTATAAGCTGCGATTTATTACATGTAGGGTCCTCAGGAAGTGTTTGCGTGCTAATGAACCATCCAAGTAGGCTGAAAGTGGAGGGAGCAACTTGGAATGTAGCGACAATTCTTGCCAGTATTCGTACATGGAATGATGTCTAAGGGTCAGGAAATCAAAATCGCGGAACAGCCACTTTCGTATGGTGGATGCTTTGTGCTGGAAGCAGCCTAGCTATGAAAACAGCTATGGACACAGAGTACTGTCGAAAAGTGCGTGCTGTCACACAACGCTACGTAGTGGGCGGATGGTGCGTGACACGATAACA
Organism: Schistocerca gregaria; assembly: GCF_023897955.1. NCBI lineage: Eukaryota > Metazoa > Arthropoda > Insecta > Orthoptera > Acrididae > Schistocerca > Schistocerca gregaria. The sequence goes on along the minus strand of NC_064921.1, from coordinate 967,796,917 downwards.
TTTGCACTTCACACGATCGACATACTGTCACACAACTCAAGCAGCTCTTTCAGCCTTCACATACACTGGTCCTCAGCACAGTTCATGTTGTTGGTGTCGGATTAAGAAACCTCTTTGAGAATATCGTCCATATTGGATGCTGCGACTAGCAAGTTCGGCAAGATATCAGTAGGTAGCGGGGTGCACACCTGCTTCGTTGTGCGGCCTGTTGGTCTAGGGGTATGATTCCTGCTTTGGGTGCAGGAGGTCCCGGGTTGAAATCCCGGACTGGCCCTACTTTTCACTTTCGCGACAACCAAGCATTACGATAAACTAGCGAGTCTCTGAAAGTAAGCCATGCAACAGGACAAACTGCATGTCGGGCCACCGGCCAATGATACTGGCAAGTGCGTCTTGTGGAAAGCAATCTACGAAGCAGGATTAAGCGGTGTTCGATTACTTATATCTATAGCTAAAGACTGACACGTATAACGATACTTTTCGTTTCCCAAGAACTAGTACATCGCATGCACGTTTGTTAAATGCACGCGCATGCAGCACCCAAAACGGAGAGATACTGGGACCCTCAGCTGAGGTCGTCTTCTCGCAGTTGAACCCTTTACGTTCCGTTATTAATCCTAGTAGCGAAAGCATAAGCATTTGGAGCGTTCCCCATTCACGTGTGGACTGCTATTAACAATTTGCATTACACGATCCTAGCTAAAATTCAGGATATACAATTCCAACTACCAGCTCGTACACATTTCTAGAAACGATCGCAAAACACAGATTCAGGTTCCACCGAGACTCGAACTCGGATCGCTGGATTCAAAGTCCGGAATGCTAACGATTACACCAAGCAACCGGGTGCCCCTAGCGGACTTAAATTGAGCAGCATCATGACATTAAACCTATAAGCTGCGATTTATTACATGTAGCGTCCTCTGGAAGTGTTTGCGTGCTAATGAAGCATCCAAGTAGGCTGAAAGTGGAGGGAGCAACTTGGAATGTAGCGAGAATTCTTGCCAGTATTCGTACATGAAATGATGTCTAAGGGTCAGGTAATCAAAATCGCGGAACAGCCACTTTCGTATGGTGGATGCTTTGTGCTGGAAGCAGCCTAGCTATGAAAACAGCTATGGACACAGAGTACTGTCGAAAAGTGCGTGCTGTCACACAACGCTACGTAGTGGGCGGATGGTGCGTGACACGATAACATTTGCACTTCACACGATCGACATACTGTCACACAACTCAAGCAGCTCTTTCAGCCTTCACATACACTGGTCCTCAGCACAGCTCATGTTGTTGGTGTCGGATTAAGAAACCTCTTTGAGAATATGGTCCATATTGGATGCTGCAACTAGCAAGTGCGGCAAGATATCAGTAGGTGGCGGGGTGTACACCTGCTTCCTTGGGCGGCCTGTTGGTCTAGGGGTATGATTCCTGCTTAGGGTGCATGAGGTCCCGGGTTCAAATCCCGGACAGGCCCTACTTTTCACTTTCGCGACAACCAAGCATTACGATAAACTAGCGAGTCTCTGAAAGTAAGCCATGCAACAGGACAAACTGCATGTCGGGCCACCTGAAAATGATACTGGCAAGTGCGTCTTGTGTAAAGCAATCTACGAAGCCGGATTAAGCCGTGTTCGTTTACTTATATCTATACCTAAAGACTGACACGTATAACGAATCTATTCGTTTCCCAAGAACTAGTACATCGCATGCACGTTTGTTAAATGCACGCGCATGCAGCACCCAAAACGGAGAGATACTGGGACCCTCAGCTGAGGTCGTCTTCTCGCAGTTGAACCCTTTACGTTCCGTTATTAATCCTAGTAGCGAAAGCATAAGCATTTGGAGCGTTCCCCATTCACGTGTGGACTGCTATTAACAATTTGCATTACATGATCCTAGCTAAAATTCAGGATATACAATTACAACTACCAGCTCGTACAAATTTCTAGAAACGATCGCAAAACACAGATTCAGGTTCCACCGAGACTCGAACTCGGATCGCTGGATTCAAGGCCAGAGTGCTAACCATTACACCATGGAACTGGGTGCCCTCGCGGACTGGAATTGAGCAGCATCATGACATTAAACCTATAAGCTGCGATTTATTACATGTAGGGTCCTCAGGAAGTGTTTGCGTGCTAATGAAGCATCCAAGTAGGCTGAAAGTGGAGGGAGCAACTTGGAATGTAGCGACAATTCTTGCCAGTATTCGTACATGGAATGATGTCTAAGGGTCAGGAAATCAAAATCGCGGAACAGCCACTTTCGTATGGTGGATGCTTTGTGCTGGAAGGAGCCTAGCTATGAAAACAGCTATGGACACAGAGTACTGTCGAAAAGTGCGTGCTGTCACACAACGCTACGTAGTGGGCGGATGGTGCGTGACACGATAACATTTGCACTTCACACGATCGACATACTGTCACACAACTCAAGCAGCTCTTTCAGCCTTCACATACACTGGTCCTCAGCACAGTTCATGTTGTTGGTGTCGGATTAAGAAACCTCTTTGAGAATATCGTCCATATTGGATGCTGCGACTAGCAAGTTCGGCAAGATATCAGTAGGTAGCGGGGTGCACACCTGCTTCGTTGTGCGGCCTGTTGGTCTAGGGGTATGATTCCTGCTTTGGGTGCAGGAGGTCCCGGGTTGAAATCCCGGACAGGCCCTACTTTTCACTTTCGCGACAACCAAGCATTACGATAAACTAGCGAGTCTCTGAAAGTAAGCCATGCAACAGGACAAACTGCATGTCGGGCCACCGGCCAATGATACTGGCAAGTGCGTCTTGTGGAAAGCAATCTACGAAGCAGGATGAAGCGGTGTTCGATTACTTATATCTATAGCTAAAGACTGACACGTATAACGATACTTTTCGTTTCCCAAGAACTAGTACATCGCATGCACGTTTGTTAAATGCACGCGCATGCAGCACCCAAAACGGAGAGATACTGGGACCCTCAGCTGAGGTCGTCTTTTCGCAGTTGAACCCCTTACGTTCCGTTATTAATCCTAGTAGCAAAAGCATAAGCATTTGGAGCGTTCCACATTCACGTGTGGACTGCTATTAACAATTTGCATTACATGATCCTAGCTAAAATTCTGGTTATACAATTCCAACTACCAGCTCGTACACATTTCTAGAAACGATCGCAGAACACAGAGTCAGTTTCCAACGAGACTCGAACTCGGATCGCTGGATTCAAAGTCCGGAATGCTAACCATTACACCAAGCAACCGGGTGCCCCTAGCGGACTTAAATTGAGAAGCATCATGACATTAAACCTATAAGCTGCGATTTATTACATGTAGCGTCCTCTGGAAGTGTTTGCGTGCTAATGAAGCATCCAAGTAGGCTGAAAGTGGAGGGAGCAACTTGGAATGTAGCGAGAATTCTTGCCAGCATTCGTACATGAAATGATGTCTAAGGGTCAGGTAATCAAAATCGCGGAACAGCCACTTTCGTATGGTGGATGCTTTGTGCTGGAAGCAGCCTAGCTATGAAAACAGCTATGGACACAGAGTACTGTCGAAAAGTGCGTGCTGTCACACAACGCTACGTAGTGGGCGGATGGTGCGTGACACGATAACATTTGCACTTCACACGATCGACATACTGTCACACAACTCAAGCAGCTCTTTCAGCCTTCACATACACTGGTCCTCAGCACAGCTCATGTTGTTGGTGTCGGATTAAGAAACCTCTTTGAGAATATGGTCCATATTGGATGCTGCAACTAGCAAGTGCGGCAAGATATCAGTAGGTGGCGGGGTGCACACCTGCTTCCTTGGGCGGCCTGTTGGTCTAGGGGTATGATTCCTGCTTTGGGTGCATGAGGTCCCGGGTTCAAATCCCGGACAGGACCTACTTTTCACTTTCGCGACAACCAAGCATTACGATAAACTAGCGAGTCTCTGAAAGTAAGCCATGCAACAGGACAAACTGCATGTCGGGCCACCTGAAAATGATACTGGCAAGTGCGTCTTGTGTAAAGCAATCTACGAAGCCGGATTAAGCCGTGTTCGTTTACTTATATCTATACCTAAAGACTGACACGTATAACGAATCTATTCGTTTCCCAAGAACTAGTACATCGCATGCACGTTTGTTAAATCTACGCGCATGCAGCTCCCAAAACGGAGAGATACTGGGACCCTCAGCTGAGGTCGTCTTCTCGCAGTTGAACCCTTTACGTTCCGTTATTAATCCTAGTAGCGAAAGCATAAGCATTTGGAGCGTTCCCCATACACGTGTGGACTGCTATTAACAATTTGCATTACACGATCCTAGCTAAAATTCAGGATATACAATTCCAACTACCAGCTCGTACACATTTCTAGAAACGATCGCAAAACACAGATTCAGGTTCCACCGAGACTCGAACTCGGATCGCTGGATTCAAAGTCCGGAATGCTAACGATTACACCAAGCAACCGGGTGCCCCTAGCGGACTTAAATTGAGCAGCATCATGACATTAAACCTATAAGCTGCGATTTATTACATGTAGCGTCCTCTGGAAGTGTTTGCGTGCTAATGAAGCATCCAAGTAGGCTGAAAGTGGAGGGAGCAACTTGGAATGTAGCGAGAATTCTTGCCAGTATTCGTACATGAAATGATGTCTAAGGGTCAGGTAATCAAAATCGCGGAACAGCCACTTTCGTATGGTGGATGCTTTGTGCTGGAAGCAGCCTAGCTATGAAAACAGCTATGGACACAGAGTACTGTCGAAAAGTGCGTGCTGTCACACAACGCTACGTAGTGGGCGGATGGTGCGTGACACGATAACATTTGCACTTCACACGATCGACATACTGTCACACAACTCAAGCAGCTCTTTCAGCCTTCACATACACTGGTCCTCAGCACAGCTCATGTTGTTGGTGTCGGATTAAGAAACCTCTTTGAGAATATGGTCCATATTGGATGCTGCAACTAGCAAGTGCGGCAAGATATCAGTAGGTGGCGGCGTGTACACCTGCTTCCTTGGGCGGCCTGTTGGTCTAGGGGTATGATTCCTGCTTAGGGTGCATGAGGTCCCGGGTTCAAATCCCGGACAGGCCCTACTTTTCACTTTCGCGACAACCAAGCATTACGATAAACTAGCGAGTCTCTGAAAGTAAGCCATGCAACAGGACAAACTGCATGTCGGGCCACCTGAAAATGATACTGGCAAGTGCGTCTTGTGTAAAGCAATCTACGAAGCCGGATTAAGCCGTGTTCGTTTACTTATATCTATACCTAAAGACTGACACGTATAACGAATCTATTCGTTTCCCAAGAACTAGTACATCGCATGCACGTTTGTTAAATGCACGCGCATGCAGCACCCAAAACGGAGAGATACTGGGACCCTCAGCTGAGGTCGTCTTCTCGCAGTTGAACCCTTTACGTTCCGTTATTAATCCTAGTAGCGAAAGCATAAGCATTTGGAGCGTTCCCCATTCACGTGTGGACTGCTATTAACAATTTGCATTACATGATCCTAGCTAAAATTCAGGATATACAATTCCAACTACCAGCTCGTACACATTTCTAGAAACGATCGCAAAACACAGATTTAGGTTCCACCGAGACTCGAACTCGGATCGCTGGATTCAAAGTCCAGAGTGCTAACCATTACACCATGGAACCGGGTGCCCTCGCGGACTGGAATTAAGCAGCATCATGACATTAAACCTATAAGCTGCGATTTATTACATGTAGGGTCCTCAGGAAGTGTTTGCGTGCTAATGAAGCATCCAAGTAGGCTGAAAGTGGAGGGAGCAACTTGGAATGTAGCGACAATTCTTGCCAGTATTCGTACATGAAATGATGTCTAAGGGTCAGGTAATCAAAATCGCGGAACAGCCACTTTCGTATGGTGGATGCTTTGTGCTGGAAGCAGCCTAGCTATGAAAACAGCTATGGACACAGAGTACTGTCGAAAAGTGCGTGCTGTCACACAACGCTACGTAGTGGGCGGATGGTGCGTGACACGATAACATTTGCACTTCACACGATCGACATACTGTCACACAACTCAAGCAGCTCTTTCAGCCTTCACATACACTGGTCCTCAGCACAGCTCATGTTGTTGGTGTCGGATTAAGAAACCTCTTTGAGAATATCGTCCATATTGGATGCTGCGACTAGCAAGTTCGGCAAGATATCAGTAGGTAGCGGGGTGCACACCTGCTTCGTTGTGCGGCCTGTTGGTCTAGGGGTATGATTCCTGCTTTGGGTGCAGGAGGTCCCGGGTTGAAATCCCGGACAGGCCCTACTTTTCACTTTCGCGACAACCAAGCATTACGATAAACTAGCGAGTCTCTGAAAGTAAGCCATGCAACAGGACAAACTGCATGTCGGGCCACCGGCCAATGATACTGGCAAGTGCGTCTTGTGGAAAGCAATCTACGAAGCAGGATGAAGCGGTGTTCGATTACTTATATCTATAGCTAAAGACTGACACGTATAACGATACTTTTCGTTTCCCAAGAACTAGTACATCGCATGCACGTTTGTTAAATGCACGCGCATGCAGCACCCAAAACGGAGAGATACTGGGACCCTCAGCTGAGGTCGTCTTCTCGCAGTTGAACCCCTTACGTTCCGTTATTAATCCTAGTAGCAAAAGCATAAGCATTTGGAGCGTTCCCCATTCACGTGTGGACTGCTATTAACAATTTGCATTACATGATCCTAGCTAAAATTCTGGTTATACAATTCCAACTACCAGCTCGTACACATTTCTAGAAACGATCGCAGAACACAGAGTCAGTTTCCACCGAGACTCGAACTGGGATCGCTGGATTCAAAGTCCGGAATGCTAACCATTACACCAAGCAACCGGGTGCCCCTAGCGGACTTAAATTGAGAAGCATCATGACATTAAACCTATAAGCTGCGATTTATTACATGTAGCGTCCTCTGGAAGTGTTTGCGTGCTAATGAAGCATCCAAGTAGGCTGAAAGTGGAGGGAGCAACTTGGAATGTAGCGAGAATTCTTGCCAGCATTCGTACATGAAATGATGTCTAAGGGTCAGGTAATCAAAATCGCGGAACAGCCACTTTCGTATGGTGGATGCTTTGTGCTGGAAGCAGCCTAGCTATGAAAACAGCTATGGACACAGAGTACTGTCGAAAAGTGCGTGCTGTCACACAACGCTACGTAGTGGGCGGATGGTGCGTGACACGATAACATTTGCACTTCACACGATCGACATACTGTCACACAACTCAAGCAGCTCTTTCAGCCTTCACATACACTGGTCCTCAGCACAGCTCATGTTGTTGGTGTCGGATTAAGAAACCTCTTTGAGAATATGGTCCATATTGGATGCTGCAACTAGCAAGTGCGGCAAGATATCAGTAGGTGGCGGGGTGCACACCTGCTTCCTTGGGCGGCCTGTTGGTCTAGGGGTATGATTCCTGCTTTGGGTGCATGAGGTCCCGGGTTCAAATCCCGGACAGGACCTACTTTTCACTTTCGCGACAACCAAGCATTACGATAAACTAGCGAGTCTCTGAAAGTAAGCCATGCAACAGGACAAACTGCATGTCGGGCCACCTGAAAATGATACTGGCAAGTGCGTCTTGTGTAAAGCAATCTACGAAGCCGGATTAAGCCGTGTTCGTTTACTTATATCTATACCTAAAGACTGACACGTATAACGAATCTATTCGTTTCCCAAGAACTAGTACATCGCATGCACGTTTGTTAAATCTACGCGCATGCAGCTCCCAAAACGGAGAGATACTGGGACCCTCAGCTGAGGTCGTCTTCTCGCAGTTGAACCCTTTACGTTCCGTTATTAATCCTAGTAGCGAAAGCATAAGCATTTGGAGCGTTCCCCATACACGTGTGGACTGCTATTAACAATTTGCATTACACGATCCTAGCTAAAATTCAGGATATACAATTCCAACTACCAGCTCGTACACATTTCTAGAAACGATCGCAAAACACAGATTCAGGTTCCACCGAGACTCGAACTCGGATCGCTGGATTCAAAGTCCGGAATGCTAACGATTACACCAAGCAACCGGGTGCCCCTAGCGGACTTAAATTGAGCAGCATCATGACATTAAACCTATAAGCTGCGATTTATTACATGTAGCGTCCTCTGGAAGTGTTTGCGTGCTAATGAAGCATCCAAGTAGGCTGAAAGTGGAGGGAGCAACTTGGAATGTAGCGAGAATTCTTGCCAGTATTCGTACATGAAATGATGTCTAAGGGTCAGGTAATCAAAATCGCGGAACAGCCACTTTCGTATGGTGGATGCTTTGTGCTGGAAGCAGCCTAGCTATGAAAACAGCTATGGACACAGAGTACTGTCGAAAAGTGCGTGCTGTCACACAACGCTACGTAGTGGGCGGATGGTGCGTGACACGATAACATTTGCACTTCACACGATCGACATACTGTCACACAACTCAAGCAGCTCTTTCAGCCTTCACATACACTGGTCCTCAGCACAGCTCATGTTGTTGGTGTCGGATTAAGAAACCTCTTTGAGAATATGGTCCATATTGGATGCTGCAACTAGCAAGTGCGGCAAGATATCAGTAGGTGGCGGGGTGTACACCTGCTTCCTTGGGCGGCCTGTTGGTCTAGGGGTATGATTCCTGCTTAGGGTGCATGAGGTCCCGGGTTCAAATCCCGGACAGGCCCTACTTTTCACTTTCGCGACAACCAAGCATTACGATAAACTAGCGAGTCTCTGAAAGTAAGCCATGCAACAGGACAAACTGCATGTCGGGCCACCTGAAAATGATACTGGCAAGTGCGTCTTGTGTAAAGCAATCTACGAAGCCGGATTAAGCCGTGTTCGTTTACTTATATCTATACCTAAAGACTGACACGTATAACGAATCTATTCGTTTCCCAAGAACTAGTACATCGCATGCACGTTTGTTAAATGCACGCGCATGCAGCACCCAAAACGGAGAGATACTGGGACCCTCAGCTGAGGTCGTCTTCTCGCAGTTGAACCCTTTACGTTCCGTTATTAATCCTAGTAGCGAAAGCATAAGCATTTGGAGCGTTCCCCATTCACGTGTGGACTGCTATTAACAATTTGCATTACATGATCCTAGCTAAAATTCAGGATATACAATTCCAACTACCAGCTCGTACACATTTCTAGAAACGATCGCAAAACACAGATTTAGGTTCCACCGAGACTCGAACTCGGATCGCTGGATTCAAAGTCCAGAGTGCTAACCATTACACCATGGAACCGGGTGCCCTCGCGGACTGGAATTAAGTAGCATCATGACATTAAACCTATAAGCTGCGATTTATTACATGTAGGGTCCTCAGGAAGTGTTTGCGTGCTAATGAAGCATCCAAGTAGGCTGAAAGTGGAGGGAGCAACTTGGAATGTAGCGAGAATTCTTGCCAGTATTCGTACATGAAATGATGTCTAAGGGTCAGGTAATCAAAATCGCGGAACAGCCACTTTCGTATGGTGGATGCTTTGTGCTGGAAGCAGCCTAGCTATGAAAACAGCTATGGACACAGAGTACTGTCGAAAAGTGCGTGCTGTCACACAACGCTACGTAGTGGGCGGATGGTGCGTGACACGATAACATTTGCACTTCACACGATCGACATACTGTCACACAACTCAAGCAGCTCTTTCAGCCTTCACATACACTGGTCCTCAGCACAGCTCATGTTGTTGGTGTCGGATTAAGAAACCTCTTTGAGAATATGGTCCATATTGGATGCTGCAACTAGCAAGTGCGGCAAGATATCAGTAGGTGGCGGGGTGCACACCTGCTTCCTTGGGCGGCTTGTTGGTCTAGGGGTATGATTCCTGCTTTGGGTGCATGAGGTCCCGGGTTCAAATCCCGGACAGGCCCTACTTTTCACTTTCGCGACAACTAAGCATTACGATAAACTAGCGAGTCTCTGAAAGTAAGCCATGCAACAGGACAAACTGCATGTCGGGCCACCTGAAAATGATACTGGCAAGTGCGTCTTGTGTAAAGCAATCTACGAAGCCGGATTAAGCCGTGTTCGTTTACTTATATCTATACCTAAAGACTGACACGTATAACGAATCTATTCGTTTCCCAAGAACTAGTACATCGCATGCACGTTTGTTAAATGCACGCGCATGCAGCACCCAAAACGGAGAGATACTGGGACCCTCAGCTGAGGTCGTCTTCTCGCAGTTGAACCCCTTACGTTCCGTTATTAATCCTAGTAGCAAAAGCATAAGCATTTGGAGCTTTCCCCATTCACGTGTGGACTGCTATTAACAATTTGCATTACATGATCCTAGGTAAAATTCAGGATATACAATTCCAACTACAAGCTCGTACACATTTCTAGAAACGATCGCAAAACACAGAGTCAGTTTCCACCGAGACTCGAACTCGGATCGCTGTATTCAAAGTCCGGAATGCTAACGATTACACCAAGCAACCGGGTGCCCCTAGCGGACTTAAATTGAGCAGCATCATGACATTAAACCTATAAGCTGCGATTTATTACATGTAGCGTCCTCTGGAAGTGTTTGCGTGCTAATGAAGCATCCAAGTAGGCTGAAAGTGGAGGGAGCAACTTGGAATGTAGCGAGAATTCTTGCCAGCATTCGTACATGAAATGATGTCTAAGGGTCAGGTAATCAAAATCGCGGAACAGCCACTTTCGTATGGTGGATGCTTTGTGCTGGAAGCAGCCTAGCTATGAAAACAGCTATGGACACAGAGTACTGTCGAAAAGTGCGTGCTGTCACACAACGCTACGTAGTGGGCGGATGGTGCGTGACACGATAACATTTGCACTTCACACGATCGACATACTGTCACACAACTCAAGCAGCTCTTTCAGCCTTCACATACACTGGTCCTCAGCACAGCTCATGTTGTTGGTGTCGGATTAAGAAACCTCTTTGAGAATATGGTCCATATTGGATGCTGCGACTAGCAAGTGCGGCAAGATATCAGTAGGTGGCGGGGTGCGGACCTGCTTCGTTGTGCGGCCTGTTGGTCTAGGGGTATGATTCCTGCTTTGGGTGCAGGAGGTCCCGGGTTCAAATCCCTGACAGGCCCTACTTTTCACTTTCGTGACAACCAAGCATTACGATAAACTAGCGAGTCTCTGAAAGTAAGCCATGCAACAGTACAAACTGCATGTCGGGCCACCTGAAAATGATACTGGCAAGTGCGTCTTGTGTAAAGCAATCTACGAAGCCGGATTAAGCCGTGTTCGTTTACTTATATCTATACCTAAAGACTGACACGTATAACGAATCTATTCGTTTCCCAAGAACTAGTACATCGCATGCACGTTTGTTAAATGCACGCGCATGCAGCACCCAAAACGGAGAGATACTGGGACCCTCAGCTGAGGTCGTCTTCTCGCAGTTGAACCCCTTACGTTCCGTTATTAATCCTAGTAGCAAAAGCATAAGCATTTGGAGCGTTCCCCATTCACGTGTGGACTGCTATTAACAATTTGCATTACATGATCCTAGCTAAAATTCTGGTTATACAATTCCAACTACCAGCTCGTACACATTTCTAGAAACGATCGCAAAACACAGAGTCAGTATCCACCGAGACTGGAACTCGGATCGCTGGATTCAAAGTCCGGAATGCTAACGATTACACCATGTAACCGGGTGCCCCTAGCGGACTTAAATTGAGCAGCATCATGACATTAAACCTATAAGCTGAGATTTATTACATGTAGCGTCCTCTGGAAGTGTTTGCGTGCTAATGAAGCATCCAAGTAGGCTGAAAGTGGAGGGAGCAACTTGGAATGTAGCGAGAATTCTTGCCAGTATTCGTACATGAAATGATGTCTAAGGGTCAGGTAATCAAAATCGCGGAACAGCCACTTTCGTATGGTGGATGCTTTGTGCTGGAAGCAGCCTAGCTATGAAAACAGCTATGGACACAGAGTACTGTCGAAAAGTGCGTGCTGTCACACAACGCTACGTAGTGGGCGGATGGTGCGTGACACGATAACATTTGCACTTCACACGATCGACATACTGTCACACAACTGAAGCAGCTCTTTCAGCCTTCACATACACTGGTTCTCAGCACAGCTCTTGTTGTTGGTGTCGGATTAAGAAACCTCTTTGAGAATATGGTCCATATTGGATGCTGCAACTAGCAAGTGCGGCAAGATATCAGTAGGTGGCGGGGTGCACACCTGCTTCCTTGGGCGGCCTGTTGGTCTAGGGGTATGTTTCCTGCTTTGGGTGCAGGAGGTCCCGGGTTCAAATCCCGGACAGGCCCTACTATTCACTTTCGCGACAACCAAGCATTACGATAAACTAGCGAGTCTCTGAAAGTAAGCCATGCAACAGGACAAACTGCATGTCGGGCCACCTGAAAATGATACTGGCAAGTGCGTCTTGTGTAAAGCAATCTACGAAGCCGGATTAAGCCGTGTTCGTTTACTTATATCTATACCTAAAGACTGACACGTATAACGAATCTATTCGTTTCCCAAGAACTAGTACATCGCATGCACGTTTGTTAAATGCACGCGCATGCAGCACCCAAAACGGAGAGATACTGGGACCCTCAGCTGAGGTCGTCTTCTCGCAGTTGAACCCCTTACGTTCCGTTATTAATCCTAGTAGCAAAAGCATAAGCATTTGGAGCGTTCCCCATTCACGTGTGGACTGCTATTAACAATTTGCATTACATGATCCTAGGTAAAATTCTGGTTATACAATTCCAACTACCAGCTCGTACACATTTCTAGAAACGATCGCAAAACACAGAGTCAGTTTCCACCGAGACTCGAACTCGGATCGCTGTATTCAAAGTCCGGAATGCTAACGATTACACCAAGCAACCGGGTGCCCCTAGCGGACTTAAATTGAGCAGCATCATGACATTAAACCTATAAGCTGCGATTTATTACATGTAGCGTCCTCTGGAAGTGTTTGCGTGCTAATGAAGCATCCAAGTAGGCTGAAAGTGGAGGGAGCAACGTGGAATGTAGCGAGAATTCTTGCCAGTATTCGTACATGAAATGATGTCTAAGGGTCAGGTAATCCAAATCGCGCAACAGCCACTTTCGTATGGTGGATGCTTTGTGCTGGAAGCAGCCTAGCTATGAAAACAGCTATGGACACAGAGTACTGTCGAAAAGTGCGTGCTGTCACACAACGCTACGTAGTGGGCGGATGGTGCGTGACACGATAACATTTGCACTTCACACGATCGACATACTGTCACACAACTCAAGCAGCTCTTTCAGCCTTCACATACACTGGTCCTCAGCACAGCTCATGTTGTTGGTGTCGGATTAAGAAACCTCTTTGAGAATATGGTCCATATTGGATGCTGCAACTAGCAAGTGCGGCAAGATATCAGTAGGTGGCGGGGTGCACACCTGCTTCCTTGGGCGGCTTGTTGGTCTAGGGGTATGATTCCTGCTTAGGGTGCAGGAGGTCCCGGGTTCAAATCCCGGACAGGCCCTACTTTTCACTTTCGCGACAACCAAGCATTACGATAAACTAGCGAGTCTCTGAAAGTAAGCCATGCAACAGGACAAACTGCATGTCGGGCCACCTGAAAATGATACTGGCAAGTGCGTCTTGTGTAAAGCAATCTACGAAGCCGGATTAAGCCGTGTTCGTTTACTTATATCTATACCTAAAGACTGACACGTATAACGAATCTATTCGTTTCCCAAGAACTAGTACATCGCATGCACGTTTGTTAAATGCACGCGCATGCAGCTCCCAAAACGGAGAGATACTGGGACCCTCAGCTGAGGTCGTCTTCTCGCAGTTGAACCCTTTACGTTCCGTTATTAATCCTAGTAGCGAAAGCATAAGCATTTGGAGCGTTCCCCATTCACGTGTGGACTGCTATTAACAGAGTACTGTCGAAAAGTGCGTGCTGTCACACAACGCTACGTAGTGGGCGGATGGTGCGTGACACGATAACATTTGCACTTCACACGATCGACATACTGTCACACAACTCAAGCAGCTCTTTCAGCCTTCACATACACTGGTCCTCAGCACAGCTCATGTTGTTGGTGTCGGATTAAGAAACCTCTTTGAGAATATGGTCCATATTGGATGCTGCAACTAGCAAGTGCGGCAAGATATCAGTAGGTGGCGGGGTGCACACCTGCTTCCTTGGGCGGCTTGTTGGTCTAGGGGTATGATTCCTGCTTAGGGTGCAGGAGGTCCCGGGTTCAAATCCCGGACAGGCCCTACTTTTCACTTTCGCGACAACCAAGCATTACGATAAACTAGCGAGTCTCTGAAAGTAAGCCATGCAACAGGACAAACTGCATGTCGGGCCACCTGAAAATGATACTGGCAAGTGCGTCTTGTGTAAAGCAATCTACGAAGCCGGATTAAGCCGTGTTCGTTTACTTATATCTATACCTAAAGACTGACATGTATAACGAATCTATTCGTTTCCCAAGAACTAGTACATCGCATGCACGTTTGTTAAATGCACGCGCATGCAGCTCCCAAAACGGAGAGATACTGGGACCCTCAGCTGAGGTCGTCTTCTCGCAGTTGAACCCTTTACGTTCCGTTATTAATCCTAGTAGCGAAAGCATAAGCATTTGGAGCGTTCCCCATTCACGTGTGGACTGCTATTAACAATTTGCATTACATGATCCTAGCTAAAATTCAGGATATACAATTCCAACTACCAGCTCGTACACATTTCTAGAAACGATCGCAAAACACAGATTCAGGTTCCACCGAGACTCGAACTCGGATCGCTGGATTCAAAGTCCAGAGTGCTAACCATTACACCATGGAACTGGGTGCCCTTGCGGACTGGAATTGAGCAGCATCATGACATTAAACCTATAAGCTGCGATTTATTACATGTAGCATCCTCTGGAAGTGTTTGCGTGCTAATGAAGCATCCAAGTAGGCTGAAAGTGGAGGGAGCAACTTGGAATGTAGCGAGAATTCTTGCCAGTATTCGTACATGAAATGATGTCTAAGGGTCAGGTAATCAAAATCGCGGAACAGCCACTTTCGTATGGTGGATGCTTTGTGCTGGAAGCAGCCTAGCTATGAAAACAGCTATGGACACAGAGTACTGTCGAAAAGTGCGTGCTGTCACACAACGCTACGTAGTGGGCGGATGGTGCGTGACACGATAACATTTGCACTTCACACGATCGACATACTGTCACACAACTCAAGCAGCTCTTTCAGCCTTCACATACACTGGTCCTCAGCACAGCTCATGTTGTTGGTGTCGGATTAAGAAACCTCTTTGAGAATATGGTCCATATTGGATGCTGCGACTAGCAAGTGCGGCAAGATATCAGTAGGTGGCGGGGTGCACACCTGCTTCGTTGTGCGGCCTGTTGGTCTAGGGGTATGATTCCTGCTTTGGGTGCAGGAGGTCCCGGGTTCAAATCCCTGACAGGCCCTACTTTTCACTTTCGTGACAACCAAGCATTACGATAAACTAGCGAGTCTCTGAAAGTAAGCCATGCAACAGTACAAACTGCATGTCGGGCCACCGGCCAATGATACTGGCAAGTGCGTCTTGTGGAAAGCAATCTACGAAGCAGGATTAAGCCGTCTTCGATTACTTATATCTATACCTAAAGACTGACACGTATAACGATTCTATTCGTTTCCCAAGAACTAGTACATCGCATGCACGTTTGTTAAATGCACGCGCATGCAGCACCCAAAACGGTGAGATACTGGGACCCTCAGCTGAGGTCGTCTATTCGCAGTTGAACCCCTTACGTTCCGTTATTAATCCTAGTAGCAAAAGCATAAGCATTTGGAGCGTTCCCCATTCACGTGTGGACTGCTATTAACAATTTGCATTACATGATCCTAGCTAAAATTCTGGTTATACAATTCCAACTACCAGCTCGTACACATTTCTAGAAACGATCGCAAAACACAGAGTCAGTATCCACCGAGACTCGAACTCGGATCGCTGGATTCAAAGTCCGGAATGCTAACGATTACACCATGTAACCGGGTGCCCCTAGCGGACTTAAATTGAGCAGCATCATGACATTAAACCTATAAGCTGCGATTTATTACATGTAGCGTCCTCTGGAAGTGTTTGCGTGCTAATGAAGCATCCAAGTAGGCTGAAAGTGGAGGGAGCAACTTGGAATGTAGCGAGAATTCTTGCCAGTATTCGTACATGAAATGATGTCTAAGGGTCACGTAATCAAAATCGCGGAACAGCCACTTTCGTATGGTGGATGCTTTGTGCTGGAAGCAGCCTAGCTATGAAAACAGCTATGGACACAGAGTACTGTCGAAAAGTGCGTGCTGTCACACAACGCTACGTAGTGGGCGGATGGTGCGTGACACGATAACATTTGCACTTCACACGATCGACATACTGTCACACAACTCAAGCAGCTCTTTCAGCCTTCACATACACTGGTTCTCAGCACAGCTCATGTTGTTGGTGTCGGATTAAGAAACCTCTTTGAGAATATGGTCCATATTGGATGCTGCAACTAGCAAGTGCGGCAAGATATCAGTAGGTGGCGGGGTGCACACCTGCTTCGTTGTGCGGCCTGTTGGTCTAGGGGTATGTTTCCTGCTTTGGGTGCATGAGGTCCCGGGTTCAAATCCCGGACAGGCCCTACTATTCACTTTCGCGACAACCAAGCATTACGATAAACTAGCGAGTCTCTGAAAGTAAGCCATGCAACAGGACAAACTGCATTTCGGGCCACCTGAAAATGATACTGGCAAGTGCGTCTTGTGTAAAGCAATCTACGAAGCCGGATTAAGCCGTGTTCGTTTACTTATATCTATACCTAAAGACTGACACGTATAACGAATCTATTCGTTTCCCAAGAACTAGTACATCGCATGCACGTTTGTTAAATGCACGCGCATGCAGCACCCAAAACGGAGAGATACTGGGACCCTCAGCTGAGGTCGTCTTCTCGCAGTTGAACCCCTTACGTTCCGTTATTAATCCTAGTAGCAAAAGCATAAGCATTTGGAGCGTTCCCCATTCACGTGTGGACTGCTATTAACAATTTGCATTACATGATCCTAGGTAAAATTCTGGTTATACAATTCCAACTACCAGCTCGTACACATTTCTAGAAACGATCGCAAAACACAGAGTCAGTTTCCACCGAGACTCGAACTCGGATCGCTGTATTCAAAGTCCGGAATGCTAACGATTACACCAAGCAACCGGGTGCCCCTAGCGGACTTAAATTGAGCAGCATCATGACATTAAACCTATAAGCTGCGATTTATTACATGTAGCGTCCTCTGGAAGTGTTTGCGTGCTAATGAAGCATCCAAGTAGGCTGAAAGTGGAGGGAGCAACTTGGAATGTAGCGAGAATTCTTGCCAGTATTCGTACATGAAATGATGTCTAAGGGTCAGGTAATCCAAATCGCGCAACAGCCACTTTCGTATGGTGGATGCTTTGTGCTGGAAGCAGCCTAGCTATGAAAACAGCTATGGACACAGAGTACTGTCGAAAAGTGCGTGCTGTCACACAACGCTACGTAGTGGGCGGATGGTGCGTGACACGATAACATTTGCACTTCACACGATCGACATACTGTCACACAACTCAAGCAGCTCTTTCAGCCTTCACATACACTGGTCCTCAGCACAGCTCATGTTGTTGGTGTCGGATTAAGAAACCTCTTTGAGAATATGGTCCATATTGGATGCTGCAACTAGCAAGTGCGGCAAGATATCAGTAGGTGGCGGGGTGCACACCTGCTTCCTTGGGCGGCTTGTTGGTCTAGGGGTATGATTCCTGCTTAGGGTGCAGGAGGTCCCGGGTTCAAATCCCGGACAGGCCCTACTTTTCACTTTCGCGACAACCAAGCATTACGATAAACTAGCGAGTCTCTGAAAGTAAGCCATGCAACAGGACAAACTGCATGTCGGGCCACCTGAAAATGATACTGGCAAGTGCGTCTTGTGTAAAGCAATCTACGAAGCCGGATTAAGCCGTGTTCGTTTACTTATATCTATACTTAAAGACTGACATGTATAACGAATCTATTCGTTTCCCAAGAACTAGTACATCGCATGCACGTTTGTTAAATGCACGCGCATGCAGCTCCCAAAACGGAGAGATACTGGGACCCTCAGCTGAGGTCGTCTTCTCGCAGTTGAACCCTTTACGTTCCGTTATTAATCCTAGTAGCGAAAGCATAAGCATTTGGAGCGTTCCCCATTCACGTGTGGACTGCTATTAACAATTTGCATTACATGATCCTAGCTAAAATTCAGGATATACAATTCCAACTACCAGCTCGTACACATTTCTAGAAACGATCGCAAAACACAGATTCAGGTTCCACCGAGACTCGAACTCGGATCGCTGGATTCAAAGTCCAGAGTGCTAACCATTACACCATGGAACTGGGTGCCCTTGCGGACTGGAATTGAGCAGCATCATGACATTAAACCTATAAGCTGCGATTTATTACATGTAGCATCCTCTGGAAGTGTTTGCGTGCTAATGAAGCATCCAAGTAGGCTGAAAGTGGAGGGAGCAACTTGGAATGTAGCGAGAATTCTTGCCAGTATTCGTACATGAAATGATGTCTAAGGGTCAGGTAATCAAAATCGCGGAACAGCCACTTTCGTATGGTGGATGCTTTGTGCTGGAAGCAGCCTAGCTATGAAAACAGCTATGGACACAGAGTACTGTCGAAAAGTGCGTGCTGTCACACAACGCTACGTAGTGGGCGGATGGTGCGTGACACGATAACATTTGCACTTCACACGATCGACATACTGTCACACAACTCAAGCAGCTCTTTCAGCCTTCACATACACTGGTCCTCAGCACAGCTCATGTTGTTGGTGTCGGATTAAGAAACCTCTTTGAGAATATGGTCCATATTGGATGCTGCGACTAGCAAGTGCGGCAAGATATCAGTAGGTGGCGGGGTGCACACCTGCTTCGTTGTGCGGCCTGTTGGTCTAGGGGTATGATTCCTGCTTTGGATGCAGGAGGTCCCGGGTTCAAATCCCTGACAGGCCCTACTTTTCACTTTCGTGACAACCAAGCATTACGATAAACTAGCGAGTCTCTGAAAGTAAGCCATGCAACAGTACAAACTGCATGTCGGGCCACCGGCCAATGATACTGGCAAGTGCGTCTTGTGGAAAGCAATCTACGAAGCAGGATTAAGCCGTCTTCGATTACTTATATCTATACCTAAAGACTGACACGTATAACGATTCTATTCGTTTCCCAAGAACTAGTACATCGCATGCACGTTTGTTAAATGCACGCGCATGCAGCACCCAAAACGGTGAGATACTGGGACCCTCAGCTGAGGTCGTCTTCTCGCAGTTGAACCCCTTACGTTCCGTTATTAATCCTAGTAGCAAAAGCATAAGCATTTGGAGCGTTCCCCATTCACGTGTGGACTGCTATTAACAATTTGCATTACATGATCCTAGCTAAAATTCTGGTTATACAATTCCAACTACCAGCTCGTACACATTTCTAGAAACGATCGCAAAACACAGAGTCAGTATCCACCGAGACTCGAACTCGGATCGCTGGATTCAAAGTCCGGAATGCTAACGATTACACCATGTAACCGGGTGCCCCTAGCGGACTTAAATTGAGCAGCATCATGACATTAAACCTATAAGCTGCGATTTATTACATGTAGCGTCCTCTGGAAGTGTTTGCGTGCTAATGAAGCATCCAAGTAGGCTGAAAGTGGAGGGAGCAACTTGGAATGTAGCGAGAATTCTTGCCAGTATTCGTACATGAAATGATGTCTAAGGGTCAGGTAATCAAAATCGCGGAACAGCCACTTTCGTATGGTGGATGCTTTGTGCTGGAAGCAGCCTAGCTATGAAAACAGCTATGGACTCAGAGTACTGTCGAAAAGTGCGTGCTGTCACACAACGCTACGTAGTGGGCGGATGGTGCGTGACACGATAACATTTGCACTTCACACGATCGACATACTGTCACACAACTGAAGCAGCTCTTTCAGCCTTCACATACACTGGTTCTCAGCACAGCTCATGTTGTTGGTGTCGGATTAAGAAACCTCTTTGAGAATATGGTCCATATTGGATGCTGCAACTAGCAAGTGCGGCAAGATATCAGTAGGTGGCGGGGTGCACACCTGCTTCGTTGTGCGGCCTGTTGGTCTAGGGGTATGTTTCCTGCTTTGGGTGCATGAGGTCCCGGGTTCAAATCCCGGACAGGCCCTACTATTCACTTTCGCGACAACCAAGCATTACGATAAACTAGCGAGTCTCTGAAAGTAAGCCATGCAACAGGACAAACTGCATTTCGGGCCACCTGAAAATGATACTGGCAAGTGCGTCTTGTGTAAAGCAATCTACGAAGCCGGATTAAGCCGTGTTCGTTTGCTTATATCTATACCTAAAGACTGACACGTATAACGAATCTATTCGTTTCCCAAGAACTAGTACATCGCATGCACGTTTGTTAAATGCACGCGCATGCAGCACCCAAAACGGAGAGATACTGGGACCCTCAGCTGAGGTCGTCTTCTCGCAGTTGAACCCCTTACGTTCCGTTATTAATCCTAGTAGCAAAAGCATAAGCATTTGGAGCGTTCCCCATTCACGTGTGGACTGCTATTAACAATTTGCATTACATGATCCTAGGTAAAATTCTGGTTATACAATTCCAACTACCAGCTCGTACACATTTCTAGAAACGATCGCAAAACACAGAGTCAGTTTCCACCGAGACTCGAACTCGGATCGCTGTATTCAAAGTCCGGAATGCTAACGATTACACCAAGCAACCGGGTGCCCCTAGCGGACTTAAATTGAGCAGCATCATGACATTAAACCTATAAGCTGCGATTTATTACATGTAGCGTCCTCTGGAAGTGTTTGCGTGCTAATGAAGCATCCAAGTAGGCTGAAAGTGGAGGGAGCAACTTGGAATGTAGCGAGAATTCTTGCCAGTATTCGTACATGAAATGATGTCTAAGGGTCAGGTAATCCAAATCGCGCAACAGCCACTTTCGTATGGTGGATGCTTTGTGCTGGAAGCAGCCTAGCTATGAAAACAGCTATGGACACAGAGTACTGTCGAAAAGTGCGTGCTGTCACACAACGCTACGTAGTGGGCGGATGGTGCGTGACACGATAACATTTGCACTTCACACGATCGACATACTGTCACACAACTCAAGCAGCTCTTTCAGCCTTCACATACACTGGTCCTCAGCACAGCTCATGTTGTTGGTGTCGGATTAAGAAACCTCTTTGAGAATATGGTCCATATTGGATGCTGCAACTAGCAAGTGCGGCAAGATATCAGTAGGTGGCGGGGTGCACACCTGCTTCCTTGGGCGGCTTGTTGGTCTAGGGGTATGATTCCTGCTTAGGGTGCAGGAGGTCCCGGGTTCAAATCCCGGACAGGCCCTACTTTTCACTTTCGCGACAACCAAGCATTACGATAAACTAGCGAGTCTCTGAAAGTAAGCCATGCAACAGGACAAACTGCATGTCGGGCCACCTGAAAATGATACTGGCAAGTGCGTCTTGTGTAAAGCAATCTACGAAGCCGGATTAAGCCGTGTTCGTTTACTTATATCTATACCTAAAGACTGACACGTATAACGAATCTATTCGTTTCCCAAGAACTAGTACATCGCATGCACGTTTGTTAAATGCACGCGCATGCAGCTCCCAAAACGGAGAGATACTGGGACCCTCAGCTGAGGTCGTCTTCTCGCAGTTGAACCCTTTACGTTCCGTTATTAATCCTAGTAGCGAAAGCATAAGCATTTGGAGCGTTCCCCATTCACGTGTGGACTGCTATTAACAATTTGCATTACATGATCCTAGCTAAAATTCAGGATATACAATTCCAACTACCAGCTCGTACACATTTCTAGAAACGATCGCAAAACACAGATTCAGGTTCCACCGAGACTCGAACTCGGATCGCTGGATTCAAAGTCCAGAGTGCTAACCATTACACCATGGAACTGGGTGCCCTTGCGGACTGGAATTGAGCAGCATCATGACATTAAACCTATAAGCTGCGATTTATTACATGTAGCGTCCTCAGGAAGTGTTTGCGTGCTAATGAAGCGTCCAAGTAGGCTGAAAGTGGAGGGAGCAACTTGGAATGTAGCGACAATTCAGGCCAGTATTCGTACATGAAATGATGTCTAAGGGTCAGGAAATCAAAATCGCGGAACAGCCACTTTCGTATGGTGGATGCTTTGTGCTGGAAGCAGCCTAGCTATGAAAACAGCTATGGACACAGAGTACTGTCGAAAAGTGCGTGCTGTCACACAACGCTACGTAGTGGGCGGATGGTGCGTGACACGATAACATTTGCACTTCACACGATCGACATACTGTCACACAACTCAAGCAGCTCTTTCAGCCTTCACATACACTGGTCCTCAGCACAGCTCATGTTGTTGGTGTCGGATTAAGAAACCTCTTTGAGAATATGGTCCATATTGGATGCTGCGACTAGCAAGTGCGGCAAGATATCAGTAGGTAGCGGGGTGCACACCTGCTTCGTTGTGCGGCCTGTTGGTCTAGGGGTATGATTCCTGCTTTGGGTGCAGGAGGTCCCGGGTTCAAATCCCGGACAGGCCCTACTTTTCACTTTCGCGACAACCAAGCATTACGATAAACTAGCGAGTCTCTGAAAGTAAGCCATGCAACAGGACAAACTGCATGTCGGGCCACCGGCCAATGATACTGGCAAGTGCGTCTTGTGGAAAGCAATCTACGAAGCAGGATTAAGCCGTGTTCGATTACTTATATCTATAGCTAAAGACTGACACGTATAACGATTCTATTCGTTTCCCAAGAACTAGTACATCGCATGCACGTTTGTTAAATGCACGCGCATGCAGCACCCAAAACGGAGAGATACTGGGACCCTCAGCTGAGGTCGTCTTCTCGCAGTTGAACCCCTTACGTTCCGTTACTAATCCTAGTAGCAAAAGCATAAGCATTTGGAGCGTTCCCCATTCTCGTGTGGACTGCTATTAACAATTTGCATTACATGATCCTAGGTAAAATTCTGGTTATACAATTCCAACTACCTGCTCGTACACATTTCTAGAAACGATCGCAAAACACAGATTCAGGTTCCACCGAGACTCGAACTCGGATCGCTGGATTCAAAGTCCAGAGTGCTAACCATTACACCATGGAACCGGGTGCCCTCGCGGACTGGAATTGAGCA
Organism: Schistocerca gregaria; assembly: GCF_023897955.1. Classification (NCBI taxonomy): domain Eukaryota; kingdom Metazoa; phylum Arthropoda; class Insecta; order Orthoptera; family Acrididae; genus Schistocerca; species Schistocerca gregaria. The sequence continues at coordinate 967,773,757 of NC_064921.1, read as the reverse complement.
GCATCATGACATTAAACCTATAAGCTGCGATTTATTACATGTAGCGTCCTCAGGAAGTGTTTGCGTGCTAATGAAGCATCCAAGTAGGCTGAAAGTGGAGGGAGCAACTTGGAATGTAGCGAGAATTCTTGCCAGTATTCGTACATGAAATGATGTCTAAGGGTCAGGTAATCAAAATCGCGGAACAGCCACTTTCGTATGGTGGATGCTTTGTGCTGGAAGCAGCCTAGCTATGAAAACAGCTATGGACACAGAGTACTGTCGAAAAGTGCGTGCTGTCACACAACGCTACGTAGTGGGCGGATGGTGCGTGACACGATAACATTTGCACTTCACACGATCGACATACTGTCACACAACTCAAGCAGCTCTTTCAGCCTTCACATACACTGGTCCTCAGCACAGCTCATGTTGTTGGTGTCGGATTAAGAAACCTCTTTGAGAATATGGTCCATATTGGATGCTGCGACTAGCAAGTGCGGCAAGATATCAGTAGGTGGCGGGGTGCACACCTGCTTCGTTGTGCGGCCTGTTGGTCTAGGGGTATGATTCCTGCTTTGGGTGCAGGAGGTCCCGGGTTCAAATCCCTGACAGGCCCTACTTTTCACTTTCGTGACAACCAAGCATTACGATAAACTAGCGAGTCTCTGAAAGTAAGCCATGCAACAGTACAAACTGCATGTCGGGCCACCGGCCAATGATACTGGCAAGTGCGTCTTGTGGAAAGCAATCTACGAAGCAGGATTAAGCCGTCTTCGATTACTTATATCTATACCTAAAGACTGACACGTATAACGATTCTATTCGTTTCCCAAGAACTAGTACATCGCATGCACGTTTGTTAAATGCACGCGCATGCAGCACCCAAAACGGTGAGATACTGGGACCCTCAGCTGAGGTCGTCTTCTCGCAGTTGAACCCCTTACGTTCCGTTATTAATCCTAGTAGCAAAAGCATAAGCATTTGGAGCGTTCCCCATTCACGTGTGGACTGCTATTAACAATTTGCATTACATGATCCTAGCTAATATTCTGGTTATACAATTCCAACTACCAGCTCGTACACATTTCTAGAAACGATCGCAAAACACAGAGTCAGTATCCACCGAGACTCGAACTCGGATCGCTGGATTCAAAGTCCGGAATGCTAACGATTACACCATGTAACCGGGTGCCCCTAGCGGACTTAAATTGAGCAGCATCATGACATTAAACCTATAAGCTGCGATTTATTACATGTAGCGTCCTCTGGAAGTGTTTGCGTGCTAATGAAGCATCCAAGTAGGCTGAAAGTGGAGGGAGCAACTTGGAATGTAGCGAGAATTCTTGCCAGTATTCGTACATGAAATGATGTCTAAGGGTCAGGTAATCAAAATCGCGGAACAGCCACTTTCGTATGGTGGATGCTTTGTGCTGGAAGCAGCCTAGCTATGAAAACAGCTATGGACACAGAGTACTGTCGAAAAGTGCGTGCTGTCACACAACGCTACGTAGTGGGCGGATGGTGCGTGACACGATAACATTTGCACTTCACACGATCGACATACTGTCACACAACTCAAGCAGCTCTTTCAGCCTTCACATACACTGGTTCTCAGCACAGCTCTTGTTGTTGGTGTCGGATTAAGAAACCTCTTTGAGAATATGGTCCATATTGGATGCTGCAACTAGCAAGTGCGGCAAGATATCAGTAGGTGGCGGGGTGCACACCTGCTTCCTTGGGCGGCCTGTTGGTCTAGGGGTATGATTCCTGCTGTGGGTGCATGAGGTCCCGGGTTCAAATCCCGGACAGGCCCTACTATTCACTTTCGCGACAACCAAGCATTACGATAAACTAGCGAGTCTCTGAAAGTAAGCCATGCAACAGGACAAACTGCATGTCGGGCCACCTGAAAATGATACTGGCAAGTGCGTCTTGTGTAAAGCAATCTACGAAGCCGGATTAAGCCGTGTTCGTTTACTTATATCTATACCTAAAGACTGACACGTATAACGAATCTATTCGTTTCCCAAGAACTAGTACATCGCATGCACGTTTGTTAAATGCACGCGCATGCAGCACCCAAAACGGAGAGATACTGGGACCCTCAGCTGAGGTCGTCTTCTCGCAGTTGAACCCTTTACGTTCCGTTATTAATCCTAGTAGCGAAAGCATAAGCATTTGGAGCGTTCCCCATTCACGTGTGGACTGCTATTAACAATTTGCATTACATGATCCTAGCTAAAATTCAGGATATACAATTCCAACTACCAGCTCGTACACATTTCTAGAAACGATCGCAAAACACAGATTCAGGTTCCACCGAGACTCGAACTCGGATCGCTGGATTCAAAGTCCAGAGTGCTAACCATTACACCATGGAACCGGGTGCCCTCGCGGACTGGAATTGAGCAGCATCATGACATTAAACCTATAAGCAGCGATTTATTACATGTAGCGTCCTCAGGAAGTGTTTGCGTGCTAATGAAGCATCCAAGTAGGCTGAAAGTGGAGGGAGCAACTTGGAATGTAGCGAGAATTCTTGCCAGTATTCGTACATGAAATGATGTCTAAGGGTCAGGAAATCAAAATCGCGGAACAGCCACTTTCGTATGGTGGATGCTTTGTGCTGGAAGCAGCCTAGCTATGAAAACAGCTATGGACACAGAGTACTGTCGAAAAGTGCGTGCTGTCACACAACGCTACGTAGTGGGCGGATGGTGCGTGACACGATAACATTTGCACTTCACACGATCAACATACTGTCACACAACTCAAGCAGCTGTTTCAGCCTTCACATACATTGGTCCTCAGCACAGCTCATGTTGTTGGTGTCGGATTAAGAAACCTCTTTGAGAATATGGTCCATATTGGATGCTGCGACTAGCAAGTGCGGCAAGATATCAGTAGGTGGCGGGGTGCACACCTGCTTCGTTGTGCGGCCTGTTGGTCTAGGGGTATGATTCGTGCTTTGGGTGCAGGAGGTCCCGGGTTCAAATCCCGGACAGGCCCTACTTTTCACTTTCGCGACAACCAAGCATTACGATAAACTAGCGAGTCTCTGAAAGTAAGCCATGCAACAGGACAAACTGCATGTCGGGCCACCGGCCAATGATACTGGCAAGTGCGTCTTGTGGAAAGCAATCTACGAAGCAGGATTAAGCCGTGTTCGATTACTTATATCTATAGCTAAAGACTGACACGTATAACGATTCTATTCGTTTCCCAAGAACTAGTACATCGCATGCACGTTTGTTAAATGCACGCGCATGCAGCACCCAAAACGGAGAGATACTGGGACCCTCAGCTGAGGTCGTCTTCTCGCAGTTGAACCCTTTACGTTCCGTTATTAATCCTAGTAGCGAAAGCATAAGCATTTGGAGCGTTCCCCATACACGTGTGGACTGCTATTAACAATTTGCATTACATGATCCTATCTAAAATTCAGGATATACAATTCCAACTACCAGCTCGTACACATCTCTAGAAACGATCGCAAAACACAGATTCAGGTTCCACCGAGACTCGAACTCGGATCGCTGGATTCAAAGTCCAGAATGCTAACCATTACACCATGGAACCGGGTGCCCCGAGCGGACTTAAATTGAGCAGCATCATGACATTAAACCTATAAGCTGAGATTTATTACATGTAGCGTCCTCTGGAAGTGTTTGCGTGCTAATGAAGCATCCAAGTAGGCTGAAAGTGGAGGGAGCAACTTGGAATGTAGCGAGAATTCTTGCCAGTATTCGTACATGAAATGATGTCTAAGGGTCCGGAAATCAATATCGCGGAACAGCCACTTTCGTATGGTGGATGCTTTGTGCTGGAAGCAGCCTAGCTATGAAAACAGCTATGGACACAGAGTACTGTCGAAAAGTGCGTGCTGTCACACAACGCTATGTAGTGGGCGGATGGTGCGTGACACGATAACATTTGCACTTCACACGATCGACATACTGTCACACAACTGAAGCAGCTCTTTCAGCCTTCACACACACTGGTCCTCAGCACAGCTCATGTTGTTGGTGTCGGATTAAGAAACCTCTTTGAGAATATGGTCCATATTGGATGCTGCGACTAGCAAGTGCGGCAAGATATCAGTAGGTGGCGGGGTGCACACCTGCTTCGTTTTGCGGCCTGTTGGTCTAGGGGTATGATTCCTGCCTTGGGTGCAGGAGGTCCCGGGTTCAAATCCTGGACAGGCCCTACTTTTCACATTCGCGACAACCAAGCATTACGATAAACTAGCGAGTCTCTGAAAGTAAGCCATGCAACAGGACAAACTGCATGTCGGGCCACCGGCCAATGATACTGGCAAGTGCGTCTTGTGGAAAGCAATCTACGAAGCAGGATTAAGCCGTGTTCGATTACTTATATCTATACCTAAAGACTGACACGTATAACGAATCTATTCGTTTCCCAAGAACTAGTACATCGCATGCACATTTGTTAAATGCACGCGCATGCAGCACTCAAATCGGAGAGATACTGGGACCCTCAGCTGAGGTCGTCTTCTCGCAGTTGAACCCTTTACGTTCCGTTATTAATCCTAGTAGCGAAAGCATAAGCATTTGGAGCGTTCCCCATTCTCGTGTGGACTGCTATTAACAATTTGCATTACATGATCCTAGCTAAAATTCTGGATATACAATTCCAACTACCAGCTCGTACACATTTCTAGAAACGATCGCAAAACACAGATTCAGGTTCCACCGAGACTCGAACTCGGATCGCTGGATTCAAAGTCCAGAGTGCTAACCATTACACCATGGAACAGGGTGCCCTCGCGGACTGGAATAGAGCAGCATCATGACATTAAACCTATAAGCTGCGATTTATTACATGTAGCGTCCTCAGGAAGTGTTTGCGTGCTAATGAATCATCCAAGTAGGCTGAAAGTGGAGGGAGCAACTTGGAATGTAGCGAGAATTCTTGCCAGTATTCGTACATGAAATGATGTCTAAGGGTCAGGAAATCAAAATCGCGGAACAGCCACTTTCGTATGGTGGATGCTTTGTGCTGGAAGCAGCCTAGCTATGAAAACAGCTATGGACACAGAGTACTGTCGAAAAGTGCGTGCTGTCACACAACGCTACGTAGTGGGCGGATGGTGCGTGACACGATAACATTTGCACTTCACACGATCAACATACTGTCACACAACTCAAGCAGCTCTTTCAGCCTTCACATACATTGGTCCTCAGCACAGCTCATGTTGTTGGTGTCGCATTAAGAAACCTCTTTGAGAATATGGTCCATATTGGATGCTGCAACTAGCAAGTGCGGCAAGATATCAGTAGGTGGCGGGGTTCACACCTGCTTCGTTGTGCGGCCTGTTGGTCTTGGGGTATGATTCCTGCTTTGGGTGCAGGAGGTCCCGGGTTCAAATCCCGGACAGGCTCTACTTTTCACTTCCGCGACAACCAAGCATTACGATAAACTAGCGAGTCTCTGAAAGTAAGCCATGCAACACGACAAACTGCATTTCGGGCCAACTGCCAATGATACTGGCAAGTGCGTCTTGTGTAAAGCAATCTACGAAGCCGGATTAAGCCGTGTTCGTTTACTTATATCTATACCTAAAGACTGACACGTATAACGAATCTATTCGTTTCCCAAGAACTAGTACATCGCATGCACGTTTGTTAAATGCACGCGCATGCAGCACCCAAAACGGAGAGATACTGGGACCCTCAGCTGAGGTCGTCTTCTCGCAGTTGAACCTCTTACGTTCCGTTATTAATCCTAGTAGCGAAAGCATAAGCATTTGGAGCGTTCCCCATTCACGTGTGGACTGCTATTAACAATTTGCATTACATGATCCTATCTAAAATTCAGGATATAGAATTCCAACTACCAGCTCGTACACATTTCTAGAAACGATCGCAAAACACAGATTCAGGTTCCACCGAGACTCGAACTCGGATCGCTGGATTCAAAGTCCGGAATGCTAACCATTACACCATGCAACCGGGTGCCCCTAGCGGACTTAAATTGAGCAGCATCATGACATTAAACCTATAAGCTGAGATTTATTACATGTAGCGTCCTCAGGAAGTGTTTGCGTGCTAATGAAGCATCCAAGTAGGCTGAAAGTGGAGGGAGCAACTTGGAATGTAGCGAGAATTCTTGCCAGTATTCGTACATGAAATGATGTCTAAGGGTCAGGAAATCAAAATCGCGGAACAGCCACTTTCGTATGGTGGATGCTTTGTGCTGGAAGCAGCCTAGCTATGAAAACAGCTATGGACACAGAGTACTGTCGAAAAGTGCGTGCTGTCACACAACGCTATGTAGTGGGCGGATGGTGCGTGACACGATAACATTTGCACTTCACACGATCGACATACTGTCACACAACTGAAGCAGCTCTTTCAGCCTTCACACACACTGGTCCTCAGCACAGCTCATGTTGTTGGTGTCGGATTAAGAAACCTCTTTGAGAATATGGTCCATATTGGATGCTGAGACTAGCAAGTGCGGCAAGATATCAGTAGGTGGCGGGGTGCACACCTGCTTCGTTTTGCGGCCTGTTGGTCTAGGGGTATGATTCCTGCCTTGGGTGCAGGAGGTCCCGGGTTCAAATCCTGGACAGGCCCTACTTTTCACATTCGCGACAACCAAGCATTACGATAAACTAGCGAGTCTCTGAAAGTAAGCCATGCAACAGGACAAACTGCATGTCGGGCCACCGGCCAATGATACTGGCAAGTGCGTCTTGTGGAAAGCAATCTACGAAGCAGGATTAAGCCGTGTTCGATTACTTATATCTATACCTAAAGACTGACACGTATAACGAATCTATTCGTTTCCCAAGAACTAGTACATCTCATGCACATTTGTTAAATGCACGCGCATGCAGCACTCAAAACGGAGAGATACTGGGACCCTCAGCTGAGGTCGTCTTCTCGCAGTTGAACCCTTTACGTTCCGTTATTAATCCTAGTAGCGAAAGCATAAGCATTTGGAGCGTTCCCCATTCACGTGTGGACTGCTATTAACAATTTGCATTACATGATCCTAGCTAAAATTCTGGATATACAATTCCAACTACCAGCTCGTACACATTTCTAGAAACGATCGCAAAACACAGATTCAGGTTCCACCGAGACTCGAACTCGGATCGCTGGATTCAAAGTCCAGAGTGCTAACCATTACACCATGGAACCGGGTGCCCTCGCGGACTGGAATTGAGCAGCATCATGACATTAAACCTATAAGCTGCGATTTATTACATGTAGCGTCCTCAGGAAGTGTTTGCGTGCTAATGAATCATCCAAGTTGGCTGAAAGTGGAGGGAGCAACTTGGAATGTAGCGAGAATTCTTGCCAGTATTCGTACATGAAATGATGTCTAAGGGTCAGGAAATCAAAATCGCGGAACAGCCACTTTCGTATGGTGGATGCTTTGTGCTGGAAGCAGCCTAGCTATGAAAACAGCTATGGACACAGAGTACTGTCGAAAAGTGCGTGCTGTCACACAACGCTACGTAGTGGGCGGATGGTGCGTGACACGATAACATTTGCACTTCACACGATCGACATACTGTCACACAACTCAAGCAGCTCTTTCAGCCTTCACATACACTGGTCCTCAGCACAGCTCATGTTGTTGGTGTCGGATTAAGAAACCTCTTTGAGAATATGGTCCATATTGGATGCTGCAACTAGCAAGTGCGGCAAGATATCAGTAGGTGGCGGGGTGCACACCTGCTTCGTTGTGCGGCCTGTTGGTCTATGGGTATGATTCCCGCTTTGGGCGCAGGAGGTCCCGGGTTCGAATCCCAGACAGGCCCTACTTTTCACTTTCGCGACAACCACGCATTACGATAAACTAGCGAGTCTCTGAAAGTAAGCCATGCAACAGGACAAACTGCATGTCGGGCCAACTGCCAATGATACTGGCAAGTGCGTCTTGTGTAAATCAATCTACGAAGCCGGATTAAGCCGTGTTCGTTTACTTATATCTATACCTAAAGACTGACACGTATAACGAATCTATTCGTTTCCCAAGAACTAGTACATCGCATGCACGTTTGTTAAATGCACGCGCATGCAGCACCCAAAACGGAGAGATACTGGGACCCTCAGCTGAGGTCGTCTTCTCGCAGTTGAACCCCTTACGTTCCGTTATTAATCCTAGTAGCGAAAGCATAAGCATTTGGAGCGTTCCCCATACACGTGTGGAGTGCTATTAACAATTTGCATTACATGATCCTATCTAAAATTCAGGATATACAATTCCAACTACCAGCTCGTACACATTTCTAGAAACGATCGCAAAACACAGATTCAGGTTCCACCGAGACTCGAACTCGGATCGCTGGATTCAAAGTCCGGAATGCTAACCATTACACCATGCAACCGGGTGCCCTTTGCGGACTTAAATTGAGCAGCATCATGACATTAAACCTATAAGCTGCGATTTATTACATGTAGCGTCCTCAGGAAGTGTTTGCGTGCTAATGAAGCATCCAAGTAGGCTGAAAGTGGAGGGAGCAACTTGGAATGTAGCGAGAATTCTTGCCAGTATTCGTACATGAAATGATGTCTAAGGGTCAGGAAATCAAAATCGCGGAACAGCCACTTTCGTATGGTGGATGCTTTGTGCTGGAAGCAGCCTAGCTATGAAAACAGCTATGGACACAGAGTACTGTCGAAAAGTGCGTGCTGTCACACAACGCTACGTAGTGGGCGGATGGTGCGTGACACGATAACATTTGCACTTCACACGATTGACATACTGTCACACAACTCAAGCAGCTCTTTCAGCCTTCACACACACTGGTCCTCAGCACAGCTCATGTTGTTGGTGTCGGATTAAGAAACCTCTTTGAGAATATGGTCCATATTGGATGCTGCGACTAGAAAGTGCGGCAAGATATCAGTAGGTGGCGGGGTGCACACCTGCTTGGTTGTGCGGCCTGTTGGTCTAGGGGTATGATTCCTGCTTTGCGTGCAGAAGGTCCCAGGTTCAAATCTCGGACAGACCCTACTTTTCACTTTCGCGACAACCAAGCATTACGATAAACTAGCGAGTCTCTGAAAGTAAGCCATGCAACACGACAAACTGCATTTCGGGCCAACTGCCAATGATACTGGCAAGTGCGTCTTGTGGAAAGCAATCTTCGAAGCAGGATTAAGCCGTGTTCGATTACTTATATCTATACCTAAAGACTGACACGTATAACGATTCTATTCGTTTCCCAAGAACTAGTACATCGCATGCACGTTTGTTAAATGCACGCGCATGCAGCACCCAAAACGGAGAGATACTGGGACCCTCAGCTGAGGTCGTCTTCTCGCAGTTGAACCCTTTACGTTCCGTTATTAATCCTAGTAGCGAAAGCATAAGCATTTGGAGCGTTCCCCATACACGTGTGGAGTGCTATTAACAATTTGCATTACATGATCCTATCTAAAATTCAGGATATACAATTCCAACTACCAGCTCGTACACATTTCTAGAAACGATCGCAAAACACAGATTCAGGTTCCACCGAGACTCGAACTCGGATCACTGGATTCAAAGTCCGGAATGCTAACCATTACACCATGGAACCTGGTGCCCTCGCGGACTGGAATTGAGCGGCATCATGACATTAAACCTATAAGCTGCGATTTATTACATGTAGCGTCCTCAGGAAGTGTTTGCGTGCTAATGAAGCATCCAAGTAGGCTGAAAGTGGAGGGAGCAACTTGGAATGTAGCGAGAATTCTCGCCAGTATTCGTACATGAAATGATGTCTAAGGGTCAGGAAATCAAAATCGCGGAACAGCCACTTTCGTATGGTGGATGCTTTGTGCTGGAAGCAGCCTAGCTATGAAAACAGCTATGGACACAGAGTACTGTCGAAAAGTGCGTGCTGTCACACAACGCTATGTAGTGGGCGGATGGTGCGTGACACGATAACATTTGCACTTCACACGATTGACATACTGTCACACAACTCAAGCAGCTCTTTCAGCCTTCACACACACTGGTCCTCAGCACAGCTCATGTTGTTGGTGTCGGGTTAAGAAACCTCTTTGAGAATATGGTCCATATTGGATGCTGTCACTAGCTAGTGCGGCAAGATATCAGTAGGTGGCGGGGTGCACACCTGCTTCGTTGTGCGGCCTGTTGGTCTAGGGGTATGATTCCCGCTTTGCGTGCAGAAGGTACCGGGTTCAAATCCCGGACAAGCCCTACTTTTCACTTTCGGGACAACCAAGCATTACGATAAACTAGCGAGTCTCTGAAAGTAAGCCATGCAACAGGACAAACTGCATGTCGGGCCACCGGCCAATGATACTGGCAAGTGCGTCTTGTGGAAAGCAATCTACGAAGCAGGATTAAGCCGTGTTCGATTACTTATATCTATACCTAAAGACTGACACGTATAACGATTCTATTCGTTTCCCAAGAACTAGTACATCGCATGCACGTTTGTTAAATGCACGCGCATGCAGCACCCAAAACGGAGAGATACTGGGACCCTCAGCTGAGGTCGTCTTCTCGCAGTTGAACCTCTTACGTTCCGTTATGAATCCTAGTAGCAAAAGCATAAGCATTTGGAGCGTTCCCCATTCACGTGTGGACTGCTATTAACAATTTGCATTACATGATCCTAGCTAAAATTCAGGATATACAATTCCAACTACCAGCTCGTACACATTTCTAGAAACGATCGCAAAACACAGAGTCAGTTTCCACCGAGACTCGAACTCGGATCGCTGGATTCAAAGTCCGGAATGCTAACCATTACACCAAGCAACCGGGTGCCCCTAGCGGACTTAAATTGAGCAGCATCATGACATTAAACCTATAAGCTGCGATTTATTACATGTAGCGTCCTCTGGAAGTGTTTGCGTGCTAATGAAGCATCCAAGTAGGCTGAAAGTGGAGGGAGCAACTTGGAATGTAGCGAGAATTCTTGCCAGTATTCGTACATGAAATGATGTCTAAGGGTCAGGTAATCAAAATCGCGGAACAGCCACTTTCGTATGGTGGATGCTTTGTGCTGGAAGCAGTCTAGCTATGAAAACAGCTATGGACACAGAGTACTGTCGAAAAGTGCGTGCTGTCACACAACGCTACGTAGTGGGCGGATGGTGCGTGACACGATAACTTTTGCACTTCACACGATCGACATACTGTCACACAACTCAAGCAGCTCTTTCAGCCTTCACATACACTGGTCCTCAGCACAGCTCATGTTGTTGGTGTCGGATTAAGAAACCTCTTTGAGAATATGGTCCATATTGTATGCTGCAACTAGCAAGTGCGGCAAGATATCAGTAGGTGGCGGGGTGCACACCTGCTTCGTTGTGCGGCCTGTTGGTCTAGGGGTATGATTCCCGCTTTGCGTGCAGAAGGTACCGGGTTCAAATCCCGGACAAGCCCTACTTTTCACTTTCGGGACAACCAAGCATTACGATAAACTAGCGAGTCTCTGAAAGTAAGCCATGCAACAGGACAAACTGCATGTCGGGCCACCGGCCAATGATACTGGCAAGTGCGTCTTGTGGAAAGCAATCTACGAAGCAGGATTAAGCCGTGTTCGATTACTTATATCTATACCTAAAGACTGACACGTATAACGATTCTATTCGTTTCCCAAGATCTAGTACATCGCATGCACGTTTGTTAAATGCACGCGCATGCAGCACCCAAAACGGAGAGATACTGGGACCCTCAGCTGAGGTCGTCTTCTCGCAGTTGAACCTCTTACGTTCCGTTATGAATCCTAGTAGCAAAAGCATAAGCATTTGGAGCGTTCCCCATTCACGTGTGGACTGCTATTAACAATTTGCATTACATGATCCTAGCTAAAATTCTGGATATACAATTCCAACTACCAGCTCGTACACATTTCTAGAAACGATCGCAAAACACAGAGTCAGGTTCCACCGAGACTCGAACTCGGATCGCTGGATTCAAAGTCCAAAGTGCTAACCATTACACCATGGAACCGTGTGCCCCTCGCGGACTGGAATTGAGCAGCATCATGACATTAAACCTATAAGCTGCGATTTATTACATGTAGCGTCCTCTGGAAGTGTTTGTGTGCTAATGAAGCATCCAAGTAGGCTGAAAGTGGAGGGAGCAACTTGGAATTTAGCGAGAATTCTTGCCAGTATTCGTACATGAAATGATGTCTAAGGGTCAGGTAATCAAAATCGCGGAACAGCCACTTTCGTATGGTGGATGCTTTGTGCTGGAAGCAGCCTAGCTATGAAAACAGCTATGGACACAGAGTACTGTCGAAAAGTGCGTGCTGTCACACAACGCTACATAGTGGGCGGATGGTGCGTGACACGATAACATTTGCACTTCACATGATCGACATACTGTCACACAACTCAAGCAGCTCTTTCAGCCTTCACATACATTTGTCCTCAGCACAGCTCATGTTGTTGGTGTCGGATTAAGAAACCTCTTTGAGAATATGGTCCATATTGGATGCTGCAACTAGCAAGTGCGGCAAGATATCAGTAGGTGGCGGGGTGCACACCTGCTTCGTTGTGCGGCCTGTTGGTCTAGGGGTATGATTCCTGCTTTGGGTGCAGGAGGTCCCGGGTTCAAATCCCGGACAGGCCCTACTTTTCACTTCGCGACAACCAAGCATTACGATAAACTAGCGAGTCTCTGAAAGTAAGCCATGCAACAGGACAAACTGCATGTCGGGCCACCGGCCAATGATACTGGCAAGTGCGTATTGTGGAAAGCAATCTACGAAGCAGGATTAAGCCGTGTTCGATTACTTATATCTATACCTAAAGACTGACACGTATAACGAATCTATTCGTTTCCCAAGAACTAGTACATCGCATGCACGTTTGTTAAATGCACGCGCATGCAGCACCCAAAACGGAGAGATACTGGGACCCTCAGCTGAGGTCGTCTTCTCGTAGTTGAACCCTTTACGTTCCGTTATTAATCCTAGTAGCGAAAGCATAAGCATTTGGAGCGTTCCCCATTCACGTGTGGACTGCTATTAACAATTTGCATTACATGATCCTAGCTAAAATTCTGGATATACAATTCCAACTACCAGCTCGTACACATTTCTAGAAACGATCGCAATACACAGATTCAGGTTCCACCGAGACTCGAACTCGGATCGCTGGATTCAAAGTCCGGAATGCTAACCATTACACCAAGCAACCAGGTGCCCCTAGCGGACTTAAATTGAGCGGCATCATGACATTAAACCTATAAGCTGCGATTTATTACATGTAGCGTGCTCTGGAAGTGTTTGCGTGGTAATGAATCATCCAAGTAGGCTGAAAGTGGAGGGAGCAACTTGGAATGTAGCGAGAATTCTTGCCAGTATTCGTACATGAAATGATGTCTAAGGGTAAGGTAAACAAAATCGCGGAACAGCCACTTTCGTATGGTGGATGCTTTGTGCTGGAAGCAGCCTAGCTATGAAAACAGCTATGGACACAGAGTACTGTCGAAAAGTGCGTGCTGTCACACAACGCTACGTAGTGGGCGGATGGTGCGTGACACGATAACATTTGCACTTCACACGATCGACATACTGTCACACAAATCAAGCAGCTCTTTCAGCCTTCACATACACTGGTCCTCAGCACAGCTCATGTTGTTGGTGTCGGATTAAGAAACCTCTTTGAGAATATGGTCCATATTGGATGCTGCAACTAGCAAGTGCGGCAAGATATCAGTAGGTGGCGGGGTGCACACGTGCTTCCTTGTGCGGCCTGTTGGTCTAGGGGTATGATTCCTGCTTTGGGTGCAGGAGGTCCCGGGTTCAAATCCCCGACAGGCCCTACTCTTCACTTTCGCGACAACCAAGCACTACGATAAACTAGCGAGTCTCTGAAAGTAAGCCATGCAACAGGACAAACTGCATGTCGGGCCACCGGCCAATGATACTGGCAAGTGCGTCTTGTGGAAAGCAATCTACGAAGCAGGATTAAGCCGTGTTCGATTACTTATATCTATACCTAAAGACTGACACGTATAACGATTCTATTCGTTTCCCAAGAACTAGTACATCGCATGCACGTTTGTTAAATGCACGCGCATGCAGCACCCAAAACGGAGAGATACTGGGACCCTCAGCTGAGGTCGTCTTCTCGCAGTTGAACCCTTTACGTTCCGTTATTAATCCTAGTAGCGAAAGCATAAGCATTTGGAGCGTTCCCCATACACGTGTGGACTGCTATTAACAATTTGCATTACATGATCCTAGCTAAAATTCTCGTTATACAATTCCAACTACTAGCTCGTACACATTTCTAGAAACGATCGCAAAACACAGATTCAGTTTCCACCGAGACTCGAACTCGGATCGCTGGATTCAAAGTCCGGAATGCTAACCATTACACCAAGCAACCGGGTGCCCCTAGCGGACTTAAATTGAGCAGCATCATGACATTTAACCTATAAGCTGCGATTTATTACATGTAGCGTCCTCTGGAAGTGTTGCGTGCTAATGAAGCATCCAAGTAGGCTGAAAGTGGAGGGAGCAACTTGGAATGTAGCGAGAATTCTTGCCAGTATTCGTACATGAAATGATGTCTAAGGGTCAGGTAATCAAAATCGCGGAACAGCCACTTTCGTATGGTGGATGCTTTGTGCTGGAAGCAGCCTAGCTATGAAAACAGCTATGGACACAGAGTACTGTCGAAAAGTGCGTGCTGTCACACAACGCTACGTAGTGGGCGGATGGTGCGTGACACGATAACATTTGCACTTCACACGATCGACATACTGTCACACAAATCAAGCAGCTCTTTCAGCCTTCACATACACTGGTCCTCAGCACAGCTCATGTTGTTGGTGTCGGATTAAGAAACCTCTTTGAGAATATGGTCCATATTGGATGCTGCGACTAGCAAGTGCGGCAAGATATCAGTAGGTGGCGGGGTGCACACCTGCTTCCTTGTGCGGCCTGTTGGTCTATGCGTATGATTCCTGCTTAGGGTGCAGGAGGTCCCGGGTTCAAATCCCGGACAGGCCCTACTCTTCACTTTCGCGACAACCAAGCACTACGACAAACTAGCGAGTCTCTGAAAGTAAGCCATGCAACAGGACAAACTGCATGTCGGGCCACCGGCCAATGATACTGGCAAGTGCGTCTTGTGGAAAGCAATCTACGAAGCAGGATTAAGCCGTGTTCGATTACTTATATCTATAGCTAAAGACTGACACGTATAACGAATCTATTCGTTTCCCAAGAACTAGTACATCGCATGCACGTTTGTTAAATGCACGCGCATGCAGCACCCAAAACGGAGAGATACTGGGACCCTCAGCTGAGGTCGTCTTCTCGCAGTTGAACCTCTTACGTTCCGTTATGAATCCTAGTAGCAAAAGCATAAGCATTTGGAGCGTTCCCCATTCACGTGTGGACTGCTATTAACAATTTGCATTACATGATCCTAGCTAAAATTCTGGATATACAATTCCAACTACCAGCTCGTACACATTTCTAGAAACGATCGCAAAACACAGAGTCAGGTTCTACCGAGACTCGAACTCGGATCGCTGGATTCAAAGTCCAAAGTGCTAACCATTACACCATGGAACCGTGTGCCCCTCGCGGACTGGAATTGAGCAGCATCATGACATTAAACCTATAAGCTGCGATTTATTACATGTAGCGTCCTCTGGAAGTGTTTGCGTGCTAATGAAGCATCCAAGTAGGCTGAAAGTGGAGGGAGCAACTTGGAATTTAGCGAGAATTCTTGCCAGTATTCGTACATGAAATGATGTCTAAGGGTCAGGTAATCAAAATCGCGGAACAGCCACTTTCGTATGGTGGATGCTTTGTGCTGGAAGCAGCCTAGCTATGAAAACAGCTATGGACACAGAGTACTGTCGAAAAGTGCGTGCTGTCACACAACGCTACATAGTGGGCGGATGGTGCGTGACACGATAACATTTGCACTTCACATGATCGGCATACTGTCACACAACTCAAGCAGCTCTTTCAGCCTTCACATACATTTGTCCTCAGCACAGCTCATGTTGTTGGTGTCGGATTAAGAAACCTCTTTGAGAATATGGTCCATATTGGATGCTGCAACTAGCAAGTGCGGCAAGATATCAGTAGGTGGCGGGGTGCACACCTGCTTCGTTGTGCGGCCTGTTGGTCTAGGGGTATGATTCCTGCTTTGGGTGCAGGAGGTCCCGGGTTCAAATCCCGGACAGGCCCTACTTTTCACTTTCGCGACAACCAAGCATTACGATAAACTAGCGAGTCTCTGAAAGTAAGCCATGCAACAGGACAAACTGCATGTCGGGCCACCGGCCAATGATACTGGCAAGTGCGTATTGTGGAAAGCAATCTACGAAGCAGGATTAAGCCGTGTTCGATTACTTATATCTATACCTAAAGACTGACACGTATAACGAATCTATTCGTTTCCCAAGAACTAGTACATCGCATGCACGTTTGTTAAATGCACGCGCATGCAGCACCCAAAACGGAGAGATACTGGGACCCTCAGCTGAGGTCGTCTTCTCGTAGTTGAACCCTTTACGTTCCGTTATTAATCCTAGTAGCGAAAGCATAAGCATTTGGAGCGTTCCCCATTCACGTGTGGACTGCTATTAACAATTTGCATTACATGATCCTAGCTAAAATTCTGGATATACAATTCCAACTACCAGCTCGTACACATTTCTAGAAACGATCGCAATACACAGATTCAGGTTCCACCGAGGCTCGAACTCGGATCGCTGGATTCAAAGTCCGGAATGCTAACCATTACACCAAGCAACCAGGTGCCCCTAGCGGACTTAAATTGAGCAGCATCATGACATTAAACCTATAAGCTGCGATTTATTACATGTAGCGTGCTCTGGAAGTGTTTGCGTGGTAATGAATCATCCAAGTAGGCTGAAAGTGGAGGGAGCAACTTGGAATGTAGCGAGAATTCTTGCCAGTATTCGTACATGAAATGATGTCTAAGGGTAAGGTAATCAAAATCGCGGAACAGCCACTTTCGTATGGTGGATGCTTTGTGCTGGAAGCAGCCTAGCTATGAAAACAGCTATGGACACAGAGTACTGTCGAAAAGTGCGTGCTGTCACACAACGCTACGTAGTGGGCGGATGGTGCGTGACACGATAACATTTGCACTTCACACGATCGACATACTGTCACACAAATCAAGCAGCTCTTTCAGCCTTCACATACACTGGTCCTCAGCACAGCTCATGTTGTTGGTGTCGGATTAAGAAACCTCTTTGAGAATATGGTCCATATTGGATGCTGCAACTAGCAAGTGCGGCAAGATATCAGTAGGTGTCGGGGTGCACACGTGCTTCCTTGTGCGGCCTGTTGGTCTAGGGGTATGATTCCTGCTTTGGGTGCAGGAGGTCCCGGGTTCAAATCCCCGACAGGCCCTACTCTTCACTTTCGCGACAACCAAGCACTACGATAAACTAGCGAGTCTCTGAAAGTAAGCCATGCAACAGGACAAACTGCATGTCGGGCCACCGGCCAATGATACTGGCAAGTGCGTCTTGTGGAAAGCAATCTACGAAGCAGGATTAAGCCGTGTTCGATTACTTATATCTATACCTAAAGACTGACACGTATAACGATTCTATTCGTTTCCCAAGAACTAGTACATCGCATGCACGTTTGTTAAATGCACGCGCATGCAGCACCCAAAACGGAGAGATACTGGGACCCTCAGCTGAGGTCGTCTTCTCGCAGTTGAACCCTTTACGTTCCGTTATTAATCCTAGTAGCGAAAGCATAAGCATTTGGAGCGTTCCCCATACACGTGTGGACTGCTATTAACAATTTGCATTACATGATCCTAGCTAAAATTCTCGTTATACAATTCCAACTACTAGCTCGTACACATTTCTAGAAACGATCGCAAAACACAGATTCAGTTTCCACCGAGACTCGAACTCGGATCGCTGGATTCAAAGTCCGGAATGCTAACCATTACACCAAGCAACCGGGTGCCCCTAGCGGACTTAAATTGAGCAGCATCATGACATTAAACCTATAAGCTGCGATTTATTACATGTAGCGTCCTCTGGAAGTGTTGCGTGCTAATGAAGCATCCAAGTAGGCTGAAAGTGGAGGGAGCAACTTGGAATGTAGCGAGAATTCTTGCCAGTATTCGTACATGAAATGATGTCTAAGGGTCAGGTAATCAAAATCGCGGAGCAGCCACTTTCGTATGGTGGATGCTTTGTGCTGGAAGCAGCCTAGCTATGAAAACAGCTATGGACACAGAGTACTGTCGAAAAGTGCGTGCTGTCACACAACGCTACGTAGTGGGCGGATGGTGCGTGACACGATAACATTTGCACTTCACACGATCGACATACTGTCACACAAATCAAGCAGCTCTTTCAGCCTTCACATACACTGGTCCTCAGCACAGCTCATGTTGTTGGTGTCGGATTAAGAAACCTCTTTGAGAATATGGTCCATATTGGATGCTGCGACTAGCAAGTGCGGCAAGATATCAGTAGGTGGCGGGGTGCACACCTGCTTCCTTGTGCGGCCTGTTGGTCTATGCGTATGATTCCTGCTTAGGGTGCAGGAGGTCCCGGGTTCAAATCCCGGACAGGCCCTACTCTTCACTTTCGCGACAACCAAGCACTACGACAAACTAGCGAGTCTCTGAAAGTAAGCCATGCAACAGGACAAACTGCATGTCGGGCCACCGGCCAATGATACTGGCAAGTGCGTCTTGTGGAAAGCAATCTACGAAGCAGGATTAAGCCGTGTTCGATTACTTATATCTATAGCTAAAGACTGACACGTATAACGAATCTATTCGTTTCCCAAGAACTAGTACATCGCATGCACGTTTGTTAAATGCACGCGCATGCAGCACCCAAAACGGAGAGATACTGGGACCCTCAGCTGAGGTCGTCTTCTCGCAGTTGAACCTCTTACGTTCCGTTATGAATCCTAGTAGCAAAAGCATAAGCATTTGGAGCGTTCCCCATTCACGTGTGGACTGCTATTAACAATTTGCATTACATGATCCTAGCTAAAATTCTGGATATACAATTCCAACTACCAGCTCGTACACATTTCTAGAAACGATCGCAAAACACAGAGTCAGGTTCTACCGAGACTCGAACTCGGATCGCTGGATTCAAAGTCCAAAGTGCTAACCATTACACCATGGAACCGTGTGCCCCTCGCGGACTGGAATTGAGCAGCATCATGACATTAAACCTATAAGCTGCGATTTATTACATGTAGCGTCCTCTGGAAGTGTTTGCGTGCTAATGAAGCATCCAAGTAGGCTGAAAGTGGAGGGAGCAACTTGGAATTTAGCGAGAATTCTTGCCAGTATTCGTACATGAAATGATGTCTAAGGGTCAGGTAATCAAAATCGCGGAACAGCCACTTTCGTATGGTGGATGCTTTGTGCTGGAAGCAGCCTAGCTATGAAAACAGCTATGGACACAGAGTACTGTCGAAAAGTGCGTGCTGTCACACAACGCTACATAGTGGGCGGATGGTGCGTGACACGATAACATTTGCACTTCACATGATCGGCATACTGTCACACAACTCAAGCAGCTCTTTCAGCCTTCACATACATTTGTCCTCAGCACAGCTCATGTTGTTGGTGTCGGATTAAGAAACCTCTTTGAGAATATGGTCCATATTGGATGCTGCAACTAGCAAGTGCGGCAAGATATCAGTAGGTGGCGGGGTGCACACCTGCTTCGTTGTGCGGCCTGTTGGTCTAGGGGTATGATTCCTGCTTTGGGTGCAGGAGGTCCCGGGTTCAAATCCCGGACAGGCCCTACTTTTCACTTTCGCGACAACCAAGCATTACGATAAACTAGCGAGTCTCTGAAAGTAAGCCATGCAACAGGACAAACTGCATGTCGGGCCACCGGCCAATGATACTGGCAAGTGCGTATTGTGGAAAGCAATCTACGAAGCAGGATTAAGCCGTGTTCGATTACTTATATCTATACCTAAAGACTGACACGTATAACGAATCTATTCGTTTCCCAAGAACTAGTACATCGCATGCACGTTTGTTAAATGCACGCGCATGCAGCACCCAAAACGGAGAGATACTGGGACCCTCAGCTGAGGTCGTCTTCTCGTAGTTGAACCCTTTACGTTCCGTTATTAATCCTAGTAGCGAAAGCATAAGCATTTGGAGCGTTCCCCATTCACGTGTGGACTGCTATTAACAATTTGCATTACATGATCCTAGCTAAAATTCTGGATATACAATTCCAACTACCAGCTCGTACACATTTCTAGAAACGATCGCAATACACAGATTCAGGTTCCACCGAGGCTCGAACTCGGATCGCTGGATTCAAAGTCCGGAATGCTAACCATTACACCAAGCAACCAGGTGCCCCTAGCGGACTTAAATTGAGCAGCATCATGACATTAAACCTATAAGCTGCGATTTATTACATGTAGCGTGCTCTGGAAGTGTTTGCGTGGTAATGAATCATCCAAGTAGGCTGAAAGTGGAGGGAGCAACTTGGAATGTAGCGAGAATTCTTGCCAGTATTCGTACATGAAATGATGTCTAAGGGTAAGGTAATCAAAATCGCGGAACAGCCACTTTCGTATGGTGGATGCTTTGTGCTGGAAGCAGCCTAGCTATGAAAACAGCTATGGACACAGAGTACTGTCGAAAAGTGCGTGCTGTCACACAACGCTACGTAGTGGGCGGATGGTGCGTGACACGATAACATTTGCACTTCACACGATCGACATACTGTCACACAAATCAAGCAGCTCTTTCAGCCTTCACATACACTGGTCCTCAGCACAGCTCATGTTGTTGGTGTCGGATTAAGAAACCTCTTTGAGAATATGGTCCATATTGGATGCTGCAACTAGCAAGTGCGGCAAGATATCAGTAGGTGTCGGGGTGCACACGTGCTTCCTTGTGCGGCCTGTTGGTCTAGGGGTATGATTCCTGCTTTGGGTGCAGGAGGTCCCGGGTTCAAATCCCCGACAGGCCCTACTCTTCACTTTCGCGACAACCAAGCACTACGATAAACTAGCGAGTCTCTGAAAGTAAGCCATGCAACAGGACAAACTGCATGTCGGGCCACCGGCCAATGATACTGGCAAGTGCGTCTTGTGGAAAGCAATCTACGAAGCAGGATTAAGCCGTGTTCGATTACTTATATCTATACCTAAAGACTGACACGTATAACGATTCTATTCGTTTCCCAAGAACTAGTACATCGCATGCACGTTTGTTAAATGCACGCGCATGCAGCACCCAAAACGGAGAGATACTGGGACCCTCAGCTGAGGTCGTCTTCTCGCAGTTGAACCCTTTACGTTCCGTTATTAATCCTAGTAGCGAAAGCATAAGCATTTGGAGCGTTCCCCATACACGTGTGGACTGCTATTAACAATTTGCATTACATGATCCTAGCTAAAATTCTCGTTATACAATTCCAACTACTAGCTCGTACACATTTCTAGAAACGATCGCAAAACACAGATTCAGTTTCCACCGAGACTCGAACTCGGATCGCTGGATTCAAAGTCCGGAATGCTAACCATTACACCAAGCAACCGGGTGCCCCTAGCGGACTTAAATTGAGCAGCATCATGACATTAAACCTATAAGCTGCGATTTATTACATGTAGCGTCCTCTGGAAGTGTTGCGTGCTAATGAAGCATCCAAGTAGGCTGAAAGTGGAGGGAGCAACTTGGAATGTAGCGAGAATTCTTGCCAGTATTCGTACATGAAATGATGTCTAAGGGTCAGGTAATCAAAATCGCGGAGCAGCCACTTTCGTATGGTGGATGCTTTGTGCTGGAAGCAGCCTAGCTATGAAAACAGCTATGGACACAGAGTACTGTCGAAAAGTGCGTGCTGTCACACAACGCTACGTAGTGGGCGGATGGTGCGTGACACGATAACATTTGCACTTCACACGATCGACATACTGTCACACAAATCAAGCAGCTCTTTCAGCCTTCACATACACTGGTCCTCAGCACAGCTCATGTTGTTGGTGTCGGATTAAGAAACCTCTTTGAGAATATGGTCCATATTGGATGCTGCGACTAGCAAGTGCGGCAAGATATCAGTAGGTGGCGGGGTGCACACCTGCTTCCTTGTGCGGCCTGTTGGTCTATGCGTATGATTCCTGCTTAGGGTGCAGGAGGTCCCGGGTTCAAATCCCGGACAGGCCCTACTCTTCACTTTCGCGACAACCAAGCACTACGACAAACTAGCGAGTCTCTGAAAGTAAGCCATGCAACAGGACAAACTGCATGTCGGGCCACCGGCCAATGATACTGGCAAGTGCGTCTTGTGGAAAGCAATCTACGAAGCAGGATTAAGCCGTGTTCGATTACTTATATCTATAGCTAAAGACTGACACGTATAACGAATCTATTCGTTTCCCAAGAACTAGTACATCGCATGCACGTTTGTTAAATGCACGCGCATGCAGCACCCAAAACGGAGAGATACTGGGACCCTCAGCTGAGGTCGTCTTCTCGCAGTTGAACCCTTTACGTTCCGTTATTAATCCTAGTAGCGAAAGCATAAGCATTTGGAGCGTTCCCCATTCACGTGTGGACTGCTATTAACAATTTGCATTACATGATCCTAGCTAAATTTCTGGATATACAATTCTAACTACCAGCTCGTACACATTTCTAGAAACGATCGCAAAACACAGAGTCAGGTTCCACCGAGACTCGAACTCGGATCGCTGTATTCAAAGTCCAGAGTGCTAACCAATACACCATGGAACCGGGTGCCCTCGCGGACTGGAATTGAGCAGCATCATGACATTAAACCTATAAGCTGTGATTTATTACATGTAGCGTCCTCAGGAAGTGTTTGCGTGCTAATGAATCATCCAAGTAGGCTGAAAGTGGAGGGAGCAACTTGGAATGTAGCGAGAATTCTTGCCAGTATTCGTACATGAAATGATGTCTAAGGGTCAGGAAATCAAAATCGCGGAACAGCCACTTTCGTATGGTGGATGCTTTGTGCTGGAAGCAGCCTAGCTATGAAAACAGCTATGGACACAGAGTACTGCCGAAAAGTGCGTGCTGTCACACAACGCTACGTAGTGGGCGGATGGTGCGTGACACGATAACATTTGCACTTCACACGATCGACATACTGTCACACAAATCAAGCAGCTCTTTCAGCCTTCACATACACTGGTCCTCAGCACAGCTCATGTTGTTGGTGTCGGATTAAGAAACCTCTTTGAGAATATGGTCCATATTGGATGCTGCGACTAGCAAGTGCGGCAAGATATCAGTAGGTGGCGGGGTGCACACCTGCTTCCTTGTGCGGCCTGTTGGTCTATGGGTATGATTCCTGCTTTGGGTGCAGGAGGTCCCGGGTTCAAATCCCGGACAGGCCCTACTCTTCACTTTCGCGACAACCAAGCACTACGACAAACTAGCGAGTCTCTGAAAGTAAGCCATGCAACAGGACAAACTGCATGTCGGGCCACCGGCCAATGATACTGGCAAGTGCGTCTTGTGGAAAGCAATCTACGAAGCAGGATTAAGCCGTCTTCGATTACTTATATCTATACCTAAAGACTGACACGTATAACGAATCTATTCGTTTCCCAAGAACTAGTACATCGCATGCACGTTTGTTAAATGCATGCGCATGCAGCACCCAAAACGGAGAGATACTGGGACCCTCAGCTGAGGTCGTCTTCTCGCAGTTGAACCCTTTACGTTCCGTTATTAATCCTAGTAGCGAAAGCATAAGCATTTGGAGCGTTCCCCATACACGTGTGGACTGCTATTACAATTTGCATTACATGATCCTAGCTAAAATTCTGGTTATACAATTCCAACTACCAGCTCGTACACATTTCTAGAATCGATCGCAAAACACAGAGTCAGTTTCCACCGAGACTCGAACTCGGATCGCTGGATTCAAAGTCCGGAATGCTAACCATTACACCAAGCAACCGGGTGCCCCTAGAGGACTGGAATTGAGCAGCTTCATGACATTAAACCTATAAGCTGCGATTTATTACATGTAGCGTCCTCAGGAAGTGTTTGCGTGCTAATGAAGCATCCAAGTAGGCTGAAAGTGGAGGGAGCAACTTGGAATGTAGCGAGAATTCTTGCCAGTATTCGTACATGAAATGATGTCTAAGGGTCAGGTAATCAAAATCGCGGAACAGCCACTTTCGTATGGTGGATGCTTTGTTCTGGAAGCAGCCTAGCTATGAAAACAGCTATGGACACAGAGTACTGTCGAAAAGTGCGTGTTGTCACACAACGCTACGTAGTGGGCGGATGGTGCGTGACACGATAACATTTGCACTTCACACGATCGACATACTGTCACACAAATCAAGCAACTCTTTCAGCCTTCACATACACTGGTCCTCAGCACAGCTCATGTTGTTGGTGTCGGATTAAGAAACCTCTTTGAGAATATGGTCCATATTGGATGCTGCAACTAGCAAGTGCGGCAAGATATCAGTAGGTGTCGGGGTGCACACGTGCTTCCTTGTGCGGCCTGTTGGTCTAGGGGTATGATTCCTGCTTTGGGTGCAGGAGGTCCCGGGTTCAAATCCCCGACAGGCCCTACTCTTCACTTTCGCGACAACCAAGCACTACGATAAACTAGCGAGTCTCTGAAAGTAAGCCATGCAACAGGACAAACTGCATGTCGGGCCACCGGCCAATGATACTGGCAAGTGCGTCTTGTGGAAAGCAATCTACGAAGCAGGATTAAGCCGTGTTCGATTACTTATATCTATACCTAAAGACTGACACGTATAACGATTCTATTCCCAAGAACTAGTACATCGCATGCACGTTTGTTAAATGCACGCGCATGCAGCACCCAAAACGGAGAGATACTGGGACCCTCAGCTGAGGTCGTCTTCTCGCAGTTGAACCCTTTACGTTCCGTTATTAATCCTAGTAGCGAAAGCATAAGCATTTGGAGCGTTCCCCATACACGTGTGGACTGCTATTAACAATTTGCATTACATGATCCTAGTTAAATTCTCGTTATACAATTCCAACTACCAGCTCGTACACATTTCTAGAAACGATCGCAAAACACAGAGTCAGTTTCCACCGAGACTCGAACTCGGATCGCTGGAATCAAAGTCCGGAATGCTAACCATTACACCAAGCAACCGGGTGCCCCTAGCGGACTTAAATTGAGCAGCATCATGACATTAAACCTATAAGCTGCGATTTATTACATGTAGCGTCCTCTGGAAGTGTTTGCTTGCTAATGAAGCATCCAAGTAGGCTGAAAGTGGAGGGAGCAACTTGGAATGTAGCGAGAATTCTTGCCAGTATTCGTACATGAAATGATGTCTAAGGGTCAGGTAATCAAAATCGCGGAACAGCCACTTTCGTATGGTGGATGCTTTGTGCTGGAAGCAGCCTAGCTATGAAAACAGCTATGGACACAGAGTACTGTCGAAAAGTGCGTGCTGTCACACAACGCTACGTAGTGGGCGGATGGTGCGTGACACGATAACATTTGCACTTCACACGATCGACATACTGTCACACAAATCAAGCAGCTCTTTCAGCCTTCACATACACTGGTCCTCAGCACAGCTCATGTTGTTGGTGTCGGATTAAGAAACCTCTTTGAGAATATGGTCCATATTGAATGCTGCGACTAGCAAGTGCGGCAAGATATCAGTAGATGGCGGGGTGCACACGTGCTTCGTTGTGCGGCCTGTTAGTCTACGGATATGATTAATGCTTTGGGTGCAGGAGGTCCCGGGTTCAAATCCCGGACAGGCCCTAATTTTCACTTTCGCGACAACCAAGCATTACGATAAACTAGCGAGTCTCTGAAAGTAAGCCATGCAACAGGACAAACTGCATGTCGAGCCACCTGCCAATGATACTGTTAAGTGCGTCTTGTGTAAAGCAATCTACGAAGCCGGATTAAGCCGTGTTCGATTACTTATATCTATACCTAAAGACTGACACGTATAACGATTCTATTCGTTTCCCAAGAACTAGTACATCGCATGCACGTTTGTTAAATGCACGCGCATGCAGCACCCAAAACGGAGAGATACTGGGACCCTCAGCTGAGGTCGTCTTCTCGCAGTTGAACCCTTTACGTTCCGTTATTAATCCTAGTAGCGAAAGCATAAGCATTTGGAGCGTTCCCCATTCACGTGTGGACTGCTATTAACAATTTGCATTACATGATCCTAGCTAAAATTCTGGTTATACAATTCCAACTACCAGCTCGTACACATTTCTAGAAACGATCGCAAAACACAGAGTCAGATTCCACCGAGACTCGAACTCGGATCGCTGGATTCAAAGTCCGGAATGCTAACCATTACACCAAGCAACCAGGTGCCCCTAGCGGACTTAAATTGAGCAGAATCATGACATTAAACCTATAAGCTGCGATTTATTACATGTAGCGTGCTCTGGAAGTGTTTGCGTGCTAATGAATCATCCAAGTAGGCTGAAAGTGGAGGGAGCAACTTGGAATGTAGCGAGAATTCTTGCCAGTATTCGTACATGAAATGATGTCTAAGGGTCAGGTAATCAAAATCGCGGAACAGCCACTTTCGTATGGTGGATGCTTTGTGCTGGAAGCAGCCTAGCTATGAAAACAGCTATGGACACAGAGTACTGTCGAAAAGTGCGTGCTGTCACACAACGCTACGTAGTGGGCGGATGGTGCGTGACACGATAACATTTGCACTTCACACGATCGACATACTGTCACACAAATCAAGCAGCTCTTTCAGCCTTCACATACACTGGTCCTCAGCACAGCTCATGTTGTTGGTGTCGGATTAAGAAACCTCTTTGAGAATATGGTCCATATTGGATGCTGCAACTAGCAAGTGCGGCAAGATATCAGTAGGTGTCGGGGTGCACACGTGCTTCCTTGTGCGGCCTGTTGGTCTAGGGGTATGATTCCTGCTTTGGGTGCAGGAGGTCCCGGGTTCAAATCCCCGACAGGCCCTACTCTTCACTTTCGCGACAACCAAGCACTACGATAAACTAGCGAGTCTCTGAAAGTAAGCCATGCAACAGGACAAACTGCATGTCGGGCCACCGGCCAATGATACTGGCAAGTGCGTCTTGTGGAAAGCAATCTACGAAGCAGGATTAAGCCGTGTTCGATTACTTATATCTATACCTAAAGACTGACACGTATAACGATTCTATTCGTTTCCCAAGTACTAGTACATCGCATGCACGTTTGTTAAATGCACGCGCATGCAGCACCCAAAACGGAGAGATACTGGGACCCTCAGCTGAGGTCGTCTTCTCGCAGTTGAACCCTTTACGTTCCGTTATTAATCCTAGTAGCGAAAGCATAAGCATTTGGAGCGTTCCCCATTCACGTGTGGACTGCTATTAACAATTTGCATTACATGATCCTAGCTAAAATTCTCGTTATACAATTCCAACTACCAGCTCGTACACATTTCTAGAAACGATCGCAAAACACAGAGTCAGTTTCCACCGAGACTCGAACTCGGATCGCTGGAATCAAAGTCCGGAATGCTAACCATTACACCAAGCAACCGGGTGCCCCTAGCGGACTTAAATTGAGCAGCATCATGACATTAAACCTATAAGCTGCGATTTATTACATGTAGCGTCCTCTGGAAGTGTTTGCGTGCTAATGAAGCATCCAAGTAGGCTGAAAGTGGAGGGAGCAACTTGGAATGTAGCGAGAATTCTTGCCAGTATTCGTACATGAAATGATGTCTAAGGGTCAGGTAATCAAAATCGCGGAACAGCCACTTTCGTATGGTGGATGCTTTGTGCTGGAAGCAGCCTAGCTATGAAAACAGCTATGGACACAGAGTACTGTCGAAAAGTGCGTGCTGTCACACAACGCTACGTAGTGGGCGGATGGTGCGTGACACGATAACATTTGCACTTCACACGATCGACATACTGTCACACAAATCAAGCAGCTCTTTCAGCCTTCACATACACTGGTCCTCAGCACAGCTCATGTTGTTGGTGTCGGATTAAGAAACCTCTTTGAGAATATGGTCCATATTGGATGCTGCGACTAGCAAGTGCGGCAAGATATCAGTAGATGGCGGGGTGCACACGTGCTTCGTTGTGCGGCCTGTTAGTCTACGGATATGATTAATGCTTTGGGTGCAGGAGGTCCCGGGTTCAAATCCCGGACAGGCCCTAATTTTCACTTTCGCGACAACCAAGCATTACGATAAACTAGCGAGTCTCTGAAAGTAAGCCATGCAACAGGACAAACTGCATGTCGAGCCACCTGCCAATGATACTGTTAAGTGCGTCTTGTGTAAAGCAATCTACGAAGCCGGATTAAGCCGTGTTCGTTTACTTATATCTATACCTAAAGACTGACAGGTATAACGATTCTATTCCCAAAAACTAGTACATCGCATGCACGTTTGTTAAATGCACGCGCATGCAGCACCCAAAACGGAGAGATACTGGGACCCTCAGCTGAGGTCGTCTTCTCGCAGTTGAACCCTTTACGTTCCGTTATTAATCCTAGTAGCGAAAGCATAAGCATTTGGAGCGTTCCCCATTCACGTGTGGACTGCTATTAACAATTTGCATTACATGATCCTAGCTAAATTTCTGGATATACAATTCCAACTACCAGCTCGTACACATTTCTAGAAACGATCGCAAAACACAGAGTCAGGTTCCACCGAGACTCGAACTCGGATCGCTGTATTCAAAGTCCAGAGTGCTAACCATTACACCATGTAACCGGGTGCCCTCGTGGACTGGAATTGAGCAGCATCATGACATTAAACCTATAAGCTGCGATTTATTACATGTAGCGTCCTCAGGAAGTGTTTGCGTGCTAATGAATCATCCAAGTAGGCTGAAAGTGGAGGGAGCAACTTGGAATGTAGCGAGAATTCTTGCCAGTATTCGTACATGAAATGATGTCTAAGGGTCAGGAAATCAAAATCGCGGAACAGCCACTTTCGTATGGTGGATGCTTTGTGCTGGAAGCAGCCTAGCTATGAAAACAGCTATGGACACAGAGTACTGTCGAAAAGTGCGTGCTGTCACACAACGCTACGTAGTGGGCGGATGGTGCGTGACACGATAACATTTGCACTTCACACGATCGACATACTGTCACACAAATCAAGCAGCTCTTTCAGCCTTCACATACACTGGTCCTCAGCACAGCTCATGTTGTTGGAGTCGGATTAAGAAACCTCTTTGAGAATATGGTCCATATTGGATGCTGCGACTAGCAAGTGCGGCAAGATATCAGTAGGTGGCGGGGTGCACACCTGCTTCCTTGTGCGGCCTGTTGGTCTATGGGTATGATTCCTGTTTTGGGTGCAGGAGGTCCCGGGTTCAAATCCCGGACAGGTCCTACTTTTCACTTTCGCGACAACCAAGCACTACGACAAACTAGCGAGTCTCTGAAAGTAAGTAATGCAACAGGACAAACTGCATGTCGGGCCACCGGCCAATGATACTGGCAAGTGCGTCTTGTGGAAAGCAATCTACGAAGCAGGATTAAGCCGTGTTCGATTACTTATATCTATACCTAAAGACTGACACGTATAACGAATCTATTCGTTTCCCAAGAACTAGTATATCGCATGCACGTTTGTTAAATGCACGCGCATGCAGCACCCAAAACGGAGAGATACTGGGACCCTCAGCTGAGGTCGTCTTCTCGCAGTTGAACCCTTTACGTTCCGTTATTAATCCTAGTAGCGAAAGCATAAGCATTTGGAGCGTTCCCCATTCACGTGTGGACTGCTATTAACAATTTGCATTACATGATTCTAGCTAAAATTCTGGTTATACAATTCCAACTACCAGCTCGTACACATTTCTAGAAACGATCGCAAAACACAGATTCAGTTTCCACCGAGACTCGAACTCGGATCGCTGGATTCAAAGTCCGGAATGCTAACCATTACACCAAGCAACCGGGTGCCCCTAGAGGACTGGAATTGAGCAGCTTCATGACATTAAACCTATAAGCTGCGATTTATTACATGTAGCGTCCTTAGGAAGTGTTTGCGTGCTAATGAATCATCCAAGTAGGCTGAAAGTGGAGGGAGCAACTTGGAGTGTAGCGAGAATTCTTGCCAGTATTCGTACATGAAATGATGTCTAAGGGTCAGGTAATCAAAATCGCGGAACAGCCACTTTCGTATGGTGGATGCTTTGTGCTGGAAGCAGCCTAGCTATGAAAACAGCTATGGACACAGAGTACTGTCGAAAAGTGCGTGCTGTCACACAACGCTACGTAGTGGGCGGATGGTGCGTGACACGATAACATTTGCACTTCACACGATCGACATACTGTCACACAAATCAAGCAGCTCTTTCAGCCTTCACATACACTGGTCCTCAGCACAGCTCATGTTGTTGGTGTCGGATTAAGAAACCTCTTTGAGAATATGGTCCATATTGGATGCTGCAACTAGCAAGTGCGGCAAGATATCAGTAGATGGCGGGGTGCACACCTGCTTCGTTGTGCGGCCTGTTAGTCTACGGATATGATTAATGCTTTGGGTGCAGGAGGTCCCGGGTTCAAATCCCGGACAGGCCCTAATTTTCACTTTCGCGACAACCAAGCATTACGATAAACTAGCGAGTCTCTGAAAGTAAGCCATGCAACAGGACAAACTGCATGTCGGGCCACCTGCCAATGATACTGGCAAGTGCGTCTTGTGGAAAGCAATCTACGAAGCCGGATTAAGCCGTGTTCGTTTACTTATATCTATACCTAAAGACTGACAGGTATAACGATTCTATTCCCAAGAACTAGTACATCGCATGCACGTTTGTTAAATGCACGCGCATGCAGCACCCAAAACGGAGAGATACTGGGACCCTCAGCTGAGGTCGTCTTCTCGCAGTTGAACCCTTTACGTTCCGTTATTAATCCTAGTAGCGAAAGCATAAGCATTTGGAGCGTTCCCCATTCACGTGTGGACTGCTATTAACAATTTGCATTACATGATCCTAGCTAAATTTCTGGATATACAATTCCAACTACCAGCTCGTACACATTTCTAGAAACGATCGCAAAACACAGAGTCATGTTCCACCGAGACTCGAACTCGGATCGCTGTATTCAAAGTCCAGAGTGCTAACCATTACACCATGGAACCGGGTGCCCTCGCGGACTGGAATTGAGCAGCATCATGACATTAAACCTATAAGCTGCGATTTATTACATGTAGCGTCCTCATTAAGTGTTTGCGTGCTAATGAATCATCCAAGTAGGCTGAAAGTGGAGGGAGCAACTTGGAATGTAGCGAGAATTCTTGCCAGTATTCGTACATGAAATGATGTCTAAGGGTCAGGAAATCAAAATCGCGGAACAGCCACTTTCGTACGGTGGATGCTTTGTGCTGGAAGCAGCCTAGCTATGAAAACAGCTATGGACACAGAGTACTGTCGAAAAGTGCGTGCTGTCACACAACGCTACGTAGTGGGCGGATGGTGCGTGACACGATAACATTTGCACTTCACACGATCGACATACTGTCACACAAATCAAGCAGCTCTTTCAGCCTTCACATACACTGGTCCTCAGCACAGCTCATGTTGTTGGTGTCGGATTAAGAAACCTCTTTGAGAATATGGTCAATATTGGATGCTGCGACTAGCAAGTGCGGCAAGATATCAGTAGGTGGCGGGGTGCACACCTGCTTCCTTGTGCGGCCTGTTGGTCTATGGGTATGATTCCTGTTTTGGGTGCAGGAGGTCCCGGGTTCAAATCCCGGACAGGCCCTACTTTTCACTTTCGCGACAACCAAGCATTACGATAAACTAGCGAGTCTCTGAAAGTAAGCCATGCAACAGGACAAACTGCATGTCGGGCCACCGGCCAATGATACTGGCAAGTGCGTCTTGTGGAAAGCAATCTACGAAGCAGGATTAAGCCGTGTTCGATTACTTATATCTATACCTAAAGACTGACACGTATAACGAATCTATTCGTTTCCCAAGAACTAGTACATCGCATGCACGTCTGTTAAATGTACGCGCATGCAGCACCCAAAACGGAGAGATACTGGGACACTCAGCTAAGGTCGTCTTCTCGCAGTTGAACCCCTTACGTTCCGTTATGAATCCTAGTAGCAAAAGCATAAGATTTTGGAGCGTTCCCCATTCACGTGTGGACTGCTATTAACAATTTGCATTACATGATCCTAGCTAAAATTCTGGTCATACAATTCCAACTACCAGCTCGTACACATTTCTAGAAACGATCGCAAAACACAGAGTCAGTTTCCACCGAGACTCGAACTCGGATCGCTGGATTCAAAGTCCAGAGTGCTAACCATTACACCATGGAACCGGGTGCCCTCGCGGACTGGAATTGAGCAGCATCATGACATTAAACCTATAAGCTGCGATTTATTACATGTAGCGTCCTCAGGAAGTGTTTGCGTGCTAATGAATCATCCAAGTAGGCTGAAAGTGGAGGGAGCAACTTGGAATGTAGCGAGAATTCTTGCCAGTATTCGTACATGAAATGATGTCTAAGGGTCAGGAAATCAAAATCGCAGAACAGCCACTTTCGTATGGTGGATGCTTTGTGCTGGAAGCAGCCTAGCTATGAAAACAGCTATGGACACAGAGTACTGTCGAAAAGTGCGTGATGTCACACAACGCTACGTAGTGGGCGGATGGTGCGTGACACGATAACATTTGCACTTCACACGATCGACATACTGTCACACAACTCAAGCAGCTCTTTCAGCCTTCACATACACTGGTCCTCAGCACAGCTCATGTTGTTGGAGTCGGATTAAGAAACCTCTTTGAGAATATGCTCCATATTGGATGCTGCGACTAGCAAGTTCGGCAAGATATCAGTAGGTGGCGGGGTGCACACCTGCTTCGTTGTGCGGCCTGTTGGTCTAGGGGTATGATTCCTGCTTTGGGTGCAGGAGGTCCCGGGTTCAAATCCCTGACAGGCCCTACTTTTCACTTTCGCGACAACCAAGCATTACGATAAACTAGCGAGTCTCTGAAAGTAAGCCATGCAACAGGACAAACTGCATGTCGGGCCACCTGCCAATGATACTGGCAAGTGCGTCTTGTGGAAAGCAATCTACGAAGCAGGATTAAGCCGTGTTCGATTACTTATATCTATACCTAAAGACTGACACGTATAACGATTCTATTCGTTTCCCAAGAACTAGTACATCGCATGCACGTTTGTTAAATGCACGCGCATGCAGCACCCAAAACGGAGAGATACTGGGACCCTCAGCTGAGGTCGTCTTCTCGCAGTTGAACCCCTTACGTTCCGTTATTAATCCTAGTAGCAAAAGCATAAGCATTTGGAGCGTTCCCCATTCACGTGTGGACTGCTATTAACAATTTGCATTACATGATCCTAGCTAAAATTCTGGTTATACAATTCCAACTACCAGCTCGTACACATTTCTAGAAACGATCGCAAAACACAGATTCAGTTTCCACCGAGACTCGAACTCGGATCGCTGGATTCAAAGTCCGGAATGCTAACCATTACACCAAGCAACCGGGTGGCCCTAGCTGACTTAAATTGAGCAGCATCATGACATTAAACCTATAAGCTGCGATTTATTACATGTAGCGTCCTCTGGAAGTGTTTGCGTGCTAATGAAGCATCCAAGTAGGCTGAAAGTGGAGGGTGCAACTTGGAATGTAGCGAGAATTCTTGCCAGTATTCGTACATGAAATGATGTCCAAGGGTCAGGAAATCAAAATCGCGGAACAGCCACTTTCGTATGGTGGATGCTTTGTGCTGGAAGCAGCCTAGCTATGAAAACAGCTATGGACACAGAGTACTGTCGAAAAGTGCGTGCTGTCACACAACGCTACGTAGTGGGCGGATGGTGCGTGACACGATAACATTTGCACTTCACACGATCGACATACTGTCACACAAATCAAGCAGCTCTTTCAGCCTTCACATACACTGGTCCTCAGCACAGCTCATGTTGTTGGTGTCGGATTAAGAAACCTCTTTGAGAATATGGTCCATATTGGATGCTGGAACTAGCAAGTGCGGCAAGATATCAGTAGGTGGCGGGGTGCACACCTGCTTCGTTGTGCCGCCTGTTGGTCTAGGGGTATGGTTCCTGCTTTGGGTGCAGGAGGTCCCGGGTTCAAATCGCGGACAGGCCCTACTTTTCACTTTCGCGACAACCAAGCATTACGATAAACTAGCGAGTCTCTGAAAGTAAGCCATGCAACAGGACAAACTGCATGTCGGGCCACCGGCCAATGATACTGGCAAGTGCGTCTTGTGGAAAGCAATCTACGAAGCAGGATTAAGCCGTGTTCGATTACTTATATCTATACCTATAGACTGACAGGTATAACGAATCTATTCGTTTCCCAAGAACTAGTACATCGCATGCACGTTTGTTAAATGCACGCGCATGTAGCACCCAAAACGGAGAGATACTGGGACCCTCAGCTAAGGTCGTCTTCTCGCAGTTGAACCCCTTACGTTCCGTTATGAATCCTAGTAGCAAAAGCATAAGCATTTGGAGCGTTCCCCATTCACGTGTGGACTGCTATTAACAATTTGCATTACATGATCCTAGCTAAAATTCTGGTCATACAATTCCAACTACCAGCTCGTACACATTTCTAGAAACGATCGCAAAACACAGATTCAGGTTCCACCGAGACTCGAACTCGGATCGCTGGATTCAAAGTACAGAGTGCTAACCATTACACCATGGAACCGGGTGCCCTCGCGGACTGGAATTGAGCAGCATCATGGCATTAAACCTATAAGCTGCGATTTATTACATGTAGCGTCCTCAGGAAGTGTTTGCGTGCTAATGAATCATCCAAGTAGGCTGAAAGTGGAGGGAGCAACTTGGAATGTAGCGAGAATTCTTGCCAGTATTCGTACATGAAATGATGTCTAAGGGTCAGGAAATCAAAATCGCAGAACAGCCACTTTCGTATGGTGGATGTTTTGTGCTGGAAGCAGCCTAGCTATGGAAACAGCTATGGACACAGAGTACTGTCGAAAAGTGCGTGCTGTCACATAACGCTACGTAGTGGGCGGATGGTGCGTGACACGATAACATTTGCACTTCACACGATCGACATACTGTCACACAACTCAATCAGCTCTTTCAGCCTTCACATACACTGGTCCTCAGCACAGCTCATGTTGTTGGAGTCGGATTAAGAAACCTCTTTGAGAATATGGTCCATATTGGATGCTGCGACTAGCAAGTTCGGCAAGATATCAGTAGGTGGCGGGGTGCACACCTGCTTCGTTGTGCGGCCAGTTGGTCTAGGGGTATGATTCCTGCTTTGGGTGCAGGAGGTCCCGGGTTCAAATCCCTGACAGGCCCTACTTTTCACTTTCGCGACAACCAAGCATTACGATAAACTAGCGAGTCTCTGAAAGTAAGCCATGCAACAGGACAAACTGCATGTCGGGCCACCGGCCAATGATACTGGCAAGTGCGTCTTGTGGAAAGCAATCTACGAAGCAGGATTAAGCCGTGTTCGATTACTTATATCTATACCTAAAGACTGACACGTATAACGATTCTATTCGTTTCCCAAGAACTAGTACATCGCATGCACGTTTGTTAAATGCACGCGCATGCAGCACCCAAAACGGAGAGATACTGGGACCCTCAGCTGAGGTCGTCTTCTCGCAGTTGAACCCTTTACGTTCCGTTATTAATCCTAGTAGCGAAAGCATAAGCATTTGGAGCGTTCCCCATTCACGTGTGGACTGCTATTAACAATTTGCATTACATGATCCTAGCTAAATTTCTGGATATACAATTCCAACTACCAGCTCGTACACATTTCTAGAAACGATCGCAAAACACAGAGTCATGTTCCACCGAGACTCGAACTCGGATCGCTGTATTCAAAGTCCAGAGTGCTAACCATTACACCATGGATCCGGGTGCCCTCGCGGACTGGAATTGAGCAGCATCATGACATTAAACCTATAAGCTGCGATTTATTACATGTAGCGTCCTCAGGAAGTGTTTGCGTGCTAATGAATCATCCAAGTAGGCTGAAAGTGGAGGGAGCAACTTGGAATGTAGCGAGAATTCTAGCCAGTATTCGTACATGAAATGATGTCTAAGGGTCAGGAAATCAAAATCGCGGAACAGCCACTTTCGTATGGTGGATGCTTTGTGCTGGAAGCAGCCTAGCTATGAAAACAGCTATGGACACAGAGTACTGTCGAAAAGTGCGTGCTGTCACACAACGCTACGTAGTGGGCGGATGGTGCGTGACACGATAACATTTGCACTTCACACGATCGACATACTGTCACACAAATCAAGCAGCTCTTTCAGCCTTCACATACACTGGTCCTCAGCACAGCTCATGTTGTTGGTGTCGGATTAAGAAACCTCTTTGAGAATATGGTCCATATTGGATGCTGCAACTAGCAAGTGCGGCAAGATATCAGTAGGTGGCGGGGTGCACACCTGCTTCGTTGTGCGGCCTGTTGGTCTAGGGGTATGATTCCTGCTTTGGGTGCAGGAGGTCCCGGGTTCAAATCCCGGACAGGCCCTACTCTTCACTTTCGCGACAACCAAGCATTACGATAAACTAGCGAGTCTCTGAAAGTAAGCCATGCAACAGGACAAACTGCATGTCGGGCCACCGGCCAATGATACTGGCAAGTGCGTCTTGTGGAAAGCAATCTACGAAGCAGGATTAAGCCGTGTTCGATTACTTATATCTATACCTAAAGACTGACACGTATAACGAATCTATTCGTTTCCCAAGAACTAGTACATCGCATGCACGTTTGTTAAATGCACGCGCATGCAGCACCCAAAACGGAGAGATACTGGGACCCTCAGCTGAGGTCGTCTTCTCGC
Organism: Schistocerca gregaria; assembly: GCF_023897955.1. NCBI lineage: Eukaryota > Metazoa > Arthropoda > Insecta > Orthoptera > Acrididae > Schistocerca > Schistocerca gregaria. Next base: position 967,736,967 of record NC_064921.1, on the reverse strand, counting down.
AGTTGAACCCTTTACGTTCCGTTATTAATCCTAGTAGCGAAAGCATAAGCATTTGGAGCGTTCCCCATTCACGTGTGGACTGCTATTAACAATTTGCATTACATGATCCTAGCTAAATTTCTGGATATACAATTCCAACTACCAGCTCGTACACATTTCTAGAAACGATCGCAAAACACAGAGTCATGTTCCACCGAGACTCGAACTCGGATCGCTGTATTCAAAGTCCAGAGTGCTAACCATTACACCATGTAACCGGGTGCCCTCGTGGACTGGAATTGAGCAGCATCATGACATGAAACCTATAAGCTGCGATTTATTACATGTAGCGTCCTCAGGAAGTGTTTGCGTGCTAATGAATCATCCAAGTAGGCTGAAAGTGGAGGGAGCAACTTGGAATGTAGCGAGAATTCTTGCCAGTATTCGTACATGAAATGATGTCTAAGGGTCAGGAAATCAAAATCGCGGAACAGCCACTTTCGTATGGTGGATGCTTTGTGCTGGAAGCAGCCTAGCTATGAAAACAGCTATGGACACAGAGTACTGTCGAAAAGTGCGTGCTGTCACACAACGCTACGTAGTGGGCGGATGGTGCGTGACACGATAACATTTGCACTTCACACGATCGACATACTGTCACACAAATCAAGCAGCTCTTTCAGCCTTCACATACACTGGTCCTCAGCACAGCTCATGTTGTTGGTGTCGGATTAAGAAACCTCTTTGAGAATATGGTCCATATTGGATGCTGCAACTAGCAAGTGCGGCAAGATATCAGTAGGTGGCGGGGTGCACACCTGCTTCGTTGTGCGGCCTGTTGGTCTAGGGGTATGATTCCTGCTTTGGGTGCAGGAGGTCCCGGGTTCAAATCCCGGACAGGCCCTACTCTTCACTTTCGCGACAACCAAGCACTACGATAAACTAGCGAGTCTCTGAAAGTAAGCCATGCAACAGGACAAACTGCATGTCGGGCCACCGGCCAATGATACTGGCAAGTGCGTCTTGTGGAAAGCAATCTACGAAGCAGGATTAAGCCGTGTTCGATTACTTATATCTATACCTAAAGACTGACACGTATAACGAATCTATTCGTTTCCCAAGAACTAGTACATCGCATGCACGTTTGTTAAATGCACGCGCATGCAGCACCCAAAACGGAGAGATACTGGGACCCTCAGCTGAGGTCGTCTTCTCGCAGTTGAACCCTTTACGTTCCGTTATTAATCCTAGTAGCGAAAGCATAAGCATTTGGAGCGTTCCCCATTCACGTGTGGACTGCTATTAACAATTTGCATTACATGATCCTAGCTAAATTTCTGGATATACAATTCCAACTACCAGCTCGTACACATTTCTAGAAACGATCGCAAAACACAGAGTCATGTTCCACCGAGACTCGAACTCGGATCGCTGTATTCAAAGTCCAGAGTGCTAACCATTACACCATGTAACCGGGTGCCCTCGTGGACTGGAATTGAGCAGCATCATGACATGAAACCTATAAGCTGCGATTTATTACATGTAGCGTCCTCAGGAAGTGTTTGCGTGCTAATGAATCATCCAAGTAGGCTGAAAGTGGAGGGAGCAACTTGGAATGTAGCGAGAATTCTTGCCAGTATTCGTACATGAAATGATGTCTAAGGGTCAGGAAATCAAAATCGCGGAACAGCCACTTTCGTATGGTGGATGCTTTGTGCTGGAAGCAGCCTAGCTATGAAAACAGCTATGGACACAGAGTACTGTCGAAAAGTGCGTGCTGTCACACAACGCTACGTAGTGGGCGGATGGTGCGTGACACGATAACATTTGCACTTCACACGATCGACATACTGTCACACAAATCAAGCAGCTCTTTCAGCCTTCACATACACTGGTCCTCAGCACAGCTCATGTTGTTGGTGTCGGATTAAGAAACCTCTTTGAGAATATGGTCCATATTGGATGCTGCAACTAGCAAGTGCGGCAAGATATCAGTAGGTGGCGGGGTGCACACCTGCTTCGTTGTGCGGCCTGTTGGTCTAGGGGTATGATTCCTGCTTTGGGTGCAGGAGGTCCCGGGTTCAAATCCCGGACAGGCCCTACTCTTCACTTTCGCGACAACCAAGCACTACGATAAACTAGCGAGTCTCTGAAAGTAAGCCATGCAACAGGACAAACTGCATGTCGGGCCACCGGCCAATGATACTGGCAAGTGCGTCTTGTGGAAAGCAATCTACGAAGCAGGATTAAGCCGTGTTCGATTACTTATATCTATACCTAAAGACTGACACGTATAACGAATCTATTCGTTTCCCAAGAACTAGTACATCGCATGCACGTTTGTTAAATGCACGCGCATGCAGCACCCAAAACGGAGAGATACTGGGACCCTCAGCTGAGGTCGTCTTCTCGCAGTTGAAACCTTTACGTTCCGTTATTAATCCTAGTAGCGAAAGCATAAGCATTTGGAGCGTTCCCCATTCACGTGTGGACTGCTATTAACAATTTGCATTACATGATCCTAGCTAAAATTCAGGATATACAATTCTAACTACCAGCTCGTACACATTTCTAGAAACGATCGCAAAACACAGATTCAGGTTCCACCGAGACTCGAAATCGGATCGCTGGATTCAAAGTCCAGAGTGCTAACCATTACACCATGGAACCGGGTGTCCTCGCGGACTGGAATTGAGCAGCATCATGGCATTAAACCTATAAGCTGCGATTTATTACATGTAGCGTCCTCAGGAAGTGTTTGCGTGCTAATGATTCATCCAAGTAGGCTGAAAGTGGAGGGAGCAACTTGGAATGTAGCGAGAATTCTTGCCTGTATTCGTACATGAAATGATGTCTAAGGGTCAGGAAATCAAAATCGCAGAACAGCCACTTTCGTATGGTGGATGCTTTGTGCTGGAAGCAGCCTAGCTATGAAAACAGCTATGGACACAGAGTACTGTCGAAAAGTGCGTGCTGTCACACAACGCTACGTAGTGGGCGGATGGTGCGTGACACGATAACATTTGCACTTCACACGATCGACATACTGTCACACAACTGAAGCAGCTCTTTCAGCCTTCACATACACTGGTCCTCAGCACAGCTCATGTTGTTGGTGTCGGATTAAGAAACCTCTTTGAGAATATGGTCCATATTGGATGCTGGAACTAGCAAGTGCGGCAAGATATCAGTAGGTGGCGGGGTGCACACCTGCTTCGTTGTGCCGCTTGTTGGTCTTGGGGTATGGTTCCTGCTTTGGGTGCAGGAGGTCCCGGGTTCAAATCCCGGACAGGCCCTACTTTTCACTTTCGCGACAACCAAGCATTACGATAAACTAGCGAGTCTCTGAAAGTAAGCCATGCAACAGGACAAACTGCATGTCGGGCCACCGGCCAATGATACTGGCAAGTGCGTCTTGTGGAAAGCAATCTACGAAGCAGGATTAAGCCGTGTTCGATTACTTATATCTATACCTAAAGACTGACACGTATAACGAATCTATTCGTTTCCCAAGAACTAGTACATCGCATGCACGTTTGTTAAATGCACGCGCATGTAGCACCCAAAACGGAGAGATACTGGGACCCTCAGCTAAGGTCGTCTTCTCGCAGTTGAACCCCTTACGTTCCGTTATGAATCCTAGTAGCAAAAGCATAAGCATTTGGAGCGTTCCCCATTCACGTGTGGACTGCTATTAACAATTTGCATTACATGATCCTAGCTAAAATTCTGGTCATACAATTCCAACTACCAGCTCGTACACATTTCTAGAAACGATCGCAAAACACAGATTCAGGTTCCACCGAGACTCGAACTCGGATCGCTGGATTCAAAGTACAGAGTGCTAACCATTACACCATGGAACCGGGTGCCCTCGCGGACTGGAATTGAGCAGCATCATGGCATTAAACCTATAAGCTGCGATTTATTACATGTAGCGTCCTCAGGAAGTGTTTGCGTGCTAATGAATCATCCAAGTAGGCTGAAAGTGGAGGGAGCAACTTGGAATGTAGCGAGAATTCTTGCCAGTATTCGTACATGAAATGATGTCTAAGGGTCAGGAAATCAAAATCACAGAACAGCCACTTTCGTATGGTGGATGCTTTGTGCTGGAAGCAGCCTAGCTATGGAAACAGCTATGGACACAGAGTACTGTCGAAAAGTGCGTGCTGTCACACAACGCTACGTAGTGGGCGGATGGTGCGTGACACGATAACATTTGCACTTCACACGATCGACATACTGTCACACAACTAAAGCAGCTCTTTCAGCCTTCACATACACTGGTCATCAGCACAGCTCATGTTGTTGGAGTCGGATTAAGAAACCTCTTTGAGAATATGGTCCATATTGGATGCTGCGACTAGCAAGTTCGCCAAGATATCAGTAGGTGGCGGGGTGCACACCTGCTTCGTTGTGCGGCCTGTTGGTCTAGGGGTATGATTCCTGCTTTGGGTGCAGGAGGTCCCGGGTTCAAATCCCGCACAGGCCCTACTTTTCACTTTCGCGACAACCAAGCATTACGATAAACTAGCGAGTCTCTGAAAGTAAGCCATGCAACAGGACAAACTGCATGTCGGGCCACCGGCCAATGATACTGGCAAGTGCGTCTTGTGGAAAGCAATCTACGAAGCAGGATTAAGCCGTGTTCGATTACTTATATCTATACCTAAAGACTGACACGTATAACGATTCTATTCGTTTCCCAAGAACTAGTACATCGCATGCACGTTTGTTAAATGCACGCGCATGCAGCACCCAAAACGGAGAGATACTGGGACCCTCAGCTGAGGTCGTCTTCTCGCAGTTGAACCCCTTACGTTCCGTTATTAATCCTAGTAGCAAAAGAATAAGCATTTGGAGCGTTCCCCATTCACGTGTGGACTGCTATTAACAATTTGCATTACATGATCCTAGCTAAAATTCTGGTTATACAATTCCAACTACCAGCTCGTACACATTTCTAGAAACGATCGCAAAACACAGATTCAGTTTCCACCGAGACTCGAACTCGGATCGCTGGATTCAAAGTCCGGAATGCTAACCATTACACCAAGCAACCGGGTGCCCCTAGCTGACTTAAATTGAGCAGCATCATGACATTAAACCTATAAGCTGCGATTTATTACATGTAGCGTCCTCTGGAACTGTTTGCGTGCTAATGAAGCATCCAAGTAGGCTGAAAGTGGAGGATGCAACTTGGAATGTAGCGAGAATTCTTGCCAGTATTCGTACATGAAATGATGTCCAAGGGTCAGGAAATCAAAATCGCGGAACAGCCACTTTCGTATGGTGGATGCTTTGTGCTGGAAGCAGCCTAGCTATGAAAACAGCTATGGACACAGAGTACTGTCGAAAAGTGCGTGCTGTCACACAACGCTACGTAGTGGGCGGATGGTGCGTGACACGATAACATTTGCACTTCACACGATCGACATACTGTCACACAAATCAAGCAGCTCTTTCAGCCTTCACATACACTGGTCCTCAGCACAGCTCATGTTGTTGGTGTCGGATTAAGAAACCTCTTTGAGAATATGGTCCATATTGGATGCTGCAACTAGCAAGTGCGGCAAGATATCAGTAGGTGGCGGGGTGCACACCTGCTTCGTTGTGCGGCCTGTTGGTGTAGGGGTATGATTCCTGCTTTGGGTGCAGGAGGTCCCGGGTTCAAATCCCGGACAGGCCCTACTTTTCACTTTCGCGACAACCAAGCATTACGATAAACTAGCGAGTCTCTGAAAGTAAGCCATGCAACAGGACAAACTGCATGTCGGGCCACCGGCCAATGATACTGGCAAGTGCGTCTTGTGGAAAGCAATCTACGAAGCAGGATTAAGCCGTGTTCGATTACTTATATCTATACCTAAAGACTGACAGGTATAACGATTCTATTCCGAAGAACTAGTACATCGCATGCACGTTTGTTAAATGCACGCGCATGTAGCACCCAAAACGGAGAGATACTGGGACCCTCAGCTAAGGTCGTCTTCTCGCAGTTGAACCCCTTACGTTCCGTTATGAATCCTAGTAGCAAAAGCATAAGCATTTGGAGCGTTCCCCATTCACGTGTGGACTGCTATTAACAATTTGCATTACATGATCCTAGCTAAAATTCTGGTCATACAATTCCAACTACCAGCTCGTACACATTTCTAGAAACGATCGCAAAACACAGATTCAGGTTCCACCGAGACTCGAACTCTGATCGCTGGATTCAAAGTACAGAGTGCTAACCATTACACCATGGAACCGGGTGCCCTCGCGGACTGGAATTGAGCAGCATCATGGCATTAAACCTATAAGCTGCGATTTATTACATGTAGCGTCCTCAGGAAGTGTTTGCGTGCTAATGAATCATCCAAGTAGGCTGAAAGTGGAGGGAGCAACTTGGAATGTAGCGAGAATTCTTGCCAGTATTCGTACATGAAATGATGTCTAAGGGTCAGGAAATCAAAATCACAGAACAGCCACTTTCGTATGGTGGATGCTTTGTGCTGGAAGCAGCCTAGCTATGGAAACAGCTATGGACACAGAGTACTGTCGAAAAGTGCGTGCTGTCACACAACGCTACGTAGTGGGCGGATGGTGCGTGACACGATAACATTTGCACTTCACACGATCGACATACTGTCACACAACTCAAGCAGCTCTTTCAGCCTTCACATACACTGGTCCTCAGCACAGCTCATGTTGTTGGAGTCGGATTAAGAAACCTCTTTGAGAATATGGTCCATATTGGATGCTGCGACTAGCAAGTTCGCCAAGATATCAGTAGGTGGCGGGGTGCACACCTGCTTCGTTGTGCGGCCTGTTGGTCTAGGGGTATGATTCCTGCTTTGGGTGCAGGAGGTCCCGGGTTCAAATCCCTGACAGGCCCTACTTTTCACTTTCGCGACAACCAAGCATTACGATAAACTAGCGAGTCTCTGAAAGTAAGCCATGCAACAGGACAAACTGCATGTCAGGCCACCGGCCAATGATACTGGCAAGTGCGTCTTGTGGAAAGCAATCTACGAAGCAGGATTAAGCAGTGTTCGATTACTTATATCTATACCTAAAGACTGACACGTATAACGATTCTATTCGTTTCCCAAGAACTAGTACATCGCATGCACGTTTGTTAAATGCACGCGCATGCAGCACCCAAAACGGAGAGATACTGGGACCCTCAGCTGAGGTCGTCTTCTCGCAGTTGAACCCCTTACGTTCCGTTATTAATCCTAGTAGCAAAAGCATAAGCATTTGGAGCGTTCCCCATTCACGTGTGGACTGCTATTAACAATTTGCATTACATGATCCTAGCTAAAATTCTGGTCATACAATTCCAACTACCAGCTCGTACACATTTCTAGAAACGATCGCAAAACACAGAGTCAGTTTCCACGGAGACTCGAACTCGGATCGCTGGTATCAAAGTCCAGAGTGCTAACCATTACACCATGGAACCGGGTGCCCTCGCGGACTGGAATTGAGCAGCATCATGACATTAAACCTATAAGCTGCGATTTATTACATGTAGCGTCCTCAGGAAGTGTTTGCGTGCTAATGAATCATCCAAGTAGGCTGAAAGTGGAGGGAGCAACTTGGAATGTAGCGAGAATTCTTGCCAGTATTCGTACATGAAATGATGTCTAAGGGTCAGGAAATCAAAATCGCAGAACAGCCACTTTCGTATGGTGGATGCTTTGTGCTGGAAGCAGCCTAGCTATGAAAACAGCTATGGACACAGAGTACTGTCGAAAAGTGCGTGATGTCACACAACGCTACGTAGTGGGCGGATGGTGCGTGACACGATAACATTTGCACTTCACACGATCGACATACTGTCACACAACTCAAGCAGCTCTTTCAGCCTTCACATACACTGGTCCTCAGCACAGCTCATGTTGTTGGAGTCGGATTAAGAAACCTCTTTGAGAATATGGTCCATATTGGATGCTGCGACTAGCAAGTTCGCCAAGATATCAGTAGGTGGCGGGGTGCACACCTGCTTCGTTGTGCGGCCTGTTGGTCTAGGGGTATGATTCCTGCTTTGGGTGCAGGAGGTCCCGGGTTCAAATCCCGCACAGGCCCTACTTTTCACTTTCGCGACAACCAAGCATTACGATAAACTAGCGAGTCTCTGAAAGTAAGCCATGCAACAGGACAAACTGCATGTCGGGCCACCGGCCAATGATACTGGCAAGTGCGTCTTGTGGAAAGCAATCTACGAAGCAGGATTAAGCCGTGTTCGATTACTTATATCTATACCTAAAGACTGACACGTATAACGATTCTATTCGTTTCCCAAGAACTAGTACATCGCATGCACGTTTGTTAAATGCACGCGCATGCAGCACCCAAAACGGAGAGATACTGGGACCCTCAGCTGAGGTCGTCTTCTCGCAGTTGAACCCCTTACGTTCCGTTATTAATCCTAGTAGCAAAAGCATAAGCATTTGGAGCGTTCCCCATTCACGTGTGGACTGCTATTAACAATTTGCATTACATGATCCTAGCTAAAATTCTGGTTATACAATTCCAACTACCAGCTCGTACACATTTCTAGAAACGATCGCAAAACACAGATTCAGTTTCCACCGAGACTCGAACTCGGATCGCTGGATTCAAAGTCCGGAATGCTAACCATTACACCAAGCAACCGGGTGGCCCTAGCTGACTTAAATTGAGCAGCATCATGACATTAAACCTATAAGCTGCGATTTATTACATGTAGCGTCCTCTGGAAGTGTTTGCGTGCTAATGAAGCATCCAAGTAGGCTGAAAGTGGAGGGTGCAACTTGGAATGTAGCGAGAATTCTTGCCAGTATTCGTACATGAAATGATGTCCAAGGGTCAGGAAATCAATATCGCGGAACAGCCACTTTCGTATGGTGGATGCTTTGTGCTGGAAGCAGCCTAGCTATGAAAACAGCTATGGACACAGAGTACTGTCGAAAAGTGCGAGCTGTCACACAACGCTACGTAGTGGGCGGATGGTGCGTGACACGATAACATTTGCACTTCACACGATCGACATACTGTCACACAAATCAAGCAGCTCTTTCAGCCTTCACATACACTGGTCCTCACACAGCTCATGTTGTTGGTGTCGGATTAAGAAACCTCTTTGAGAATATGGTCCATATTGGATGCTGCAACTAGCAAGTGCGGCAAGATATCAGTAGGTGGCGGGGTGCACACCTGCTTCGTTGTGCGGCCTGTTGGTCTAGGGGTATGATTCCTGCTTTGGGTGCAGGAGGTCCTGGGTTCAAATCCCGGACAGGCCCTACTTTTCACTTTCGCGACAACCAAGCATTACGATAAACTAGCGAGTCTCTGAAAGTAAGCCATGCAACAGGACAAACTGCATGTCGGGCCACCGGCCAATGATACTGGCAAGTGCGTCTTGTGGAAAGCAATCTACGAAGCAGGATTAAGCCGTGTTCGATTACTTATATCTATACCTAAAGACTGACACGTATAACGAATCTATTCGTTTCCCAAGAACTAGTACATCGCATGCACGTTTGTTAAATGCACGCGCATGTAGCACCCAAAACGGAGAGATACTGGGACCCTCAGCTAAGGTCGTCTTCTCGCAGTTGAACCCCTTACGTTCCGTTATGAATCCTAGTAGCAAAAGCATAAGCATTTGGAGCGTTCCCCATTCACGTGTGGACTGCTATTAACAATTTGCATTACATGATCCTAGCTAAAATTCTGGTCATACAATTCCAACTACCAGCTCGTACACATTTCTAGAAACGATCGCAAAACACAGATTCAGGTTCCACCGAGACTCGAACTCGGATCGCTGGATTCAAAGTACAGAGTGCTAACCATTACACCACGGAACCGGGTGCCCTCGCGGACTGGAATTGAGCAGCATCATGGCATTAAACCTATAAGCTGCGATTTATTACATGTAGCGTCCTCAGGAAGTGTTTGCGTGCTAATGAATCATCCAAGTAGGCTGAAAGTGGAGGGAGCAACTTGGAATGTAGCGAGAATTCTTGCCAGTATTCGTACATGAAATGATGTCTAAGGGTCAGGAAATCAAAATCACAGAACAGCCACTTTCGTATGGTGGATGCTTTGTGCTGGAAGCAGCCTAGCTATGGAAACAGCTATGGACACAGAGTACTGTCGAAAAGTGCGTGCTGTCACACAACGCTACGTAGTGGGCGGATGGTGCGTGACACGATAACATTTGCACTTCACACGATCGACATACTGTCACACAACTCAAGCAGCTCTTTCAGCCTTCACATACACTGGTCCTCAGCACAGCTCATGTTGTTGGAGTCGGATTAAGAAACCTCTTTGAGAATATGGTCCATATTGGATGCTGCGACTAGCAAGTTCGCCAAGATATCAGTAGGTGGCGGGGTGCACACCTGCTTCGTTGTGCGGCCTGTTGGTCTAGGGGTATGATTCCTGCTTTGGGTGCAGGAGGTCCCGGGTTCAAATCCCTGACAGGCCCTACTTTTCACTTTCGCGACAACCAAGCATTACGATAAACTAGCGAGTCTCTGAAAGTAAGCCATGCAACAGGACAAACTCCATGTCAGGCCACCGGCCAATGATACTGGCAAGTGCGTCTTGTGGAAAGCAATCTACGAAGCAGGATTAAGCAGTGTTCGATTACTTATATCTATACCTAAAGACTGACACGTATAACGATTCTATTCGTTTCCCAAGAACTAGTACATCGCATGCACGTTTGTTAAATGCACGCGCATGCAGCACCCAAAACGGAGAGATACTGGGACCCTCAGCTGAGGTCGTCTTCTCGCAGTTGAACCCCTTACGTTCCGTTATTAATCCTAGTAGCAAAAGCATAAGCATTTGGAGCGTTCCCCATTCACGTGTGGACTGCTATTAACAATTTGCATTACATGGTCCTAGCTAAAATTCTGGTTATACAATTCCAACTACCAGCTCGTACACATTTCTAGAAACGATCGCAAAACGCAGAGTCAGTTTCCACCGAGACTCGAACTCGGATCGCTGGATTCAAAGTACAGAGTGCTAACCATTACACCATGGAACCGGGTGCCCTCGCGGACTGGAATTGAGCAGCATCATGGCATTAAACCTATAAGCTGCGATTTATTACATGTAGCGTCCTCAGGAAGTGTTTGCGTGCTAATGAATCATCCAAGTAGGCTGAAAGTGGAGGGAGCAACTTGGAATGTAGCGAGAATTCTTGCCAGTATTCGTACATGAAATGATGTCTAAGGGTCAGGAAATCAAAATCGCAGAACAGCCACTTTCGTATGGTGGATGCTTTGTGCTGGAAACAGCTATGGACACAGAGTACTGTCGAAAAGTGCGTGCTGTCACACAACGCTACGTAGTGGGCGGATGGTGTGTGACACGATAACATTTGCACTTCACACGATCGACATACTGTCACACAAATCAAGCAGCTCTTTCAGCCTTCACATACACTGGTCCTCAGCACAGCTCATGTTGTTGGAGTCGGATTAAGAAACCTCTTTGAGAATATGGTCCATATTGGATGCTGCGACTAGCAAGTTCGCCAAGATATCAGTAGGTGGCGGGGTGCACACCTGCTTCGTTGTGCGGCCTGTTGGTCTAGGGGTATGATTCCTGCTTTGGGTGCAGGAGGTCCCGGGTTCAAATCCCTGACAGGCCCTACTTTTCACTTTCGCGACAACCAAGCATTACGATAAACTAGCGAGTCTCTGAAAGTAAGCCATGCAACAGGACAAACTGCATGTCGGGCCACCGGCCAATGATACTGGCAAGTGCGTCTCGTGGATAGCAATCTACGAAGCAGGATTAAGCCGTGTTCGATTACTTATATCTATACCTAAAGACTGACACGTATAACGATTCTATTCGTTTCCCAAGAACTAGTACATCGCATGCACGTTTGTTAAATGCACGCGCATGCAGCACCCAAAACGGAGAGATACTGGGACCCTCAGCTGAGGTCGTCTTCTCGCAGTTGAACCCCTTACGTTCCGTTATTAATCCTAGTAGCAAAAGCATAAGCATTTGGAGCGTTCCCCATTCACGTGTGGACTGCTATTAACAATTTGCATTACATGATCCTAGCTAAATTTCTGGATATACAATTCCAGCTACCAGCTCGTACACATTTCTAGAAACGATCGCAAAACACAGATTCAGGTTCCACCGAGACTCGAACTCGGATCGCTGGATTCAAAGTCCAGAGTGCTAACCATTACACCATGGAACCGGGTGCCCTCGCGGACTGGAATTGAGCAGCATCATGACATTAAACCTATAAGCTGCGATTTATTACATGTAGCGTCCTCAGGAAGTGTTTGCGTGCTAATGAATCATCCAAGTAGGCTGAAAGTGGAGGGAGCAACTTGGAATGTAGCGAGAATTCTTGCCAGTATTCGTACATGAAATGCTGTCTAAGGGTCAGGTAATCAAAATCGCGGAACAGCCACTTTCGTATGGTGGATGCTTTGTGCTGGAAGCAGCCTAGCTATGAAAACAGCTATGGACACAGAGTACTGTCGAAAAGTGCGTGCTGTCACACAACGCTACGTAGTGGGCGGATGGTGCGTGACACGATAACATTTGCACTTCACACGATCGACATACTGTCACACAACTCAAGCAGCTCTTTCAGCCTTCACATACACTGGTCCTCAGCACAGCTCATGTTGTTGGAGTCGGATTAAGAAACCTCTTTGAGAATATGGTCCATATTAGATGCTGCGACTAGCAAGTTCGCCAAGATATCAGTAGGTGGCGGGGTGCACACCTGCTTCGTTGTGCGGCCTGTTGGTCTAGGGTTATGATTCCTGCTTTGGGTGCAGGAGGTCCCGGGTTCAAATCCCGGACAGGCCCTACTTTTCACTTTCGCGACAACCAAGCATTACGATAAACTAGCGAGTCTCTGAAAGTAAGCCATGCAACAGGACAAACTGCATGTCGGGCCACCGGCCAATGATACTGGCAAGTGCGTCTTGTGGAAAGCAATCTACGAAGCAGGATTAAGCCGTGTTCGATTACTTATATCTATACCTAAAGACTGACATGTATAACGATTCTATTCGTTTCCCAAGAACTAGTACATCGCATGCACGTTTGTTAAATGCACGCGCATGCAGCACCCAAAACGGAGAGATACGTTGACCCTCAGCTGAGGTCGTCTTCTCGCAGTTGAACCCCTTACGTTCCGTTATTAATCCTAGTAGCAAAAGCATAAGCATTTGGAGCGTTCCCCATTCACGTGTGGACTGCTATTAGCAATTTGCATTACATGATCCTAGCTAAAATTCAGGATATACAATTCCAACTACCAGCTCGTACACATTTCTAGAAACGATCGCAAAACACAGATTCAGGTTCCACCGAGACTCGAACTCGGATCGCTGGATTCAAAGTACAGAGTGCTAACCATTACACCATGGAACCGGGTGCCCTCGCGGACTGGAATTGAGCAGCATCATGGCATTAAACCTATAAGCTGCGATTTATTACATGTAGCGTCCTCAGGAAGTGTTTGCGTGCTAATGAATCATCCAAGTAGGCTGAAAGTGGAGGGAGCAACTTGGAATGTAGCGAGAATTCTTGCCAGTATTCCTTCATAAAATGATGTCTAAGGGTCAGGAAATCAAAATCGCAGAACAGCCACTTTCGTAAGGTGGATGCTTTGTGCTGGAAGCAGCCTAGCTATGGAAACAGCTATGGACACAGAGTACTGTTGAAAAGTGCGTGCTGTCACACAACGCTACGTAGTGGGCGGATGGTGCGTGACACGATAACATTTGCACTTCACACGATCGACATACTGTCACACAACTCAAGCAGCTCTTTCAGCCTTCACATACACTGGTCCTCAGCACAGCTCATGTTGTTGGAGTCTGATTAAGAAACCTCTTTGAGAATATGGTCCATATTGGATGCTGCGACTAGCAAGTTCGGCAAGATATCAGTAGGTGGCGGGGTGCACACCTGCTTCGTTGTGCGGCCTGTTGGTCTAGGGGTATGATTCCTGCTTTGGGTGCAGGAGGTGCCGGGTTCAAATCCCGCACAGGCCCTACTTTTCACTTTCGCGACAACCAAGCATTACGATAAACTAGCGAGTCTCTGAAAGTAAGCCATGCAACAGGACAAACTGCATGTCAGGCCACCGGCCAATGATACTGGCAAGTGCGTCTTGTGGAAAGCAATCTACGAAGCAGGATTAAGCCGTGTTCGATTACTTATATCTATACCTAAAGACTGACAGGTATAACGATTCTATTCCGAAGAACTAGTACATCGCATGCACGTTTGTTAAATGCACGCGCATGCAGCACCCAAAACGGAGAGATACTGGGACCCTCAGCTAAGGTCGTCTTCTCGCTGTTGAACCCCTTACGTTCCGTTATGAATCCTAGTAGCAAAAGCATAAGCATTTGGAGCGTTCCCCATTCACGTGTGGACTGCTATTAACAATTTGCATTACATGATCCTAGCTAAAATTCTGGTCATACAATTCCAACTACCAGCTCGTACACATTTCTAGAAACGATCGCAAAACACAGATTCAGGTTCCACCGAGACTCGAACTCGGATCGCTGGATTCAAAGTACAGAGTGCTAACCATTACACCATGGAACCGGGTGCCCTCGCGGACTGGAATTGAGCAGCATCATGGCATTAAACCTATAAGCTGCGATTTATTACATGTAGCGTCCTCAGGAAGTGTTTGCGTGCTAATGAATCATCCAAGTAGGCTGAAAGTGGAGGGAGCAACTTGGAATGTAGCGAGAATTCTTGCCAGTATTCGTACATGAAATGATGTCTAAGGGTCAGGAAATCAAAATCACAGAACAGCCACTTTCGTATGGTGGATGCTTTGTGCTGGAAGCAGCCTAGCTATGGAAACAGCTATGGACACAGAGTACTGTCGAAAAGTGCGTGCTGTCACACAACGCTACGTAGTGGGCGGATGGTGCGTGACACGATAACATTTGCACTTCACACGATCGACATACTGTCACACAACTCAAGCAGCTCTTTCAGCCTTCACATACACTGGTCCTCAGCACAGCTCATGTTGTTGGAGTCGGATTAAGAAACCTCTTTGAGAATATGGTCCATATTGGATGCTGCGACTAGCAAGTTCGGCAAGATATCAGTAGGTGGCGGGGTGCACACCTGCTTCGTTGTGCGGCCTGTTGGTCTAGGGGTATGATTCCTGCTTTGGGTGCAGGAGGTCCCGGGTTCAAATCCCTGACAGGCCCTACTTTTCACTTTCGCGACAATCAAGCATTACGATAAACTAGCGAGTCTCTGAAAGTAAGCCATGCAACAGGACAAACTGCATGTCAGGCCACCGGCCAATGATACTGGCAAGTGCGTCTTGTGGAAAGCAATCTACGAAGCAGGATTAAGCAGTGTTCGATTACTTATATCTATACCTAAAGACTGACACGTATAACGATTCTATTCGTTTCCCAAGAACTAGTACATCGCATGCACGTTTGTTAAATGCACGCGCATGCAGCACCCAAAACGGAGAGATACTGGGACCCTCAGCTGAGGTCGTCTTCTCGCAGTTGAACCCCTTACGTTCCGTTATTAATCCTAGTAGCAAAAGCATAAGCATTTGGAGCGTTCCCCATTCACGTGTGGACTGCTATTAACAATTTGCATTACATGATCCTAGCTAAAATTCTGGTCATACAATTCCAACTACCAGCTCGTACACATTTCTAGAAACGATCGCAAAACACAGAGTCAGTTTCCACGGAGACTCGAACTCGGATCGCTGGATTCAAAGTCCAGAGTGCTAACCATTACACCATGGAACCGGGTGCCCTCGCGGACTGGAATTGAGCAGCATCATGGCATTAAACCTATAAGCTGCGATTTATTACATGTAGCGTCCTCAGGAAGTGTTTGCGTGCTAATGAATCATCCAAGTAGGCTGAAAGTGGAGGGAGCAACTTGGAATGTAGCGAGAATTCTTGCCAGTATTCGTACATGAAATGATGTCTAAGGGTCAGGAAATCAAAATCGCAGAACAGCCACTTTCGTATGGTGGATGCTTTGTGCTGGAAGCAGCCTAGCTATGAAAACAGCTATGGACACAGAGTACTGTCGAAAAGTGCGTGATGTCACACAACGCTACGTAGTGGGCGGATGGTGTGTGACACGATAACATTTGCACTTCACACGATCGACATACTGTCACACAACTCAAGCAGCTCTTTCAGCCTTCACATACACTGGTCCTCAGCACAGCTCATGTTGTTGGAGTCGGATTAAGAAACCTCTTTGAGAATATGGTCCATATTGGATGCTGCGACTAGCAAGTTCGCCAAGATATCAGTAGGTGGCGGGGTGCACACCTGCTTCGTTGTGCGGCCTGTTGGTCTAGGGGTATGATTCCTGCTTTGGGTGCAGGAGGTCCCGGGTTCAAATCCCTGACAGGCCCTACTTTTCACTTTCGCGACAACCAAGCATTACGATAAACTAGCGAGTCTCTGAAAGTAAGCCATGCAACAGGACAAACTGCATGTCGGGCCACCGGCCAATGATACTGGCAAGTGCGTCTTGTGGAAAGCAATCTACGAAGCAGGATTAAGCCGTGTTCGATTACTTATATCTATACCTAAAGACTGACACGTATAACGATTCTATTCGTTTCCCAAGAACTAGTACATCGCATGCACGTTTGTTAAATGCACGCGCATGCAGCACCCAAAACGGAGAGATACTGGGACCCTCAGCTGAGGTCGTCTTCTCGCAGTTGAACCCCTTACGTTCCGTTATTAATCCTAGTAGCAAAAGCATAAGCATTTGGAGCGTTCCCCATTCACGTGTGGACTGCTATTAACAATTTGCATTACATGATCCTAGCTAAAATTCTGGTTATACAATTCCAACTACCAGCTCGTACACATTTCTAGAAACGATCGCAAAACACAGATTCAGTTTCCACCGAGACTCGAACTCGGATCGCTGGATTCAAAGTCCGGAATGCTAACCATTACACCAAGCAACCGGGTGGCCCTAGCTGACTTAAATTGAGCAGCATCATGACATTAAACCTATAAGCTGCGATTTATTACATGTAGCGTCCTCTGGAAGTGTTTGCGTGCTAATGAAGCATCCAAGTAGGCTGAAAGTGGAGGGTGCAACTTGGAATGTAGCGAGAATTCTTGCCAGTATTCGTACATGAAATGATGTCCAAGGGTCAGGAAATCAATATCGCGGAACAGCCACTTTCGTATGGTGGATGCTTTGTGCTGGAAGCAGCCTAGCTATGAAAACAGCTATGGACACAGAGTACTGTCGAAAAGTGCGAGCTGTCACACAACGCTACGTAGTGGGCGGATGGTGCGTGACACGATAACATTTGCACTTCACACGATCGACATACTGTCACACAAATCAAGCAGCTCTTTCAGCCTTCACATACACTGGTCCTCAGCACAGCTCATGTTTTTGGTGTCGGATTAAGAAACCTCTTTGAGAATATGGTCCATATTGGATGCTGCAACTAGCAAGTGCGGCAAGATATCAGTAGGTGGCGGGGTGCACACCTGCTTCGTTGTGCGGCCTGTTGGTCTAGGGGTATGATTCCTGCTTTGGGTGCAGGAGGTCCTGGGTTCAAATCCCGGACAGGCCCTACTTTTCACTTTCGCGACAACCAAGCATTACGATAAACTAGCGAGTCTCTGAAAGTAAGCCATGCAACAGGACAAACTGCATGTCGGGCCACCGGCCAATGATACTGGCAAGTGCGTCTTGTGGAAAGCAATCTACGAAGCAGGATTAAGCCGTGTTCGATTACTTATATCTATACCTAAAGACTGACACGTATAACGAATCTATTCGTTTCCCAAGAACTAGTACATCGCATGCACGTTTGTTAAATGCACGCGCATGTAGCACCCAAAACGGAGAGATACTGGGACCCACAGCTAAGGTCGTCTTCTCGCAGTTGAACCCCTTACGTTCCGTTATTAATCCTAGTAGCAAAAGCATAAGCATTTGGAGCGTTCCCCATTCACGTGTGGACTGCTATTAACAATTTGCATTACATGATCCTAGCTAAAATTCTGGTTATACAATTCCAACTACCAGCTCGTACACATTTCTAGAAACGATCGCAAAACACAGATTCAGTTTCCACCGAGACTCGAACTCGGATCGCTGGATTCAAAGTCCGGAATGCTAACCATTACACCAAGCAACCGGGTGGCCCTAGCTGACTTAAATTGAGCAGCATCATGACATTAAACCTATAAGCTGCGATTTATTACATGTAGCGTCCTCTGGAAGTGTTTGCGTGCTAATGAAGCATCCAAGTAGGCTGAAAGTGGAGGGTGCAACTTGGAATGTAGCGAGAATTCTTGCCAGTATTCGTACATGAAATGATGTCCAAGGGTCAGGAAATCAATATCGCGGAACAGCCACTTTCGTATGGTGGATGCTTTGTGCTGGAAGCAGCCTAGCTATGAAAACAGCTATGGACACAGAGTACTGTCGAAAAGTGCGAGCTGTCACACAACGCTACGTAGTGGGCGGATGGTGCGTGACACGATAACATTTGCACTTCACACGATCGACATACTGTCACACAAATCAAGCAGCTCTTTCAGCCTTCACATACACTGGTCCTCAGCACAGCTCATGTTTTTGGTGTCGGATTAAGAAACCTCTTTGAGAATATGGTCCATATTGGATGCTGCAACTAGCAAGTGCGGCAAGATATCAGTAGGTGGCGGGGTGCACACCTGCTTCGTTGTGCGGCCTGTTGGTCTAGGGGTATGATTCCTGCTTTGGGTGCAGGAGGTCCTGGGTTCAAATCCCGGACAGGCCCTACTTTTCACTTTCGCGACAACCAAGCATTACGATAAACTAGCGAGTCTCTGAAAGTAAGCCATGCAACAGGACAAACTGCATGTCGGGCCACCGGCCAATGATACTGGCAAGTGCGTCTTGTGGAAAGCAATCTACGAAGCAGGATTAAGCCGTGTTCGATTACTTATATCTATACCTAAAGACTGACACGTATAACGAATCTATTCGTTTCCCAAGAACTAGTACATCGCATGCACGTTTGTTAAATGCACGCGCATGTAGCACCCAAAACGGAGAGATACTGGGACCCACAGCTAAGGTCGTCTTCTCGCAGTTGAACCCCTTACGTTCCGTTATGAATCCTAGTAGCAAAAGCATAAGCATTTGGAGCGTTCCCCATTCACGTGTGGACTGCTATTAACAATTTGCATTACATGATCCTAGCTAAAATTCTGGTCATACAATTCCAACTACCAGCTCGTACACATTTCTAGAAACGATCGCAAAACACAGATTCAGGTTCCACCGAGACTCGAACTCGGATCGCTGGATTCAAAGTACAGAGTGCTAACCATTACACCATGGAACCGGGTGCCCTCGCGGACTGGAATTGAGCAGCATCATGGCATTAAACCTATAAGCTGCGATTTATTACATGTAGCGTCCTCAGGAAGTGTTTGCGTGCTAATGAATCATCCAAGTAGGCTGAAAGTGGAGGGAGCAACTTGGAATGTAGCGAGAATTCTTGCCAGTATTCGTACATGAAATGA
Organism: Schistocerca gregaria; assembly: GCF_023897955.1. Lineage (NCBI taxonomy): Eukaryota > Metazoa > Arthropoda > Insecta > Orthoptera > Acrididae > Schistocerca > Schistocerca gregaria. The sequence goes on along the minus strand of NC_064921.1, from coordinate 967,717,417 downwards.
TGTCTAAGGGTCAGGAAATCAAAATCACAGAACAGCCACTTTCGTATGGTGGATGCTTTGTGCTGGAAGCAGCCTAGCTATGGAAACAGCTATGGACACAGAGTACTGTCGAAAAGTGCGTGCTGTCACACAATGCTACGTAGTGGGTGGATGGTGCGTGACACGATAACATTTGCACTTCACACGATCGACATACTGTCACACAACTCAAGCAGCTCTTTCAACCTTCACATACACTGGTCCTCAGCACAGCTCATGTTGTTGGAGTCGGATTAAGAAACCTCTTTGAGAATATGGTCCATATTGGATGCTGCGACTAGCAAGTTCGGCAAGATATCAGTAGGTGGCGGGGTGCACACCTGCTTCGTTGTGCGGCCTGTTGGTCTAGGGGTATGATTCCTGCTTTGGGTGCAGGAGGTCCCGGGTTCAAATCCCTGACAGGCCCTACTTTTCACTTTCGCGACAACCAAGCATTACGATAAACTAGCGAGTCTCTGAAAGTAAGCCATGCAACAGGACAAACTGCATGTCAGGCCACCGGCCAATGATACTGGCAAGTGCGTCTTGTGGAAAGCAATCTACGAAGCAGGATTAAGCAGTGTTCGATTACTTATATCTATACCTAAAGACTGACACGTATAACGATTCTATTCGTTTCCCAAGAACTAGTACATCGCATGCACGTTTGTTAAATGCACGCGCATGCAGCACCCAAAACGGAGAGATACTGGGACCCTCAGCTGAGGTCGTCTTCTCGCAGTTGAACCCCTTACGTTCCGTTATTAATCCTAGTAGCAAAAGCATAAGCATTTGGAGCGTTCCCCATTCACGTGTGGACTGCTATTAACAATTTGCATTACATGGTCCTAGCTAAAATTCTGGTTATACAATTCCAACTACCAGCTCGTACACATTTCTAGAAACGATCGCAAAACACAGAGTCAGTTTCCACCGAGACTCGAACTCGGATCGCTGGATTCAAAGTACAGAGTGCTAACCATTACACCATGGAACCGGGTGCCCTCGCGGACTGGAATTGAGCAGCATCATGGCATTAAACCTATAAGCTGCGATTTATTACATGTAGCGTCCTCAGGAAGTGTTTGCGTGCTAATGAATCATCCAAGTAGGCTGAAAGTGGAGGGAGCAACTTGGAATGTAGCGAGAATTCTTGCCAGTATTCGTACATGAAATGATGTCTAAGGGTCAGGAAATCAAAATCACAGAACAGCCACTTTCGTATGGTGGATGCTTTGTGCTGGAAGCAGCCTAGCTATGGAAACAGCTATGGACACAGAGTACTGTCGAAAAGTGCGTGCTGTCACACAATGCTACGTAGTGGGTGGATGGTGCGTGACACGATAACATTTGCACTTCACACGATCGACATACTGTCACACAACTCAAGCAGCTCTTTCAACCTTCACATACACTGGTCCTCAGCACAGCTCATGTTGTTGGAGTCGGATTAAGAAACCTCTTTGAGAATATGGTCCATATTGGATGCTGCGACTAGCAAGTTCGGCAAGATATCAGTAGGTGGCGGGGTGCACACCTGCTTCGTTGTGCGGCCTGTTGGTCTAGGGGTATGATTCCTGCTTTGGGTGCAGGAGGTCCCGGGTTCAAATCCCTGACAGGCCCTACTTTTCACTTTCGCGACAACCAAGCATTACGATAAACTAGCGAGTCTCTGAAAGTAAGCCATGCAACAGGACAAACTGCATGTCAGGCCACCGGCCAATGATACTGGCAAGTGCGTCTTGTGGAAAGCAATCTACGAAGCAGGATTAAGCAGTGTTCGATTACTTATATCTATACCTAAAGACTGACACGTATAACGATTCTATTCGTTTCCCAAGAACTAGTACATCGCATGCACGTTTGTTAAATGCACGCGCATGCAGCACCCAAAACGGAGAGATACTGGGACCCTCAGCTGAGGTCGTCTTCTCGCAGTTGAACCCCTTACGTTCCGTTATTAATCCTAGTAGCAAAAGCATAAGCATTTGGAGCGTTCCCCATTCACGTGTGGACTGCTATTAACAATTTGCATTACATGGTCCTAGCTAAAATTCTGGTTATACAATTCCAACTACCAGCTCGTACACATTTCTAGAAACGATCGCAAAACACAGAGTCAGTTTCCACCGAGACTCGAACTCGGATCGCTGGATTCAAAGTACAGAGTGCTAACCATTACACCATGGAACCGGGTGCCCTCGCGGACTGGAATTGAGCAGCATCATGGCATTAAACCTATAAGCTGCGATTTATTACATGTAGCGTCCTCAGGAAGTGTTTGCGTGCTAATGAATCATCCAAGTAGGCTGAAAGTGGAGGGAGCAACTTGGAATGTAGCGAGAATTCTTGCCAGTATTCGTACATGAAATGATGTCTTAGGGTCAGGAAATCAAAATCGCAGAACAGCCACTTTCGTATGGTGGATGCTTTGTGCTGGAAACAGCCTAGCTATGGAAACAGCTATGGACACAGAGTACTGTCGAAAAGTGCGTGCTGTCACACAACGCTACGTAGTGGGCGGATGGTGTGTGACACGATAACATTTGCACTTCACACGATCGACATACTGTCACACAAATCAAGCAGCTCTTTCAGCCTTCACATACACTGGTCCTCAGCACAGCTCATGTTGTTGGAGTCGGATTAAGAAACCTCTTTGAGAATATGGTCCATATTGGATGCTGCGACTAGCAAGTTCGCCAAGATATCAGTAGGTGGCGGGGTGCACACCTGCTTCGTTGTGCGGCCTGTTGGTCTAGGGGTATGATTTCTGCTTTGGGTGCAGGAGGTCCCGGGTTCAAATCCCGCACAGGCCCTACTTTTCACTTTCGCGACAACCAAGCATTACGATAAACTAGCGAGTCTCTGAAAGTAAGCCATGCAACAGGACAAACTGCATGTCAGGCCACCGGCCAATGATACTGGCAAGTGCGTCTTGTGGAAAGCAATCTACGAAGCAGGATTAAGCCGTGTTCGATTACTTATATCTATACCTAAAGACTGACACGTATAACGATTCTATTCGTTTCCCAAGAACTAGTACATCGCATGCACGTTTGTTAAATGCACGCGCATGCAGCACCCAAAACGGAGAGATACTGGGACCCTCAGCTGAGGTCGTCTTCTCGCAGTTGAACCCCTTACGTTCCGTTATTAATCCTAGTAGCAAAAGCATAAGCATTTGGAGCGTTCCCCATTCACGTGTGGACTGCTATTAACAATTTGCATTACATGATCCTAGCTAAATTTCTGGATATACAATTCCAACTACCAGCTCGTACACATTTCTAGAAACGATCGCAAAACACAGATTCAGTTTCCACCGAGACTCGAACTCGGATCGCTGGATTCAAAGTCCGGAATGCTAACCATTACACCAAGCAACCGGGTGCCCCTAGCGGACTTAAATTGAGCAGCATCATGACATTAAACTTATAAGCTGCGATTTATTACATGTAGCGTCCTCTGGAAGTGTTTGCGTGTTAATGAAGCATCCAAGTAGGCTGAAAGTGGAGGGTGCAACTTGGAATGTAGCGAGAATTCTTGCCAGTATTCGTACATGAAATAATGTCCAAGGGTCAGGAAATCAAAATCGCGGAACAGCCACTTTCGTATGGTGGATGCTTTGTGCTGGAAGCAGCCTAGCTATGAAAACAGCTATGGACACAGAGTACTGTCGAAAAGTGCGTGCTGTCACACAACGCTACGTAGTGGGCGGATGGTGCGTGACACGATACATTTGCACTTCACACGATCGACATACTGTCACACAAATCAAGCAGCTCTTTCAGCATTCACATACACTGGTCCTCAGCACAGCTCATGTTGTTGGTGTCGGATTAAGAAACCTCTTTGAGAATATGGTCCATATTGGATGCTGCAACTAGCAAGTGCGGCAAGATATCAGTAGGTGGCGGGGTGCACACCTGCTTCGTTGTGCGGCCTGTTAGTCTACGGGTATGATTCCTGCTTTGGGTGCAGGAGGTCCTGGTTCAAATCCCGGACAGGCCCTAATTTTCACTTTCGCGACAACCAAGCATTACGATAAACTAGCGAGTCTCTGAAAGTAAGCCATGCAACAGGACAAACTGCATGTCGGGCCACCGGCCAATGATACTGGCAAGTGCGTCTTGTGGAAAGCAATCTACGAAGCAGGATTAAGCCGTGTTCGATTACTTATATCTATACCTAAAGACTGACACGTATAACGAATCTATTCGTTTCCCAAGAACTAGTACATCGCATGCACGTTTGTTAAATGCACGCGCATGCAGCACCCAAAACGGAGAGATACTGGGACCCTCAGCTGAGGTCGTCTTCTCGCAGTTGAACCCTTTACGTTCCGTTATTAATCCTAGTAGGGAAAGCATAAGCATTTGGAGCGTTCCCCATTCACGTGTGGACTGCTATTAACAATTTGCATTACATGATCCTAGCTAAATTTCTGGATATACAATTCCAGCTACCAGCTCGCACACATTTCTAGAAACGATCGCAAAACACAGATTCAGGTTCCACCGAGACTCGAACTCGGATCGCTGGATTCAAAGTCCAGAGTGCTAACCATTACACCATGGAACCGGGTGCCCTCGCGGACTGGAATTGAGCAGCATCATGACATTAAACCTATAAGCTGCGATTTATTACATGTAGCGTCCTCAGGAAGTGTTTGCGTGCTAATGAATCATCCAAGTAGGCTGAAAGTGGAGGGAGCAACTTGGAATGTAGCGAGAATTCTTGCCAGTATTCGTACATGAAATGCTGTCTAAGGGTCAGGTAATCAAAATCGCGGAACAGCCACTTTCGTATGGTGGATGCTTTGTGCTGGAAGCAGCCTAGCTATGAAAACAGCTATGGACACAGAGTACTGTCGAAAAGTGCGTGCTGTCACACAACGCTACGTAGTGGGCGGATGGTGCGTGACACGATAACATTTGCACTTCACACGATCGACATACTGTCACACAACTCAAGCAGCTCTTTCAGCCTTCACATACACTGGTCCTCAGCACAGCTCATGTTGTTGGAGTCGGATTAAGAAACCTCTTTGAGAATATGGTCCATATTAGATGCTGCGACTAGCAAGTTCGCCAAGATATCAGTAGGTGGCGGGGTGCACACCTGCTTCGTTGTGCGGCCTGTTGGTCTAGAGTTATGATTCCTGCTTTGGGTGCAGGAGGTCCCGGGTTCAAATCCCGGACAGGCCCTACTTTTCACTTTCGCGACAACCAAGCACTACGATAAACTAGCGAGTCTCTGAAAGTAAGCCATGCAACAGGACAAACTGCATGTCAGGCCACCGGTCAATGATACTGGCAAGTGCGTCTTGTGGAAAGCAATCTACGAAGCAGGATTAAGCAGTGTTCGATTACTTATATCTATACCTAAATACTGACACGTATAACGATTCTATTCGTTTCCCAAGAACTAGTACATCGCATGCACGTTTGTTAAATGCACGCGCATGCAGCACCCGAAACGGAGAGATACTGGGACCCTCAGCTGAGGTCGTCTTCTCGCAGTTGAACCCCTTACGTTCCGTTATTAATCCTAGTAGCAAAAGCATAAGCATTTGGAGCGTTCCCCATTCACGTGTGGACTGCTATTAACAATTTGCATTACATGATCCTAGCTAAAATTCTGGATATACAATTCCAACTACCAGCTCGTACACATTTCTAGAAACGATCGCAAAACGCAGAGTCAGTTTCCACCGAGACTCGAACTCGGATCGCTGGATTCAAAGTCCAGAGTGCTAACCATTACACCATGGAACCGGGTGCCCTCGCGGACTGGAATTGAGCAGCATCATGGCATTAAACCTATAAGCTGCGATTTATTACATGTAGCGTCCTCAGGAAGTGTTTGCGTGCTAATGAATCATCCAAGTAGGCTGAAAGTGGAGGGTGCAACTTGGAATGTAGCGAGAATTCTTGCCAGTATTCGTACATGAAATGATGTCTAAGGGTCAGGAAATCAAAATCGCAGAACAGCCACTTTCGTATGGTGGATGCTTTGTGCTGGAAACAGCCTAGCTATGGAAACAGCTATGGACACAGAGTACTGTCGAAAAGTGCGTGCTGTCACACAACGCTACGTAGTGGGCGGATGGTGTGTGACACGATAACATTTGCACTTCACACGATCGACATACTGTCACACAAATCAAGCAGCTCTTTCAGCCTTCACATACACTGGTCCTCAGCACAGCTCATGTTGTTGGAGTCGGATTAAGAAACCTCTTTGAGAATATGGTCCATATTGGATGCTGCGACTAGGAAGTTCGCCAAGATATCAGTAGGTGGCGGGGTGCACACCTGCTTCGTTGTGCGGCCTGTTGGTCTAGGGTTATGATTCCTGCTTTGGGTGCAGGAGGTCCCGGGTTCAAATCCCGGACAGGCCCTACTTTTCACTTTCGCGACAACCAAGCACTACGATAAACTAGCGAGTCTCTGAAAGTAAGCCATGCAACAGGACAAACTGCATGTCGGGCCACCGGCCAATGATACTGGCAAGTGCGTCTTGTGGAAAGCAATCTACGAAGCAGGATTAAGCCGTGTTCGATTACTTATATCTATACCTAAAGACTGACATGTATAACGATTCTATTCGTTTCCCAAGAACTAGTACATCGCATGCACGTTTGTTAAATGCACGCGCATGCAGCACCCAAAACGGAGAGATACTGGGACCCTCAGCTGAGGTCGTCTTCTCGCAGTTGAACCCCTTACGTTCCGTTATTAATCCTAGTAGCAAAAGCATAAGCATTTGGAGCGTTCCCCATTCACGTGTGGACTGCTATTAACAATTTGCATTACATGATCCTAGCTAAAATTCAGGATAATACAATTCCAACTACCAGCTCGTACACATTTCTAGAAACGATCGCAAAACACAGATTCAGGTTCCACCGAGACTCGAACTCGGATCGCTGGATTCAAAGTACAGAGTGCTAACCATTACACCATGCAACCGGGTGCCCTCGCGGACTGGAATTGAGCAGCATCATGGCATTAAACCTATAAGCTGCGATTTATTACATGTAGCGTCCTCAGGAAGTGTTTGCGTGCTAATGAATCATCCAAGTAGGCTGAAAGTGGAGGGAGCAACTTGGAATGTAGCGAGAATTCTTGCCAGTATTCCTTCATGAAATGATGTCTAAGGGTCAGGAAATCAAAATCGCAGAACAGCCACTTTCGTAAGGTGGATGCTTTGTGCTGGAAGCAGCCTAGCTATGGAAACAGCTATGGACACAGAGTACTGTCGAAAAGTGCGTGCTGTCACACAACGCTACGTAGTGGGCGGATGGTGCGTGACACGATAACATTTGCACTTCACACCATCGACATACTGTCACACAACTCAAGCAGCTCTTTCAGCCTTCACATACACTGGTCCTCAGCACAGCTCATGTTGTTGGAGTCTGATTAAGAAACCTCTTTGAGAATATGGTCCATATTGGATGCTGCGACTAGCAAGTTCGGCAAGATATCAGTAGGTGGCGGGGTGCACACCTGCTTCGTTGTGCGGCCTGTTGGTCTAGGGGTATGATTCCTGCTTTGGGTGCAGGAGGTCCCGGGTTCAAATCCCGCACAGGCCCTACTTTTCACTTTCGCGACAACCAAGCATTACGATAAACTAGCGAGTCTCTGAAAGTAAGCCATGCAACAGGACAAACTGCATGTCAGGCCACCGGCCAATGATACTGGCAAGTGCGTCTTGTGGAAAGCAATCTACGAAGCAGGATTAAGCCGTGTTCGATTACTTATATCTATACCTAAAGACTGACACGTATAACGATTCTATTCGTTTCCCAAGAACTAGTACATCGCATGCACGTTTGTTAAATGCACGCGCATGCAGCACCCAAAACGGAGAGATACTGGGACCCTCAGCTGAGGTCGTCTTCTCGCAGTTGAACCCCTTACGTTCCGTTATTAATCCTAGTAGCAAAAGCATAAGCATTTGGAGCGTTCCCCATTCACGTGTGGACTGCTATTAACAATTTGCATTACATGATCCTAGCTAAATTTCTGGATATACAATTCCAACTACCAGCTCGTACACATTTCTAGAAACGATCGCAAAACACAGAGTCAGTATCCACCGAGACTCGAACTCGGATCGCTGGATTCAAAGTCCAGAGTGCTAACCATTACACCATGGAACCGGGTGCCCTCACGGACTGGAATTGAGCAGCATCATGACATTAAACCTATAAGCTGCGATTTATTACATGTAGCGTCCTCAGGAAGTGTTTGCGTGCTAATGAATCATCCAAGTAGGCTGAAAGTGGAGGGAGCAACTTGGAATGTAGCGAGAATTCTTGCCAGTATTCGTACATGAAATGATGTCTAAGGGTCAGGAAATCAAAATCGCGGAACAGCCACTTTCGTATGGTGGATGCTTTGTGCTGGAAGCAGCCTAGCTATGAAAACAGCTATGGACACAGAGTACTGTCGAAAAGTGCGTGCTGTCACACAACGCTACGTAGTGGGCGGATGGTGCGTGACACGATAACATTTGCACTTCACACGATCGACATACTGTCACACAACTCAAGCAGCTCTTTCAGCCTTCACATACACTGGTCCTCAGCACAGCTCATGTTGTTGGTGTCGGATTAAGAAACCTCTTTGAGAATATGGTCCATATCGGATGCTGCGACTAGCAAGTGCGGCAAGATATCAGTAGGTGGCGGGGTGCACACCTGCTTCGTTGTGCGGCCTGTTGGTTTAGGGGTATGATTCCTGCTTTGGGTGCAGGAGGTCCCGGGTTCAAATCCCGGACAGGCCCTACTTTTCACTTTCGCGACAACCAAGCACTACGATAAACTAGCGAGTCTCTGAAAGTAAGCCATGCAACAGGACAAACTGCATGTCGGGCCACCGGCCAATGATACTGGCAAGTGCGTCTTGTGGAAAGCAATCTACGAAGCAGGATTAAGCCGTGTTCGATTACTTATATCTATACCTAAAGACTGACATGTATAACGATTCTATTCGTTTCCCAAGAACTAGTACATCGCATGCACGTTTGTTAAATGCACGCGCATGCAGCACCCAAAACGGAGAGATACTGGGACCCTCAGCTGAGGTCGTCTTCTCGCAGTTGAACCCCTTACGTTCCGTTATTAATCCTAGTAGCAAAAGCATAAGCATTTGGAGCGTTCCCCATTCACGTGTGGACTGCTATTAACAATTTGCATTACATGATCCTAGCTAAAATTCAGGATATACAATTCCAACTACCAGCTCGTACACATTTCTAGAAACGATCGCAAAACACAGATTCAGGTTCCACCGAGACTCGAACTCGGATCGCTGGATTCAAAGTACGGAGTGCTAACCATTACACCATGGAACCGGGTGCCCTCGCGGACTGGAATTGAGCAGCATCATGGCATTAAACCTATAAGCTGCGATTTATTACATGTAGCGTCCTCAGGAAGTGTTTGCGTGCTAATGAATCATCCAAGTAGGCTGAAAGTGGAGGGAGCAACTTGGAATGTAGCGAGAATTCTTGCCAGTATTCCTTCATGAAATGATGTCTAAGGGTCAGGAAATCAAAATCGCAGAACAGCCACTTTCGTAAGGTGGATGCTTTGTGCTGGAAGCAGCCTAGCTATGGAAACAGCTATGGACACAGAGTACTGTCGAAAAGTGCGTGCTGTCACACAACGCTACGTAGTGGGCGGATGGTGCGTGACACGATAACATTTGCACTTCACACGATCGACATACTGTCACACAACTCAAGCAGCTCTTTCAGCCTTCACATACACTGGTCCTCAGCACAGCTCATGTTGTTGGTGTCGGATTAAGAAACCTCTTTGAGAATATGGTCCATATCGGATGCTGCGACTAGCAAGTGCGGCAAGATATCAGTAGGTGGCGGGGTGCACACCTGCTTCGTTGTGCGGCCTGTTGGTCTAGGGGTATGATTCCTGCTTTGGGTGCAGGAGGTCCCGGGTTCAAATCCCGCACAGGCCCTACTTTTCACTTTCGCGACAACCAAGCATTACGATAAACTAGCGAGTCTCTGAAAGTAAGCCATGCAACAGGACAAACTGCATGTCAGGCCACCGGCCAATGATACTGGCAAGTGCGTCTTGTGGAAAGCAATCTACGAAGCAGGATTAAGCCGTGTTCGATTACTTATATCTATACCTAAAGACTGACACGTATAACGATTCTATTCGTTTCCCAAGAACTAGTACATCGCATGCACGTTTGTTAAATGCACGCGAATGCAGCACCCAAAACGGAGAGATACTGGGACCCTCAGCTGACGTCGTCTTCTCGCAGTTGAACCCCTTACGTTCCGTTATTAATCCTAGTAGCAAAAGCATAAGCATTTGGAGCGTTCCCCATTCACGTGTGGACTGCTATTAACAATTTGCATTACATGATCCTAGCTAAAAATCTGGATATACAATTCCAACTACCTGCTCGTACACATTTCTAGAAACGATCGCAAAACACAGATTCAGGTTCCACCGAGACTCGAACTCGGATCGCTGGATTCAAAGTCCAGAGTGCTAACCATTACACCATGGAACCGGGTGCCCTCACGGACTGGAATTGAGCAGCATCATGACATTAAACCTATAAGCTGCGATTTATTACATGTAGCGTCCTCAGGAAGTGTTTGCGTGCTAATGAATCATCCAAGTAGGCTGAAAGTGGAGGGAGCAACTTGGAATGTAGCGAGAATTCTTGCCAGTATTCGTACATGAAATGATGTCTAAGGGTCAGGAAATCAAAATCGCGGAACAGCCACTTTCGTATGGTGGATGCTTTGTGCTGGAAGCAGCCTAGCTATGAAAACAGCTATGGACACAGAGTACTGTCGAAAAGTGCGTGCTGTCACACAACGCTACGTAGTGGGCGGATGGTGCGTGACACGATAACATTTGCACTTCACACGATCGACATACTGTCACACAACTCAAGCAGCTCTTTCAGCCTTCACATACACTGGTCCTCAGCACAGCTCATGTTGTTGGTGTCGGATTAAGAAACCTCTTTGAGAATATGGTCCATATCGGATGCTGCGACTAGCAAGTGCGGCAAGATATCAGTAGGTGGCGGGGTGCACACCTGCTTCGTTGTGCGGCCTGTTGGTCTAGGGGTATGATTCGTGCTTTGGGTGCAGGAGGTCCCGGGTTCAAATCCCGGACAGGCCCTACTTTTCACTTTCGCGACAACCAAGCACTACGATAAACTAGCGAGTCTCTGAAAGTAAGCCATGCAACAGGACAAACTGCATGTCGGGCCACCGGCCAATGATACTGGCAAGTGCGTCTTGTGGAAAGCAATCTACGAAGCAGGATTAAGCCGTGTTCGATTACTTATATCTATACCTAAAGACTGACACGTATAACGAATCTATTCGTTTCCCAAGAACTAGTACATCGCATGCACGTTTGTTAAATGCACGCGCATGCAGCACCCAAAACGGAGAGATACTGGGACCCTCAGCTGAGGTCGTCTTCTCGCAGTTGAACTCCTTACGTTCCGTTATTAATCCTAGTAGCAAAAGCATAAGCATTTGGAGCGTTCCCCATTCACGTGTGGACTGCTATTAACAATTTGCATTACATGATCCTAGCTAAATTTCTGGATATACAATTCCAACTACCAGCTCGTACACATTTCTAGAAACTATCGCAAAACACAGAGTCAGGTTCCACCGAGACTCGAACTCGGATCGCTGGATTCAAAGTCCAGAGTGCTAACCATTACACCATGGAACCGGGTGCCCTCACGGACTGGAATTGAGCAGCATCATGACATTAAACCTATAAGCTGCGATTTATTACATGTAGCGTCCTCAGGAAGTGTTTGCGTGCTAATGAATCATCCAAGTAGGCTGAAAGTGGAGGGAGCAACTTGGAATGTAGCGAGAATTCTTGCCAGTATTCGTACATGAAATGATGTCTAAGGGTCAGGAAATCAAAATCGCGGAACAGCCACTTTCGTATGGTGGATGCTTTGTGCTGGAAGCAGCCTAGCTATGAAAACAGCTATGGACACAGAGTACTGTCGAAAAGTGCGTGCTGTCACACAACGCTACGTAGTGGGCGGATGGTGCGTGACACGATAACATTTGCACTTCACACGATCGACATACTGTCACACAACTCAAGCAGCTCTTTCAGCCTTCACATACACTGGTCCTCAGCACAGCTCATGTTGTTGGTGTCGGATTAAGAAACCTCTTTGAGAATATGGTCCATATCGGATGCTGCGACTAGCAAGTGCGGCAAGATATCAGTAGGTGGCGGGGTGCACACCTGCTTCGTTGTGCGGTCTGTTGGTCTAGGGGTATGATTCGTGCTTTGGGTGCAGGAGGTCCCGGGTTCAAATCCCGGACAGGCCCTACTTTTCACTTTCGCGACAACCAAGCACTACGATAAACTAGCGAGTCTCTGAAAGTAAGCCATGCAACAGGACAAACTGCATGTCGGGCCACCGGCCAATGATACTGGCAAGTGCGTCTTGTGGAAAGCAATCTACGAAGCAGGATTAAGCCGTGTTCGATTACTTATATCTATACCTAAAGACTGACACGTATAACGAATCTATTCGTTTCCCAAGAACTAGTACATCGCATGCACGTTTGTTAAATGCACGCGCATGCAGCACCCAAAACGGAGAGATACTGGGACCCTCAGCTGAGGTCGTCTTCTCGCAGTTGAACCCTTTACGTTCCGTTATTAATCCTAGTAGCAAAAGCATAAGCATTTGGAGCGTTCCCCATTCACGTGTGGACTGCTATTAACAATTTGCATTACATGATCCTAGCTAAATTTCTGGATATACAATTCCAACTACCAGCTCGTACACATTTCTAGAAACGATCGCAAAACACAGAGTCAGGTTCCACCGAGACTCGAACTCGGATCGCTGGATTCAAAGTCCAGAGTGCTAACCATTACACCATGGAACCGGGTGCCCTCGCGGACTGGAATTGAGCAGCATCATGGCATTAAACCTATAAGCTGCGATTTATTACATGTAGCGTCCTCAGGAAGTGTTTGCGTGCTAATGAATCATCCAAGTAGGCTGAAAGTGGAGGGAGCAACTTGGAATGTAGCGAGAATTCTTGCCAGTATTCGTACATGAAATGATGTCTAAGGGTCAGGAAATCAAAATCGCGGAACAGCCACTTTCGTATGGAGGATGCTTTGTGCTGGAAGCAGCCTAGCTATGAAAACAGCTATGGACAGAGAGTACTGTCGAAAAGTGCGTGCTGTCACACAACGCTACGTAGTGGGCGGATGGTGCGTGACACGATAACATTTGCACTTCACACGATCGACATACTGTCACACATCTCAAGCAGCTCTTTCAGCCTTCACATACACTGGTCCTCAGCACAGCTCATGTTGTTGGAGTCGGATTAAGAAACCTCTTTGAGAATATGGTCCATATTGGATGCTGCGACTAGCAAGTTCGGCAAGATATCAGTAGGTGGCGGGGTGCACACCTGTTTCGTTGTGCGGCCTGTTGGTCTAGGGGTATGACTCGTGCTTTGGGTGCAGGAGGTCCCGGGTTCAAATCCCTGACAGGCCCTACTTTTCACTTTCGCGACAACCAAGCATTACGATAAACTAGCGAGTCTCTGAAAGTAAGCCATGCAACAGGACAAACTGCATGTCGGGCCACCGGCCAATGATACTGGCAAGTGCGTCTTGTGGAAAGCAATCTACGAAGCAGGATTAAGCCGTGTTCGATTACTTATATCTATACCTAAAGACTGACACGTATAACGATTCTATTCGTTTCCCAAGAACTAGTACATCGCATGCACGTTTGTTAAATGCACGCGCATGCAGCACCCAAAACGGAGAGATACTGGGACCCTCAGCTGAGGTCGTCTTCTCGCAGTTGAACTCCTTACGTTCCGTTATTAATCCTAGTAGCAAAAGCATAAGCATTTGGAGCGTTCCCCATTCACGTGTGGACTGCTATTAACAATTTGCATTACATGATCCTAGCTAAATTTCTGGATATACAATTCCAACTACCAGCTCGTACACATTTCTAGAAACGATCGCAAAACACAGATTCAGGTTCCACCGAGACTCGATCTCGGATCGCTGGATTCAAAGTCCAGAGTTCTAACCATTACACCATGGAACCGGGTGCCCACGCGGACTGGAATTGAGCAGCATCATGACATTAAACCTATAAGCTGCGATTTATTACATGTAGCGTCCTCATTAAGTGTTTGCGTGGCTAAGGAAGCAACCAAGTAGGCTGAAAGTGGAGGGAGCAACTTGGAATGTAGCGAGAATTCTTGCCAGTATTCGTACATGAAATGATGTCTAAGGGTCAGGTAATCAAAATCGCGGAACAGCCACTTTCGTATGGTTGATGCTTTGTGCTGGAAGCAGCCTAGCTATGAAATAGCTATGGACACAGAGTACTGTCGAAAAGTGCGTGCTGTCACACAACGCTACGTAGTGGGCGGATGGTGCGTGACACGATAACATTTGCACTTCAGACGATCGACATACTGTCACACAACTCAAGCAGCTCTTTCAGCCTTTACATACACTGGTCCTCAGCACAGCTCATGTTGTTGGTGTCGGATTAAGAAACCTCTTTGAGAATATGGTCCATATTGGATGCTGCAACTAGCAAGTGCGGCAAGATATCAGTAGGTGGCGGGGTGCACACCTGCTTCGTTGTGCGGCCTGTTGGTCTAGGGGTATGATTCCTGCTTTGGGTGCAGGAGGTCCCGGGTTCAAATCCCGGACAGGCACTACTTTTCACTTTCGCGACAACCAAGCATTACGATAAACTAGCGAGTCTCTGAAAGTAAGCCATGCAACAGGACAAGCTGCATGTCGGGCCACCTGCCAATGATACTGGCAAGTGCGTCTTGTGGAAACAATCTACGAAATAGGATTAAGCCGTCTTCGATTACTTATATCTATACCTAAAGACTGACACGTATAACGATTCTATTCGTTTCCCAAGAACTAGTACATCGCATGCACGTTTGTTAAATGCACGCGCATGCAGCACCCAAAACGGAGAGATACTGGGACCCTCAGCTGAGGTCGTCTTCTCGCAGTTGAACCCCTTACGTTCCGTTATTAATCCTAGTAGCAAAAGCATAAGCATTTGGAGCGTTCCCCATTCACGTGTGGACTGCTATTAACAATTTGCATTACATGATCCTAGCTAAAATTCTGGATATACAATTCCAACTACCAGCTCGTACACATTTCTAGAAACGATCGCAAAACACAGATTCAGGTTCCACCGAGACTCGAACTCGGATCGCTGGATTCAAAGTCCAGAGTGCTAACCATTACACCATGGAACCGGGTGCCCTCGCGGACTGGAATTGAGCAGCATCATGACATTAAACCTATAAGCTGCGATTTATTACATGTAGCGTCCTCAGGAAGTGTTTGCGTGGCTAAGGAAGCAACCAAGTAGGCTGAAAGTGGAGGGAGCAACTTGGAATGTAGCGAGAATTCTTGCCAGTATTCGTACATGAAATGATGTCTAAGGGTCAGGTAATCAAAATCGCGGAACAGCCACTTTCGTATGGTGGATGCTTTGTGCTGGATCAGCCTAGCTATGAAAACAGCTATGGACACAGAGTACTGTCGAAAAGTGCGTGCTGTCACACAACGCTACGTAGTGGGCGGATGGTGCGTGACACGATAACATTTGCACTTCACACGATCGACATACTGTCACACAACTCAAGCAGCTCTTTCAGCCTTCACATACACTGGTCCTCAGCACAGCTCATGTTTTGGTGTCGGATTAAGAAACCTCTTTGAGAATATGGTCCATATTGGATGCTGCAACTAGCAAGTGCGGCAAGATATCAGTAGGTGGCGGGGTGCACACCTGCTTCGTTGTGCGGCCTGTTGGTCTAGGGGTATGATTCCTGCTTTGGGTGCAGGAGGTCCCGGGTTCAAATCCCGGACAGGCCCTACTTTTCACTTTCGCGACAACCAAGCATTACGATAAACTAGCGAGTCTCTGAAAGTAAGCCATGCAACAGGACAAGCTGCATGTCGGGCCACCTGCCAATGATACTGGTAAGTGCATCTTGTGGAAAGCAATCTACGAAGCAGGATTAAGCCGTCTTCGATTACTTATATCTATAACTAAAGACTGACACGTATAACGATTCTATTCGTTTCCCAAGAACTAGTACATCGCATGCACGTTTGTTAAATGCACGCGAATGCAGCACCCAAAACGGAGAGATACTGGGACCCTCAGCTGAGGTCGTCTTCTCGCAGTTGAACCCCTTAAGTTCCGTTATTAATCCTAGTAGCAAAAGCATTAGCATTTGGAGCGTTCCCCATTCACGTGTGGACTGCTATTAACAATTTGCATTACATGATCCTAGCTAAAATTCTGGATATACAATTCCAACTACCAGCTCGTACACATTTCTAGAAACGATCGCAAAACACAGATTCAGGTTACACCGAGACTCGAACTCGGATCGCTGGATTCAAAGTCCAGAGTGCTAACCATGACACCATGGAACCGTGTGCCCCTCGCGGACTGGAATTAAGCAGCATCATGACATTAAACCTATAAGCTGCGATTTATTACATGTAGCGTCCTCAGGAAGTGGTTGCGTGCTAATGAAGCATCCAAGTAGACTGACAGTGGAGGGAGCAACTCGGAATGTAGCGAGAATTCTTGCCAGTATTCGTACATGAAATGATGTCTAAGGGTCAGGTAATCAATATCGTGGAACAGCCACTTTCGTATGGTGGATGCTTTGTGCTGGAAGCAGCCTAGCTATGAAATAGCTATGGACACAGAGTACTGTCGAAAAGTGCGTGCTGTCACACAACGCTACGTAGTGGGCGGATGGTGCGTGACACGATAACATTTGCACTTCACACGATCGACATACTGTCACACAACTCAAGCAGCTCTTTCAGCCTTCACATACACTGGTCCTCAGCACAGCTCATGTTGTTGGTGTCGGATTAAGAAACCTCTTTGAGAATATGGTCCATATTGGATGCTGCAACTAGCAAGTGCGGCAAGATATCAGTAGGTGGCGGGTTGCACACCTACTTCCTTGTGCGGCCTGTTGGTCTAGGGGTATGATTCCTGCTTTGGGTGCACGAGGTATCGGGTTCAAATCCCCGACAAGCCCTACTTTTCACTTTCGCGACAACCAAGCACTACGATAAACTAGCGAGTCTCTGAAAGTAAGCCATGCAACAGGACAAGCTGCATGTCGGGCCACCTGCCAATGATACTGGCAAGTGCGTCTTGTGGAAACAATCTACGAAGCAGGATTAAGCCGTCTTCGATTACTTATATCTATACCTAAAGACTGACACGTATAACGATTCTATTCGTTTCCCAAGAACTAGTACATCGCATGCACGTTTGTTAAATGCACGCGCATGCAGCACCCAAAACGGAGAGATACTGGGAACCTCAGCTGAGGTCGTCTTCTCGCAGTTGAACCCCTTACGTTCCGTTATTAATCCTAGTAGCAAAAGCATAAGCATTTGGAGCGTTCCCCATTCACGTGTGGACTGCTATTAACAATTTGCATTACATGATCCTAGCTAAAAATCTGGATATACAATTCCAACTACCAGCTCGTACACATTTCTAGAAACGATCGCAAAACACAGATTCAGGTTCCACCGAGACTCGAAGTCGGATCGCTGGATTCAATGTCCAGAGTGCTAACCATTACACCATGGAAACGGGTGCCCTCGCGGACTTTAATTGAGCAGCATCATGACATTAAACCTATAAGCTGCGATTTATTACATGTAGCGTCCTCAGGAAGTGTTTGCGTGGCTAAGGAAGCAACCAAGTAGGCTGATAGTGGAGGGAGCAACTTGGAATGTAGCGAGAATTCTTGCCAGTATTCGTACATGAAATGATGTCTAAGGGTCAGGTAATCAAAATCGCGGAACAGCCACTTTCGTATGGTGGATGCTTTGTGCTGGAAGCAGCCTAGCTATGAAATAGCTATGGACACAGAGTACTATCGAAAAGTGCGTGCTATCACACAACGCTACGTAGTGGGCGGATGGTGCGTGACACGATAACATTTGCACTTCACACGATCGACATACTGTCACACAACTCAAGCAGCTTTTTCAGCCTTCACATACACTGGTCCTCAGCACAGCTCATGTTGTTGGTGTCGGATTAAGAAACCTCTTTGAGAATATGGTCCATATTGGATGCTGCAACTAGCAAGTGCTGCAAGATATCAGTAGGTGGCGGGGTGCACACCTACTTCCTTGTGCGGCCTGTTGGTCTAGGGGTATGACTCCTGCTTTGGGTGCACGAGGTATCGGGTTCAAATCCCGGACAAGCCATTCTTTTTACTTTCGCGACAACCAAGCACTACGATAAACTAGCGAGTCTCTGAAAGTAAGCCATGCACCACGACAAACTGCATGTCGGGCCACCGGTCAATGATACTGGCAAGTGCGTCTTGTGGAAAGCAATCTACGAAGCAGGATTAAGCCGTCTTCGATTACTTATATCTATACCTAAAGACTGACACGTATAACGATTCTATTCGTTTCCCAAGAACTAGTACATCGCATGCACGTTTGTTAAATGCACGCGAATGCAGCACCCAAAACGGAGAGATACTGGGACCCTCAGCTGAGGTCGTCTTCTGGCAGTTGAACCCCTTACGTTCCGTTATTAATCCTAGTAGCAAAAGCATAAGCATTTGGAGCGTTCCCCATTCACGTGTGGACTGCTATTAACAATTTGCATTACATGATCCTAGCTAAAAATCTGGATATACAATTCCAACTACCAGCTCGTACACATTTCTAGAAACGATCGCAAAACACAGATTCAGGTTCCACCGAGACTCGAACTCGGATCGCTGGATTCAAAGTCCAGAGTGCTAACCATTACACCATGGAAACGTGTGCCCCTCGCGGACTGGAATTGAGCAGCATCATGACATTAAACCTATAAGCTGCGATTTATTACATGTAGCGTCCTCTGGAAGTGCTTGCGTGCTAATGAAGCAACCAAGTAGGCTGAAAGTGGAGGGAGCAACTTGGAATGTAGCGAGAATTCTTGCCAGTATTCGTACATGAAATGATGTCTAAGGGTCAGGTAATCAAAATCGCGGAACAGCCACTTTCGTATGGTGGATGCTTTGTGCTGGAAGCAGCCTAGCTATGAAATAGCTATGGACACAGAGTACTGTCGAAAAGTGCGTGCTGTCACACAACGCTACGTAGTGGGCGGATGGTGCGTGACACGATAACATTTGCACTTCACACGATCGACATACTGTCACACAACTCAAGCAGCTCTTTCAGCCTTCACATACACTGGTCATCAGCACAGCTCATGTTGTTGGTGTCGGATTAAGAAACCTCTTTGAGAATATGGTCCATATTGGATGCTGCAACTAGCAAGTGCGGCAAGATATCAGTAGGTGGCGGGGTGCACACCTGCTTCGTTGTGCGGCCTGTTGGTCTAGGGGTATGATTCCTGCTTTGGGTGCAGGAGGTCCCGGGTTCAAATCCCGGACAGGCCCTACTTTTCACTTTCGCGACAACCAAGCATTACGATAAACTAGCGAGTCTCTGAAAGTAAGCCATGCAACAGGACAAGCTGCATGTCGGGCCACCTGCCAATGATACTGGCAAGTGCGTCTTGTGGAAACAATCTACGAAGCAGGATTAAGCCGTCTTCGATTACTTATATCTATACCTAAAGACTGACACGTATAACGATTCTATTCGTTTCCCAAGAACTAGTACATCGCATGCACGTTTGTTAAATGCACGCGCATGCAGCACCCAAAACGGAGAGATACTGGGAACCTCAGCTGAGGTCGTCTTCTCGCAGTTGAACCCCTTACGTTCCGTTATTAATCCTAGTAGCAAAAGCATAAGCATTTGGAGCGTTCCCCATTCACGTGTGGACTGCTATTAACAATTTGCATTACATGATCCTAGCTAAAAATCTGGATATACAATTCCAACTACCAGCTCGTACACATTTCTAGAAACGATCGCAAAACACAGATTCAGGTTCCACCGAGACTCGAAGTCGGATCGCTGGATTCAATGTCCAGAGTGCTAACCATTACACCATGGAAACGGGTGCCCTCGCGGACTTTAATTGAGCAGCATCATGACATTAAACCTATAAGCTGCGATTTATTACATGTAGCGTCCTCAGGAAGTGTTTGCGTGGCTAAGGAAGCAACCAAGTAGGCTGATAGTGGAGGGAGCAACTTGGAATGTAGCGAGAATTCTTGCCAGTATTCGTACATGAAATGATGTCTAAGGGTCAGGTAATCAAAATCGCGGAACAGCCACTTTCGTATGGTGGATGCTTTGTGCTGGAAGCAGCCTAGCTATGAAATAGCTATGGACACAGAGTACTATCGAAAAGTGCGTGCTATCACACAACGCTACGTAGTGGGCGGATGGTGCGTGACACGATAACATTTGCACTTCACACGATCGACATACTGTCACACAACTCAAGCAGCTTTTTCAGCCTTCACATACACTGGTCCTCAGCACAGCTCATGTTGTTGGTGTCGGATTAAGAAACCTCTTTGAGAATATGGTCCATATTGGATGCTGCAACTAGCAAGTGCTGCAAGATATCAGTAGGTGGCGGGGTGCACACCTACTTCCTTGTGCGGCCTGTTGGTCTAGGGGTATGACTCCTGCTTTGGGTGCACGAGGTATCGGGTTCAAATCCCGGACAAGCCATTCTTTTTACTTTCGCGACAACCAAGCACTACGATAAACTAGCGAGTCTCTGAAAGTAAGCCATGCACCACGACAAACTGCATGTCGGGCCACCGGTCAATGATACTGGCAAGTGCGTCTTGTGGAAAGCAATCTACGAAGCAGGATTAAGCCGTCTTCGATTACTTATATCTATACCTAAAGACTGACACGTATAACGATTCTATTCGTTTCCCAAGAACTAGTACATCGCATGCACGTTTGTTAAATGCACGCGAATGCAGCACCCAAAACGGAGAGATACTGGGACCCTCAGCTGAGGTCGTCTTCTGGCAGTTGAACCCCTTACGTTCCGTTATTAATCCTAGTAGCAAAAGCATAAGCATTTGGAGCGTTCCCCATTCACGTGTGGACTGCTATTAACAATTTGCATTACATGATCCTAGCTAAAAATCTGGATATACAATTCCAACTACCAGCTCGTACACATTTCTAGAAACGATCGCAAAACACAGATTCAGGTTCCACCGAGACTCGAACTCGGATCGCTGGATTCAAAGTCCAGAGTGCTAACCATTACACCATGGAAACGTGTGCCCCTCGCGGACTGGAATTGAGCAGCATCATGACATTAAACCTATAAGCTGCGATTTATTACATGTAGCGTCCTCTGGAAGTGCTTGCGTGCTAATGAAGCAACCAAGTAGGCTGAAAGTGGAGGGAGCAACTTGGAATGTAGCGAGAATTCTTGCCAGTATTCGTACAAGAAATGATGTCTAAGGGTCAGGTAATCAAAATCGCGGAACAGCCACTTTCGTATGGTGGATGCTTTGTGCTGGAAGCTATGGACACAGAGTACTGTCGAAAAGTGCGTGCTGTCACACAACGCTACGTAGTGGGCGGATGGTGCGTGACACGATAACATTTGCACTTCACACGATCGACATACTGTCACACAACTCAAGCAGCTCTTTCAGCCTTCACATACACTGGTCATCAGCACAGCTCATGTTGTTGGTGTCGGATTAAGAAACCTCTTTGAGAATATGGTCCATATTGGATGCTGCAACTAGCAAGTGCGGCAAGATATCAGTAGGTGGCGGGGTGCACACCTGCTTCGTTGTGCGGCCTGTTGGTCTAGGGGTATGATTCCTGCTTTGGGTGCAGGAGGTCCCGGGTTCAAATCCCGGACAGGCCCTACTTTTCACTTTCGCGACAACCAAGCATTACGATAAACTAGCGAGTCTCTGAAAGTAAGCCATGCAACAGGACAAGCTGCATGTCGGGCCACCTGCCAATGATACTGGCAAGTGCGTCTTGTGGAAAGCAATCTACGAAGCAGGATTAAGCCGTCTTCGATTACTTATATCTATACCTAAAGACTGACACGTATAACGATTCTATTCGTTTCCCAAGAACTAGTACATCGCATGCACGTTTGTTAAATGCACGCGAATGCAGCACCCAAAACGGAGAGATACTGGGACCCTCAGCTGACGTCGTCTTCTCGCAGTTGAACCCCTTACGTTCCGTTATTAATCCTAGTAGCAAAAGCATAAGCATTTGGAGCGTTCCCCATTCACGTGTGGACTGCTATTAACAATTTGCATTACATGATCCTAGCTAAAAATCTGGATATACAATTCCAACTACCTGCTCGTACACATTTCTAGAAACGATCGCAAAACACAGATTCAGGTTCCACCGAGACTCGAACTCGGATCGCTGGATTCAAAGTCCAGAGTGCTAACCATTACACCATGGAACCGGGTGCCCTCGCGGACTTTAATTGAGCAGCATCATGACATTAAACCTATAAGCTGCGATTTATTACATGTAGCGTCCTCAGGAAGTGTTTGCGTGGCTAAGGAAGCAACCAAGTAGGCTGAAAGTGGAGGGAGCAACTTGGAATGTAGCGAGAATTCTTGCCAGTATTCGTACATGAAATGATGTCTAAGGGTCAGGTAATCAAAATCGCGGAACAGCCACTTTTGTATGGTGGATGCTTTGTGCTGGAAGCAGCCTAGCTATGAAATAGCTATGGATACAGAGTACTGTCGAAAAGTGCGTGCTGTCACACAACGCTACGTAGTGGGCGGATGGTGCGTGACACGATAACATTTGCACTTCACACGATCGACATACTGTCACACAACTCAAGCAGCTCTTTCAGCCTTCACGTACACTGGTCCTCAGCACAGCTCATGTTGTTGGTGTCGGATTAAGAAACCTCTTTGAGAATATGGTCCATATTGGATGCTGCAACTAGCAAGTGCTGCAAGATATCTGTAGGTGGCGGGGTGCACACCTACTTCCTTGTGCGGCCTGTTGGTCTAGGGGTATGATTCCTGTTTTGGGTGCACGAGGTATCGGGTTCAAATCCCGGACAAGCCCTACTTTTCACTTTCGCGACAACCAAGCACTACGATAAACTAGCGAGTCTCTGAAAGTAAGCCATGCAACACGACAAACTGCATGTCGGGCCACCGGTCAATGATACTGGCAAGTGCGTCTTGTGGAAAGCAATCTACGAAGCAGGATTAAGCCGTCTTCGATTACTTATATCTATACCTAAAGAATGACACGTATAACGATTCTATTCGTTTCCCAAGAACTAGTACATCGCATGCACGATTGTTAAATGCACGCGAATGCAGCACCCAAAACGGAGAGATACTGGGACCCTCAGCTGAGGTCGTCTTCTCGCAGTTGAACCCCTTACGTTCCGTTATTAATCCTAGTAGCAAAAGCATAAGCATTTGGAGCGTTCCCCATTCACGTGTGGACTGCTATTAACAATTTGCATTACATGATCCTAGCTAAAAATCTGGATATACAATTCCAACTACCAGCTCGTACACATTTCTAGAAACGATCGCAAAACACAGATTCAGGTTCCACCGAGACTCGAAGTCGGATCGCTGGATTCAATGTCCAGAGTGCTAACCATTACACCATGGAAACGGGTGCCCTCGCGGACTTTAATTGAGCAGCATCATGACATTAAACCTATAAGCTGCGATTTATTACATGTAGCGTCCTCAGGAAGTGTTTGCGTGGCTAAGGAAGCAACCAAGTAGGCTGATAGTGGAGGGAGCAACTTGGAATGTAGCGAGAATTCTTGCCAGTATTCGTACATGAAATGATGTCTAAGGGTCAGGTAATCAAAATCGCGGAACAGCCACTTTCGTATGGTGGATGCTTTGTGCTGGAAGCAGCCTAGCTATGAAATAGCTATGGACACAGAGTACTATCGAAAAGTGCGTGCTATCACACAACGCTACGTAGTGGGCGGATGGTGCGTGACACGATAACATTTGCACTTCACACGATCGACATACTGTCACACAACTCAAGCAGCTCTTTCAGCCTTCACATACACTGGTCCTCAGCACAGCTCATGTTGTTGGTGTCGGATTAAGAAACCTCTTTGAGAATATGGTCCATATTGGATGCTGCAACTAGCAAGTGCTGCAAGATATCAGTAGGTGGCGGGGTGCACACCTACTTCCTTGTGCGGCCTGTTGGTCTAGGGGTATGACCCCTGCTTTGGGTGCACGAGGTATCGGGTTCAAATCCCGGACAAGCCATTCTTTTCACTTTCGCGACAACCAAGCACTACGATAAACTAGCGAGTCTCTGAAAGTAAGCCATGCACCACGACAAACTGCATGTCGGGCCACCGGTCAATGATACTGGCAAGTGCGTCTTGTGGAAAGCAATCTACGAAGCAGGATTAAGCCGTCTTCGATTACTTATATCTATACCTAAAGACTGACACGTATAACGATTCTATTCGTTTCCCAAGAACTAGTACATCGCATGCACGTTTGTTAAATGCACGCGAATGCAGCACCCAAAACGGAGAGATACTGGGACCCTCAGCTGAGGTCGTCTTCTGGCAGTTGAACCCCTTACGTTCCGTTATTAATCCTAGTAGCAAAAGCATAAGCATTTGGAGCGTTCCCCATTCACGTGTGGACTGCTATTAACAATTTGCATTACATGATCCTAGCTAAAAATCTGGATATACAATTCCAACTACCAGCTCGTACACATTTCTAGAAACGATCGCAAAACACAGATTCAGGTTCCACCGAGACTCGAACTCGGATCGCTGGATTCAAAGTCCAGAGTGCTAACCATTACACCATGGAACCGTGTGCCCCTCGCGGACTGGAATTGAGCAGCATCATGACATTAAACCTATAAGCTGCGATTTATTACATGTAGCGTCCTCTGGAAGTGCTTGCGTGCTAATGAAGCAACCAAGTAGGCTGAAAGTGGAGGGAGCAACTTGGAATGTAGCGAGAATTCTTGCCAGTATTCGTACATGAAATGATGTCTAAGGGTCAGGTAATCAAAATCGCGGAACAGCCACTTTCGTATGGTGGATGCTTTGTGCTGGAAGCAGCCTAGCTATGAAATAGCTATGGACACAGAGTACTGTCGAAAAGTGCGTGCTGTCACACAACGCTACGTAGTGGGCGGATGGTGCGTGACACGATAACATTTGCACTTCACACGATCGACATACTGTCACACAACTCAAGCAGCTCTTTCAGCCTTCACATACACTGGTCCTCAGCACAGCTCATGTTGTTGGTGTCGGATTAAGAAACCTCTTTGAGAATATGGTCCATATTGGATGCTGCAACTAGCAAGTGCGGCAAGATATCAGTAGGTGGCGGGGTGCACACCTGCTTCGTTGTGCGGCCTGTTGGTCTAGGGGTATGATTCCTGCTTTGGGTGCAGGAGGTCCCGGGTTCAAATCCCGGACAGGCCCTACTTTTCACTTTCGCGACAACCAAGCATTACGATAAACTAGCGAGTCTCTGAAAGTAAGCCATGCAACAGGACAAGCTGCATGACGGGCCACCTGCCAATGATACTGGCAAGTGCGTCTTGTGGAAAGCAATCTATGAAGCAGGATTAAGCCGTCTTCGATTACTTATATCTATACCTAAAGACTGACACGTATAACGATTCTATTCGTTTCCCAAGAACTAGTACATCGCATGCACGTTTGTTAAATGCACGCGCATGCAGCACCCAAAACGGAGAGATACTGGGACCCTCAGCTGAGGTCGTCTTCTCGCAGTTGAACCCCTTACGTTCCGTTATTAATCCTAGTAGCAAAAGCATAAGCATTTGGAGCGTTCCCCATTCACGTGTGGACTGCTATTAACAATTTGCATTACATGATCCTAGCTAAAATTCTGGATATACAATTCCAACTACCAGCTCGTACACATTTCTAGAAACGATCGCAAAACACAGATTCAGGTTCCACCGAGACTCGAACTCGGATCGCTGGATTCAAAGTCCAGAGTGCTAACCATTACACCATGGAACCGTGTGCCCCTCGCGGCCTGGAATTGAGCAGTATCATGACATTAAACCTATAAGCTGCGATTTATTACATGTAGCGTCCTCTGGAAGTATTTGCGTGCTAATGAAGCATCCAAGTAGGCTGAAAGTGGAGGGAGCAACTTGGAATGTAGCGAGAATTCTTGCCAGTATTCGTACATGAAATGATGTCTAAGGGTCAGGTAATCAAAATCGCGGAACAGCCACTTTCGTATGGTGGATGCTTTGTGCTGGAAGCAGCCTAGCTATGAAAACAGCTATATACACAGAGTACTGTCGAAAAGTGCGTGCTGTCACACAACGCTACGTAGTGGGCGGATGGTGCGTGACACGATAACATTTGCACTTCACACGATCGACATACTGTCACACAACTCAAGCAGCTCTTTCAGCCTTCACATACACTGGTCCTCAGCACAGCTCATGTTGTTGGTGTCGGATTAAGAAACCTCTTTGAGAATATGGTCCATATTGGATGCTGCAACTAGCAAGTGCGGCAAGATATCAGTAGGTGGCGGGGTGCACATCTGCTTTCTTGTGCGGCCTGTTGGTCTAGGGGTATGATTCCTGCTTTGGGTGCAGGAGGTTCCGGGTTCAAATCCCGGACAGGCCCTACTTTTCACTTTCGCGACAAGTAAGCATTACGATACACTAGCGAGTCTCTGAAAGTAAGCCATGCAACAGGACAAGCTGCATGTCGGGCCACCTGCCAATGATACTGGCAAGTGCGTCTTGTGGAAAGCAATCTACGAAGCAGGATTAAGCCGTCTTCGATTACTTATATCTATACCTAAAGACTGACACGTATAACGATTCTATTCGTTTCCCAAGAACTAGTACATCGCATGCACGTTTGTTAAATGCACGCGAATGCAGCACCCAAAACGGAGAGATACTGGGACCCTCAGCTGAGGTCGTCTTCTCGCAGTTGAACCCCTTACGTTCCGTTATTAATCCTAGTAGCAAAAGCAAAAGCATTTGGAGCGTTCCCCATTCACGTGTGGACAGCTATTAACAATTTGCATTACATGATCCTAGCTAAAATTCTGGATATACAATTCCAACTACCAGCTCGTATACATTTCTAGAAACGATCGCAAAACACAGATTCAGGTTCCACCGAGACTCGAACTCGGATCGCTGGATTCAAAGTCCAGAGTGCTAACCATTACACCATGGAACCGTGTGCCCCTCGCGGACTGGAATTGAGCAGCATCATGACATTAAAACTATAAGCTGCGATTTATTACATGTAGCGTCCTCTGGAAGTGTTTGCGTGCTAATGAAGCATCCAAGTAGGCTGAAAGTGGAGGGTGCAACTTGGAATGTAGCGAGAATTCTTGCCAGTATTCGTACATGAAATGATGTCCAAGGGTCAGGAAATCAAAATAGCGGAACAGCCACTTTCGTATGGTGGATGCTTTGTGCTGGAAGCAGCCTAGCTATGAAAACAGCTATGGACACAGAGTACTGTCGAAAAGTGCGTGCTGTCACACAACGCTACGTAGTGGGCGGATGGTGCGTGACACGACAACATTTGCACTTCACACAATCGACATACTGTCACACAAATCAAGCAGCTCTTTCAGCCTTCACATACACTGGTCCTCAGCACAGCTCATGTTGTTGGTGTCGGATTAAGAAACCTCTTTGAGAATATGGTCCATATTGGATGCTGCAACTAGCAAGTGCGGCAAGATATCAGTAGGTGGCGGGGTGCACACCTGCTTTCTTGTGCGGCCTGTTGGTCTAGGGGTATGATTCCTGCTTTGGGTGCAAGAGGTCCCGGGTTCAAATCCCGGACAGGCCCTACTTTTCACTTTCGCGACAACCAAGCATTACGATAAACTAGCGAGTCTCTGAAAGTAAGCCATGCAACAGGACAAGCTGCATGTCGGGCCACCTGCCAATGATACTGGCAAGTGCGTCTTGTGGAAAGCAATCTACGAAGCAGGATTAAGCCGTCTTCGATTACTTATATCTATACCTAAAGACTGACACGTATAACGATTCTATTCGTTTCCCAAGAACTAGTACATCGCATGCACGTTTGTTAAATGCACGCGCATGCAGCACCCAAAACGGAGAGATACTGGGACCCTCAGCTGAGGTCGTCTTCTCGCAGTTGAACCCCTTACGTTCCGTTATTAATCCTAGTAGCAAAAGCATAAGCATTTGGAGCGTTCCCCATTCACGTGTGGACTGCTATTAACAATTTGCATTACATGATCCTAGCTAAAATTCTGGATATACAATTCCAACTACCAGCTCGTACACATTTCTAGAAACGATCGCAAAACACAGATTCAGGTTCCACCGAGACTCGAACTCGGATCGCTGTATTCAAAGTCCAGAGTGCTAACCATTACACCATGGATCCGGGTGCCCCTCGCGGACTGGAATTGAGCAGCATCATGACATTAAACCTATAAGCTGCGATTTATTACATGTAGCGTCCTCAGGAAGTGTTTGCGTGCTAATGAAGCATCCAAGTAGGCTGAATGTGGTGGGAGCAACTTGGAATGTAGCGAGAATTCTTGCCAGTATTCGTACATGAAATGATGTCTAAGGGTCAGGTAATCAAAATCGCGGAACAGCCACTTTCGTATGGTGGATGCTTTGTGCTGGAAGCAGCCTAGCTATGAAAACAGCTATGGACACAGAGTACTGTCGAAAAGTGCGTGCTGTCACACAACGCTACGTAGTGGGCGGATGGTGCGTGACACGATAACATTTGCACTTCACACGATCGACATACTGTCACACAACTCAAGCAGCTCTTTCAGCCTTCACATACACTGGTCCTCAGCACAGCTCATGTTGTTGGTGTCGGATTAAGAAACCTCTTTGAGAATATGGTCCATATTGGATGCTGCAACTAGCAAGTGCGGCAAGATATCAGTAGGTGGCGGGGTGCACATCTGCTTTCTTGTGCGGCCTGTTGGTCTAGGGGTATGATTCCTGCTTTGGGTGCAGGAGGTTCCGGGTTCAAATCCCGGACAGGCCCTACTTTTCACTTTCGCGACAAGTAAGCATTACGATACACTAGCGAGTCTCTGAAAGTAAGCCATGCAACAGGACAAGCTGCATGTCGGGCCACCTGCCAATGATACTGGCAAGTGCGTCTTGTGGAAAGCAATCTACGAAGCAGGATTAAGCCGTCTTCGATTACTTATATCTATACCTAAAGACTGACACGTATAACGATTCTATTCGTTTCCCAAGAACTAGTACATCGCATGCACGTTTGTTAAATGCACGCGAATGCAGCACCCAAAACGGAGAGATACTGGGACCCTCAGCTGAGGTCGTCTTCTCGCAGTTGAACCCCTTACGTTCCGTTATTAATCCTAGTAGCAAAAGCAAAAGCATTTGGAGCGTTCCCCATTCACGTGTGGACTGCTATTAACAATTTGCATTACATGATCCTAGCTAAAATTCTGGATATACAGTTCCAACTACCAGCTCGTACACATTTCTAGAAACGATCGCAAAACACAGATTCAGGTTCCACCGAGACTCGAACTCGGATCGCTGGATTCAAAGTCCAGAGTGCTAACCATTACACCATGGATCCGGGTGCCCCTCGCGGACTGGAATTGAGCAGCATCATGACATTAAACCTATAAGCTGCGATTTATTACATGTAGCGTCCTCAGGAAGTGTTTGCGTGCTAATGAAGCATACAAGTAGGCTGAAAGTGGTGGGAGCAACTTGGAATGTAGCGAGAATTCTTGCCAGTATTCGTACATGAAATGATGTCTAAGGGTCAGGTAATCAAAATCGCGGAACAGCCACTTTCGTATGGTGGATGCTGTGTGCTGGAAGCAGCCTAGCTATGAAAACAGCTATGGACACAGAGTACTGTCGAAAAGTGCGTGCTGTCACACAACGCTACGTAGTGGGCGGATGGTGCGTGACACGATAACATTTGCACTTCACACGATCGACATACTGTCACACAACTCAAGCAGCTCTTTCAGCCTTCACATACACTGGTCCTCAGCACAGCTCATGTTGTTGGTGTCGGATTAAGAAACCTCTTTGAGAATATGGTCCATATTTGATGCTGCAACTAGCATGTGCGGCAAGATATCAGTAGGTGGCGGGGTGCACACCTGCTTCGTTGTGCGGCCTGTTGGTCTAGGGGTATGACTCCTGCTTTGGGTGCAGGAGGTCCCGGGTTCAAATCCCGGACATGCCCTACTTTTCACTTTCGCGACAACCAAGCATTACGATAAACTAGCGAGTCTCTGAAAGTAAGCCATGCAACAGGACAAGCTGCATGTCGGGCCACCTGCCAATGATACTGGCAAGTGCGTCTTGTGGAAAGCAATCTACGAAGCAGGATTAAGCCGTCTTCGATTACTTATATCTATACCCAGAGACTGACACGTATAACGATTCTATTCGTTTCCCAAGAACTAGTACATCGCATGCACGTTTGTTAAATGCACGCGAATGCAGCACCCAAAACGGAGAGATACTGGGACCCTCAGCTGAGGTCGTCTTCTCGCAGTTGAACCCCTTACGTTCCGTTATTAATCCTAGTAGCAAAAGCAAAAGCTTTTGGAGCGTTCCCCATTCACGTGTGGACAGCTATTAACAATTTGCATTACATGATCCTAGCTAAAATTCTGGATATACAATTCCAACTACCAGCTCGTATACATTTCTAGAAACGATCGCAAACACAGATTCAGGTTCCACCGAGACTCGAACTCGGATCGCTGGATTCAAAGTCCAGAGTGCTAACCATTACACCATGGAACCGTGTGCCCCTCGCGGACTGGAATTGAGCAGCATCATGACATTAAACCTATAAGCTGCGATTTATTACATGTAGCGTCCTCTGGAAGTGTTTGCGTGCTAATGAAGCATCCAAGTAGGCTGAAAGTGGAGGGAGCAACTTGGAATGTAGCGAGAATTCTTGCCAGTATTCGTACATGAAATGATGTCTAAGGGTCAGGTAATCAAAATCGCGGAACAGCCACTTTCGTAATGTGGATGCTTTGTGCTGGAAGCAGCCTAGCTATGAAAACAGCTATGGACACAGAGTACTGTCGAAAAGTGCGTGCTGTCACACAACGCTACGTAGTGGGCGGATGGTGCGTGACACGATAACATTTGCACTTCACACGATCAACATACTGTCACACAACTCAAGCAGCTCTTTCAGCCTTCACATACATTGGTCCTCAGCACAGCTCATGTTGTTGGTGTCGGATTAAGAAACCTCTTTGAGAATATGGTCCATACTGGATGCTGCAACTAGCAAGTGCGGCAAGATATCAGTAGGTGGCGGGGTGCACACCTGCTTTCTTGTGCGGCCTGTTGGTCTAGGGGTATGATTCCTGCTTTGGGTGCAGGAGGTCCCGGGTTCAGATCCCGGACAGGCCCTACTTTTCACTTTCGCGACAACCAAGCATTACGATAAACTAGCGAGTCTCTGAAAGTAAGCCATGCAACAGGACAAGCTGCATGTCGGGCCACCTGCCAATGATACTGGCAAGTGCGTCTTGTGGAAAGCAATCTACGAAGCAGGATTAAGCCGTCTTCGATTACTTATATCTATACCTAAAGACTGACACGTATAACGATTCTATTCGTTTCCCAAGAACTAGTACATCGCATGCACGTTTGTTAAATGCACGCGCATGCAGCACCCAAAACGGAGAGATACTGGGACCCTCAGCTGAGGTCGTCTTCTCGCAGTTGAACCCCTTACGTTCCGTTATTTATCCTAGTAGCAAAAGCATAAGCATTTGGAGCGTTCCCCATTCACGTGTGGACTGCTATTAACAATTTGCATTACATGATCCTAGCTAAAATTCTGGATATACAATTCCAACTACCAGCTCGTACACATTTCTAGAAACGATCGCAAAACACAGATTCAGGTTCCACCGAGACTCGAACTCGGATCGCTGGATTCAAAGTCCAGAGTGCTAACCATTACACCATGGAACCGGGTGCCCCTCGCGGACTGGAATTGAGCAGCATCATGACATTAAACCTATAAGCTGCGATTTATTACATGTAGCGTCCTCTGGAAGTGTTTGCGTGCTAATGAAGCATCCAAGTAGGCTGAAAGTGGTGGGAGCAACTTGGAATGTAGCGAGAATTCCTGCCAGTATTCGTACATGAAATGATGTCTAAGGGTCAGGTAATCAAAATCGCGGAACAGCCACTTTCGTATGGTGGATGCTTTGTGCTGGAAGCAGCCTAGCTATGAAAACAGCTATGGACACAGAGTACTGTCGAAAAGTGCGTGCTGTCACACAACGCTACGTAGTGGGCGGATGGTGCGTGACACGATAACATTTGCACTTCATACGATCGACATACTGTCACACAACTCAAGCAGCTCTTTCAGCCTTCACATACACTGGTCCTCAGCACAGCTCATGTTGTTGGTGTCGGATTAAGAAACCTCTTTGAGAATATGGTCCATATTGGATGCTGCAACAAGCAAGTGCGGCAAGATATGAGAAGGTGGCGGGGTGTACACCTGCTTTCTTGTGCGGCCTGTTGGTCAAGGGGTATGATTCCTTCTTTGGGTGTAGGAGGTCCCGGGTTCAAATCCCGGACAGGCCCTACTTTTCACTTTCGCGACAACCAAACATTACGATAAACTAGCGAGTCTCTGAAAGTAAGCCATGCAACAGGACAAGCTGCATGTCGGGCCACCTGCCAATGATACTGGCAAGTGCGTCTTGTGGAAAGCAATCTACGAAGCAGGATTAAGCCGTCTTCGATTACTTATATCTATACCTAAAGACTGACACGTATAACGATTCTATTCGTTTCCCAAGAACTAGTACATCGCATGCACGTTTGTTAAATGCACGCGCATGCAGCACCCAAAACGGAGAGATACTGGGACCCTCAGCTGAGGTCGTCTTCTCGCAGTTGAACCCCTTACGTTCCGTTATTAATCCTAGTAGCAAAAGCATAAGCATTTGGAGCGTTCCCCATTCACGTGTGGACTGCTATTAACAATTTGCATTACATGATCCTAGCTAAAATTCTGGATATACAATTCCAACTACCAGCTCGTACACATTTCTAGAAACGATCGCAAAACACAGATTCAGGTTACACCGAGACTCGAACTCGGATCGCTTGATTCAAAGTCCAGAGTGCTAACCATTACACCATGGAATCGGGTGCCCCTCGCGGACTGGAATTGAGCAGCATCATGACATTAAACCTATAAGCTGCGATTTATTACATGTAGCGTCCTCTGGAAGTGTTTGCGTGCTAATGAAGCATCCAAGTAGGCTGAAAGTGGTGGGAGCAACTTGGAATGTAGCGAGAATTCCTGCCAGTATTCGTACATGAAATGATGTCTAAGGGTCAGGTAATCAAAATCGCGGAACAGCCACTATCGTATGGTGGATGCTTTGTGCTGGAAGCAGCCTAGCTATGAAAACAGCTATGGACACAGAGTACTGTCGAAAAGTGCGTGCTGTCACACAACGCTACGTAGTGGGCGGATGGTGCGTGACACGATAACATTTGCACTTCACACGATCGACATACTGTCACACAACTCAAGCAGCTCTTTCAGCCTTCACATACACTGGTCCTCAGCACAGCTCATGTTGTTGGTGTCGGATTAAGAAACCTCTTTGAGAATATGGTCCATATTGGATGCTGCAACTAGCAAGTGCGGCAAGATATCAGTAGGTGGCGGGGTGCACACCTGCTTCGTTGTGCGGCCTGTTGGTCTAGGGGTATGATTCCTGCTTTGGGTGCAGGAGGTCCCGGGTTCAAATCCCGGACAGGCCCTACTTTTCACTTTCGCGACAACCAAGCATTACGATAAACTAGCGAGTCTCTGAAAGTAAGCCATGCAACAGGACAAGCTGCATGTCGGGCCACCTGCCAATGATACTGGCAAGTGCGTCTTGTGGAAAGCAATCTACGAAGCAGGATTAAGCCGTCTTCGATTACTTATATCTATACCTAAAGACTGACACGTATAACGATTCTATTCGTTTCCCAAGAACTAGTACATCGCATGCACGTTTGTTAAATGCACGCGAATGCAGCACCCAAAACGGAGAGATACTGGGACCCTCAGCTGAGGTCGTCTTCTCGCAGTTGAACCCCTTACGTTCCGTTATTAATCCTAGTAGCAAAAGCATAAGCATTTGGAGCGTTCCCCATTCACGTGTGGACAGCTATTAACAATTTGCATTACATGATCCTAGCTAAAATTCTGGATATACAATTCCAACTACCAGCTCGTATACATTTCTAGAAACGATCGCAAAACACAGATTCAGGTTCCACCGAGACTCGAACTCGGATCGCTGGATTCAAAGTCCAGAGTGCTAACCATTACACCATGGAACCGTGTGCCCCTCGCGGAGCAGCATCATGACATTAAACCTATAAGCTGCGATTTATTACATGTAGCGTCCTCTGGAAGTGTTTGCGTGCTAATGAAGCATCCAAGTAGGCTGAAAGTGGAGGGAGCAACTTGGAATGTAGCGAGAATTCTTGCCAGTATTCGTACATGAAATGCTGTCTAAGGGTCAGGTAATCAAAATCGCGGAACAGCCACTTTCGTATGGTGGATGCTTTGTGCTGGAAGCAGCCTAGCTATGAAAACAGCTATGGACACAGAGTACTGTCGAAAAGTGCGTGCTGTCACACAACGCTACGTAGTGGGCGGATGGTGCGTGACACGATAACATTTGCACTTCACACGATCGACATACTGTCACACAACTCAAGCAGCTCTTTCAGCCTTCACATACACTGGTCCTCAGCACAGCTCATGTTGTTGGTGTCGGATTAAGAAACCTCTTTGAGAATATGGTCCATATTGGATGCTGCAACTAGCAAGTGCGGCAAGATATCAGTAGGTGGCGGGGTGCACACCTGCTACATTGTGCGGCCTGTTGGTCTAGGGGTATGATTCCTGCTTTGGGTGCAGGAGGTCCCGGGTTCAAATCCCGGACATGAACTACTTTTCACTTTCGCGACAACCAAGCATTACGATAAACTAGCGAGTCTCTGAAAGTAAGCCATGCAACAGGACAAGCTGCATGTCGGGCCACCTGCCAATGATACTGGCAAGTGCGTCTTGTGGAAAGCAATCTACGAAGCAGGATTAAGCCGTCTTCGATTACTTATATCTATACCTAAAGACTGACACGTATAACGATTCTATTCGTTTCCCAAGAACTAGTACATCGCATGCACGTTTGTTAAATGCACGCGCATGCAGCACCCAAAACGGAGAGATACTGGGACCCTCAGCTGAGGTCGTCTTCTCGCAGTTGAACCCCTTACGTTCCGTTATTAATCCTAGTAGCAAAAGCATAAGCATTTGGAGCGTTCCCCGATCACGTGCGGACTGCTATTAACAATTAGCATTACATGATCCTAGCTAAAATTCTGGATATACAGTTCCAACTACCAGCTCGTACACATTTCTAGAAACGATCGTAAAACACAGAATCAGGTTCCACCGAGACTCGAACTCGGATCGCTGGATTCAAAGTCCAGAGTGCTAACCATTACACCATGGAACCGGGTGCCCTCGCGGACTGGAATTGAGCAGCATCATGACATTAAACCTATAAGCTGCGATTTATTACATGTAGCGTCCTCTGGAAGTGTTTGCGTGCTAATGAAGCATCCAAGTAGGCTGAAAGTGGAGGGAGCAACTTGGAATGTAGCGAGAATTCTTGCCAGTATTCGTACATGAAATGATGTCTAAGGGTCAGGTAATCAAAATCGCGGAACAGCCACTTGCGTATGGTGGATGCTTTGTGCTGGAAGCAGCCTAGCTATGAAAACAGCTATGGACACAGAGTACTGTCGAAAAGTGCGTGCTGTCACACAACGCTACGTAGTGGGCGGATGGTGCGTGACACGATAACATTTGCACTTCACACGATCGACATACTGTCACACAACTCAAGCAGCTCTTTCAGCCTTCACATACACTGGTCCTCAGCACAGCTCATGTTGTAGGTGTCGGATTAAGAAACCTCTTTGAGAATATGGTCCATATTGGATGCTGCAACTAGCAAGTGCGGCAAGATATCAGTAGGTGGCGGGGTGCACACCTGCTTTCTTGTGCGGCCTGTTGGTCTAGGGGTATGATTCCTGCTTTGGGTGCAGGAGGTCACGGGTTCAAATCCCGGACAGGCCCTACTTTTCACTTTCGCGACAACCAAGCATTACGATAAACTAGCGAGTCTCTGAAAGTAAGCCATGCAACAGGACAAGCTGCATGTCGGGCCACCTCCCAATGATACTGGCAAGTGCGTCTTGTGGAAAACAATCTACGAAGCAGGATTAAGCCGTCTTAGATTACTTATATCTATACCTAAAGACTGACACGTATAACGATTCTATTCGTTTCCCAAGAACTAGTACATCGCATGCACGTTTGTTAAATGCACGCGCATGCAGCACCCAAAACGGAGAGATACTGGGACCCTCAGCTGAGGTCGTCTTCTCGCAGTTGAACCCCTTACGTTCCGTTATTAATCCTAGTAGCAAAAGCATAAGCATTTGGAGCGTTCCCCATTCACGTGTGGACTGCTATTAACAATTTGCATTACATGATCCTAGCTAAAATTCTGGATATACAATTCCAATTACCAGCTCGTACACATTTCTAGAAACGATCGCAAAACACAGTTCCAGGTTCCACCGAGACTCGAACTCGGATCGCTGGATTCAAAGTCCAGAGTGCTAACCATTACACCATGGAACCGGGTGCCCCTCGCGGACTGGAATTGAGCAGCATCATGACATTAAACCTATAAGCTGCGATTTATTACATGTAGCGTCCTCTGGAAGTGTTTGCGTGCTAATGAAGCATCCAAGTAGGCTGAAAGTGGTGGGAGCAACTTGGAATGTAGCGAGAATTCTTGCCAGTATTCGTACATGAAATGATGTCTAAGGGTCAGGTAATCAAAATCGCGGAACAGCCACTTTCGTATGGTGGATGCTTTGTGCTGGAAGCAGCCTAGCTATGAAAACAGCTATGGACACAGAGTACTGTCGAAAAGTGCGTGCTGTCACACAACGCTACCTTGTGGGCGGATGGTGCGTGATACGATAACATTTGCACTTCACACGATCGACATACTGTCACACACCTCAAGCAGCTCTTTCAGCCTTCACATACACTGGTCCTCAGCACAGCTCATGTTGTTGGTGTCGGATTAAGAAACCTCTTTGAGAATATGGTCCATATTGGATGCTGCAACTAGCAAGTGCGGCAAGATATCAGTAGGTGGCGGGGTGCACACCTGCTTCCTTGTGCGGCCTGTTGGTCTAGGGGTATTATTCCTGCTTTGGGTGCAGGAGGTCCCGGGTTCAAATCCCGGACAGGCCCTACCTTTCACTTTCGCGACAACCAAGCATTACGATAAACTAGCGAGTCTCTGAAAGTAAGCCATGCAACAGGACAAACTGCATGTCGGGCCACCGGCCAATGATACTGGCAAGTGCGTCTTGTGGAAAGCAATCTACGAAGCAGGATTAAGCCGTCTTCGATTACTTATATCTATACCTAAAGACTGACACGTATAACGATTCTATTCGTTTCCCAAGAACTAGTACATCGCATGCACGTTTGTTAAATGCACGCGCATGCAGCACCCAAAACGGAGAGATACTGGGACCCTCAGCTGAGGTCGTCTTCTCGCAGTTGAACCCCTTACGTTCCGTTATTAATCCTAGTAGCAAAAGCATAAGCATTTGGAGCGTTCCCCGATCACGTGCGGACTGCTATTAACAATTAGCATTACATGGTCCTAGCTAAAATTCTGGATATACAGTTCCAACTACCAGCTCGTACACATTTCTAGAAACGATCGTAAAACACAGAATCAGGTTCCACCGAGACTCGAACTCGGATCGCTGGATTCAAAGTCCAGAGTGCTAACCATTACACCATGGAACCGGGTGCCCTCGCTAACTGGAATTGAGCAGCATCATGACATTAAACCTATAAGCTGCGATTTATTACATGTAGCGTCCTCAGGAAGTGTTTGCGTGGCTAAGGAAGCAACCAAGTATTCTGAACGTGGTGGGAGCAACTTGGAATGTAGCGAGAATTCTTGCCAGTATTCGTACATGAAATGATGTCTAAGGGTCAGGTAATCAAAATCGCGGAACAGCCACTTTCGTATGGTGGATGCTTTGTGCTGGAAGCAGCCTAGCTATGAAAACAGCTATGGACACAGAGTACTGTCGAAAAGTGCGTGCTGTCACACAACGCTACGTAGTGGGCTGATGGTGCGTGACACGATAACATTTGCACTTCACACGATCGACATACTGTCACACAACTCAAGCAGCTCTTTCAGCCTTCACATACACTGGTCCTGAGCACAGCTCATGTTGTTGGTGTCGGATTAAGAAACCTCTTTGAGAATATGGTCCATATTGGATGCTGCAACTAGCAAGTGCGGCAAGATATCAGTAGGTGGCGGGGTGCACACCTGCTTCCTTGTGCGGCCTGTTGGTCTAGGGGTATGATTCCTGCTTTGGGTGCAGGAGGTCCCGGGTCCAAATCCCGGACAGGCCCTACTTTTCACTTTCGCGACAACCAAGCACTACGATAAACTAGCGAGTCTCTGAAAGTAAGCCATGCAACAGGACAAACTGCATGTCGGGCCACCGGCCAATGATACTGGCAAGTGCGTCTTGTGGAAAGCAATCTACGAAGCAGGATTAAGCCGTGTTCGATTACTTATATCTATACCTAAAGACTGACACGTATAACGATTCTATTCGTTTCCCAAGAACTAGTACATCGCATGCACGTTTGTTAAATGCACGCGCATGCAGCACCCAAAACGGAGAGATACTGGGACCCTCAGCTGAGGTCGTCTTCTCGCAGTTGAACCCCTTACGTTCCGTTATTAATCCTAGTAGCAAAAGCATAAGCATTTGGAGCGTTCCCCATTCACGTGTGAACTGCTATTAACAATTTGCATTACATGATCGTAGCTAAAATTCTGGATATACAATTCCAACTACCAGCTCGTACACATTTCTAGAAACGATCGCAAAACACAGATTTAGGTTCCACCGAGACTCGAACTCGGATCGCTGGATTCAAAGTCCAGAATGCTAACCATTACACCATGGACCCGGGTGCCCACGCGGACTGGAATTGAGCAGCATCATGACATTAAACCTATAAGCTGCGATTTATTACATGTAGCGTGAAACCTTCCCGTCTAATATTGAATGAACGTTTGCTTGCTGACTGAACGCTGCGTCTCTTAAAATGTTTTAACTGCTGCTCTGTCAAGACTACCTGCTGATTATTACGACGAAACATAAAATGTGTTGTCGCCGTGGCCCTCAGTCGTTACCTGAAATTATTAAGACTTATTCTTACCTTTAATTATTTATACTGGATCGCCATCTGACTGCTACAGCAAACTGTGGAATGAATATACTTACTTCTCTTTAACATAATTATAAGCTGCTGGTGGAGTTTCATAATACTTTGTGAATGGAATTCTTTAAGTTGAAGTTAATTTAGATTTGATAAAAGCTGAAGCTCAGTTTAGACCTTTCTTTTAAGATAACAATAAATTCCGTAAAGCATTTACGTGAATGATTTTGGGATAGAAAATTCTTAATGCATTTAATCTGGTAGAAGTTAACTATATTCTGAGAACGATCTTGACAAACAATTACAAGGGGTATAGTTCTTTACAAAAATTCTTAAAAAGTAGCGTTGCGCTACATACCTAATTTTCCATCAAAATTACATAACTATATTCTGAGAACGATCTTGACAAACAATTACAAGGGGCATAGTTCTTTACAAAAATTCTTAAAAACTAGCATTGCGCTACATATAGCGAGTGGCTGGCGAGCACACCGCTTCTTTCAAAGTGTTAATTCATACCTCGCTTACAGCGACCTCCTCTCATGTCTCGCTAGCTACGACTGCCTCGTCTCACATCTTACTCGCAACTACTCGCTTCCAACGCTCAATGCTACAAAAGTGCGGTCTCGCCGCCAACAATGGTTTTTGGTGCAGACAATCCCTGCTACCATTACAGATGTATTACTGCGCGCTGTTTCCCGCTCTTTCTCAAAATGTATCTATGCGCGGTTTCCCGCTCTTTCTCAATAATACACAATGCAATTTAATTAACAAAACAATTTAAATAAGAAACAGTTCAGATAATTACATGCTAAAACAGTTTAAATACGCCTATTACATAATTACATATGCCGCTACTCGGCTTTCTTAAAATTTTACTACGTTGTTGAGTCATATGGACTCAACATAAGTATAAAATTTGATTGTAGAAAATAGTTTGAACAAACTGTATCCACAAATGCTGTCATACGAAATGATTTGTCTATCTCTAATAAAGAGAATATGTAAATAGAAAGGGTTTTAGTAGGAATTGTACATCAAGTAAAATTTGGTTCCCTTAAATTTAACAACAAGAATAAGAGTAAATGTGAAAATCAATATACAGATCATATGAAGCAATTGAAAGTTTACATTATGAAACATTTAATTCAAATTGGCATCTCTTAGTACCACAATTAAGGAAGGTACAAAAGGAATTGGATAGCATGGTCAAAGCACTGGCAACTGTCTGTGAATGCACTCAAAAGTCTGTTCCTTTCCCTCACATAGCACAACACCAGGTTTCGCCATGTGGTTCCATCATCGCCTTGCTCCATAGTTTTAGTGTACCCAAACACTTTGAGATTTGACTGAGGTGTTATGATGTTATTATTACGATGACTATGTGTATTATGCTGTTGTGGTATGTTTATGGTCAATAAGCTGATGCTATATGAGTTATTTGATTATGCTATGTATCTGTTATGATGAAATATTGAAGAAGTGTCGACGAATAAGGTAAGGAATAAAGAGTAGTGGTTAGGGACTCTGGTTTGTGAAAAAGGATGTTGGAAACGGAGAATCGTACTTTAAGAGTTATGAAATGTGTGTATATGCGTGAATGTATCACTTTGCTGGCGAAAATTTTTTGGACACTATTATATTTAAAGAATTTTGTTTCTACAGATTTCTAACGCAAATTCTCAACCTGTGAAAATATTTTTATATGAGACTGTCACTGTAGCGGAAACTGCTGTCGTAAATTTTTCACTAAGAAAGGTAAGTGGCCACCTGCACGTAATGCGTCGTGGGCACCCAGCTGCCCGACAACCACCTGACAAAAAGAAAGCCATTAGTGTGTGCCTTTCAGAGACACAGGTAAAAAAAAAAGAGGCCATTATCCTCGCTATTGACATTCATTCCTTTGTAGAAAGCATCGCAAATACGACACGCTCGAACTTGAAAACATATGATTATACTGTGGAGCTATTAATTTATGATATTTACTAAAATGCCTAATGAAAGAAAATAAAAAAAAGAAAAAAAAATATGTAATTATGTAATAGGCGTATTTAAACTGTTTTAGCATGTAATTATCTGAACTGTTTCTTATTTAAATTGTTTTGTTAATTAAATTGCATTGTGTATTATTGAGAAAGAGCGGGAAACCGCGCATAGATACATTTTGAGAAAGAGCGGGAAACAGCGCGCAGTAATACATCTGTAATGTTAGCAGGGATTGTCTGCACCAAAAACCATTGTTGGCGGCGAGACCGCACTTTTGTAGCATTGAGCGTTGGAAGCGAGTAGTTGCGAGTAAGATGTGAGACGAGGCAGTCGTAGCTAGCAAGACATGAGAGGAGGTCGCTGTAAGCGAGGTATGAATTAACACTTTGAAAGAAGCGGTGTGCTCGCCAGCCACTCGCTATATGCAGCGCAATGCTAGTTTTTAAGAATTTTTGTAAAGAACTATGCCCCTTGTAATTGTTTGTCAAGATCGTTCTCAGAATATAGTTATGTAATTTTGATGGAAAATTAGGTATGTAGCGCAACGCTACTTTTTAAGAATTTTTGTAAAGAACTATACCCCTTGTAATTGTTTGTCAAGATCGTTCTCAGAATATAGTTAACTTCTACCAGATT
This sequence comes from Schistocerca gregaria, assembly GCF_023897955.1. Taxonomy (NCBI): domain Eukaryota; kingdom Metazoa; phylum Arthropoda; class Insecta; order Orthoptera; family Acrididae; genus Schistocerca; species Schistocerca gregaria. Next base: position 967,675,280 of record NC_064921.1, on the reverse strand, counting down.
AAATGCATTAAGAATTTTCTATCCCAAAATCATTCACGTAAATGCTTTACGGAATTTATTGTTATCTTAAAAGAAAGGTCTAAACTGAGCTTCAGCTTTTATCAAATCTAAATTAACTTCAACTTAAAGAATTCCATTCACAAAGTATTATGAAACTCCACCAGCAGCTTATAATTATGTTAAAGAGAAGTAAGTATATTCATTCCACAGTTTGCTGCAGCAGTCAGATGGCGATCCAGTATAAATAATTAAAGGTAAGAATCAGTCTTAATAATTTCAGGTAACGACTGAGGGCCACGGCGACAACACATTTTATGTTTCGTCGTAATAATCAGCAGGTAGTCTTGACAGAGCAGCAGTTAAAACATTTTAAGAGACGCAGCGTTCAGTCAGCAAGAAAACGTTCATCCAGTATTAGACGGGAAGGTTTCAAGCGTCCTCAGGAAGTGTTTGCGTGCTAATAAAGCATCCAAGTAGGCTGAAAGTGGAGGGAGCAACTTGGAATGTAGCGAGAATTCTTGCCAGTATTCGTACATGAAATGATGTCTAAGGGTCAGGTAATCAAAATCGCGGAACAGCCACTTTCGTATGGTGGATGCTTTGTGCTGGAAGCAGCCTAGCTATGAAAACAGCTATGGACACAGATTACTGTCGAAAAGTGCGTGCTGTCACACAACGCTACGTATTGGGCGGATGGTGCGTGACACGATAACATAACGGCCTGTTGGTCTAGGGGTATGATTCCTGCTTTGGGTGCAGGAGGTCCCGGGTCCAAATCCCGGACAGGCCCTACTTTTCACTTTCGCGACAACCAAGCATTACGATAAACTAGCGAGTCTCTGAAAGTAAGCCATGCAACAGGACAAACTGCATGTCGGGCCACCGGCCAATGATACTGGCAAGTGCGTCTTGTGGAAAGCAATCTACGAAGCAGGATTAAGCCGTCTTCGATTACTTATATCTATACCTAAAGACTGACACGTATAACGAATCTATTCGTTTCCTAAGAACTAGTACATCGCATGCACGTTTGTTAAATGCACACGCATGCAGCACCCAAAACGGAGAGATACTGGGACCAGCAGCTGAGGTCGTCTTCTCGCAGTTGAACCCCTTACGTTCCGTTATTAATCCTAGTAGCAAAAGCATAAGCATTTGGAGCGTTCCCCATTCACGTGTGGACTGCTATTAACAATTTGCATTACATGATCCTAGCTACAATTCTGGATATACAATTCCAACTACCAGCTCGTACACATTTCTAGAAACGATTGCAAAACACAGATTCAGGTTCCACCGAGACTCGAACTCGGGTCGCTGGATTCAAAGTCCAGAGTGCTAACCATTACACCATGGAACCGGGTGCCCTCGCGGACTGGAATTGAGCAGCATCATGACATTAAACCTATAAGCTGCGATTTATTACATGTAGCGTCCTCAGGAAGTGTTTGCGTGGCTAAGGAAGCAACCAAGTAGGCTGAAAGTGGAGGGAGCAACTTGGAATGTAGCGAGAATTCTTGCCAGTATTCCTACATGAAATGATGTCTAAGGGTCAGGTAATCAAAATCGCGGAACAGCCACTTTCGTATGGTGGATGCTTTGTGCTGGAAGCAGCCTAGCTATGAAATAGCTATGGACACGGAGTACTGTCGAAAAGTGCGTGCTGTCACACAACGCTACGTAGTGGGCGGATGGTGCGTGACACGATAACATTTGCACTTCACACGATCGACACACTGTCACACAACTCAAGCAGCTCTTTCAGCCTTCACATACACTGGTCCTCAGCACAGCTCATGTTATTGGTGTCGGATTAAGAAACCTCTTTGAGAATATGGACCATATTGGATGCTGCAACTAGCAAGTGCGGCAAGATATCAGTAGGTGGCGGGGTGCACACCTGCTTCGTTGTGCGGCCTGTTGGTCTAGGGGTATGATTCCTGCTTTGGTTGAAGGAGGTCCCGGGTTCAAATCCCGGACAGGCCCTTCTTTTCACTTTCGCGACAACCAAGCATTACGATAAACTAGCGAGTCTCTGAAAGTAAGCCATGCAACAGGACAAACTGAATGTCGGGCCACCGGCCAATGATACTGGCAAGTGCGTCTTGTGGAAAGCAATCTACGAAGCAGGATTAAGCCGTGTTCGATTACTTATATCTATACCTAAAGACTGACACGTATAACGATTCTATTCGTTTCCCAAGAACTAGTACATCGCATGCAAGTTTGTTAAATGCACGCGAATGCAGCACCCAAAATGGAGAGATACTGGGACCCTCAGCTGAGGTCGTCTTCTCGCAGTTGAACCCCTTACGTTCCGTTATTAATCCTAGTAGCAAAAGCATAAGCATTTGGAGCGTTCCCCATTCACGTGCGGACTGCTATTAACAATTTGCATTACATGATCCTAGCTAAAATTCTGGATATACAATTCCAACTACCAGCTCGTACACATTTCTAGAAACGATCGCAAAACACAGATTCAGGTTCCAGCGAGACTCGATCTCGGATCGCTAGATTCAAAGTCCAGAGTTCTAACCATTACACCATGTAACCGGGTGCCCAAGCGGACTGGAATTGAGCAGCATCATGACATTAAACCTATACGCTGCGATTTATTACATGTAGCGTCCTCATTAAGTGTTTGCGTGGCTAAGGAAGCAACCAAGTAGGCTGAAAGTGGAGGGAGCAACTTGGAATGTAGCGAGAATTCTTGCCAGTATTCGTACATGAAATGATGTCTAAGGGTCAGGTAATCAAAATCGCGGAACAGCCACTTTCGTATGGTCGATGCTTTGTGCTGGAAGCAGCCTAGCTATGAAATAGCTATGGACACAGAGTACTGTCGAAAAGTGCGTGCTGTCACACAACGCTACGTAGTGGGCGGATAGTGCGTGACACGATAACATTTGCACTTCACACGATCGACATACTGTCACACAACTCAAGCAGCTCTTTCAGCCTTCACATACACTGGTCCTCAGCACAGCTCATGTTGTAGGTGTCGGATTAAGAAACCTCTTTGAGAATATGGTCCATACTGGATGCTGCAACTAGCAAGTGCGGCAGGATCTCAGTAGGTGGCGGGGTGCACACCTGCTTTCTTGTGCGGCCTGTTGGTCTAGGGGTAGTCGGCCTTTGGCTGTGGAGCGGTGCGGTACGTCCCGGCCGCTCCGTGTCGCGTTTCCGGGTGTGTTGTTGTTTACGGCGCCGGCGCGCTAGTGTTACGTATTGCCGTCACGTTCCTGACACACGATGGCTCTTTCGTATCGGAAAGCCACGATCAAGCTGCAGTTCGACACTACGTACTCTAGACCCAAGGCCCACGAAGTAGAGCGTTTTTTACGCGATGTGGTACATGTTGATCCTAACGAGCTGATCGGTATCCACTTATCTATTGTCTCCAGCGTCGTATATCTTAAGTTCACTGACGACGAAGCATGTGACAAACTTCTCAGACGCTCGACGGCAGGTTATCGGTTCTGCCACTCAGACGGAAACGTGGGTGTGGTGACGCTTGAACGTGCTGGATTGGGAATCCAAAATGTGCGCGTGTTTGAGCTCCCTTTTGAAGTTCCAGCGGATTTGGTCACCCTTGCTCTTCGACCCTATGGAACAGGTCTCGGCCACACGGCCGAAAAATGGAAGACCTTCGACACCTACCCTGTCCTTAACGGGGTGCGACAAGTCCGTATTGACCTGCATCGCCATATTCCTTCGTATCTCACGATCGCTGGTTGCAGGGCAATAATTATTTACGACGGTCAGCCGAGAACCTGCTCCGGTTGTGGCCAGACGGGACACATGCGTACCGAATGCCTGCAACGCCGTCTCGCGCAGACACCCTCGACCGACCAGATTCGTCCGTCGACACCGACCTCTCTGCCGATTACGTATGTAGCGGCGGCGAGACGGGAGACGCCAGCTGTATATGACGACCTCACTGTATTGGTGCGAGCTTAGGAGGACCCTGCAGTAGCTTCCACGGAGCCCCAAGCGTCTTTCAGTGCTGATGCTACTGATGTCCTTTCGTCGGACCCCGGCGCACCGTCACAACGGCTCGCCGACGGTGCGATGGAAGTTGAAGCACAGGATGCAGCGTCCTCCCCTTGCCCTACGTCGGAAACAGAGGCGCGGCAGCGTAAGCAGAAATCACCCAAGCGTCATAAGAAGCGGCGCAAGACAACCGACGACGTAGAACAGCCCGAGGCGACACCGCTGGATGACGAGGTGCCTCAACCGCTCCACCGCGCCGACACAGGCGACCCTACCGTCTCACACGGTTCAACGTCTTCTCCCACTACCGCTGGGTCTGGACCACATGGGGATGCGGGAGATCACCGCAGCTCCGACACCGGGGATGCACCCTTGCCTCCGTCTGCCTCTCGAGATCCAGTGGTGTCAACGTCCCTGGGCGACTGGGCGCAGGAGATGGAGTTGCAGGATGCGTTTCAGAACCAAGACGATGCACCGATGCCGATGGCAGCGTCTACGCGGCCGGCGACAGACGCCTAGGACGGCATGAGCACCTCTCGTCGCTGCCTAGCACTTCGCAAGACCGGCGCTCCACGTCACGACTACTGCCCTCCTGTCATACCATGGTCACCTCCCGAGACTTGATGGACCAGGCATACCGCCTCGCCACGATCAACGTCAATGGCATTACATCTGATGTCAAGACCCGTATGCTGAAGGATACGTTACGCGCTGCGGATCTGGACGTTGTTTTCCTTCAAGAAGTCCGATCAGGACTCTGTCTCGATGCCTACGGATATGACGCCTACACTATGCCTGCAGATGTGGGCGGCGGAGGTACGGCGATTCTACTGCGGGAAGGGATAATGGCCACTGATGTCTCCTATTTACCGTCGGCCCGGGGGGTCGCACTCACGATTGGTACAGTACGTCTGGTGAACTTATATGCTCCTTCAGGCACCGGCAAAAGGAGAGAACGGCGCACCTTTTTTGCCGAAGATATAGCCCCGCTCTTCCAGGGCAATACCGACCACTTGGTAGTAGGCGGCGATTTTAATTGTGTGCTCCGCCCATCCGACCAGAAGCCACACTATACCACCTGCCCGGCATTCCAGGCACTTGTACAGGACTTGGCCTTGTTGGACACCTGGATCATCCAACACGGCGACCGTCGAGCACACACCTACTTTACTAGTCACTCCGCGAGCCGTTTGGATCGAGTCTACGTCACCCGCGGCCTACGATCGGCCGTTGTCGACGCTGAGATGTGGCCGGCAGCGTTCACGGATCACCTCGCATATGTGTGTACTCTCACCCTTCCCCGCCAGCGCGTCCGCCGAAGTAGGGGTCCGTGGCGCCTCAATGTGGCCCTTCTTGATGAGATAAACTGCAGACGTGCAGTCGAGTCCACATGGAGCAATTGCCACCGGCGTTTACCCGCCTACCGTTCTGTACTTCAATGGTGGTTACGGTGTGCAAAACCCGCACTGTGCCGAACATTAGTCAGCTATGGACGCGACCGAGCGCGCTGGTATACTGCGACTACTGATTTTTACTATACTGCGCTCCGCGAACTGGCTGTACAACCGCCGTCGCCAGAGCGACAATCAGCAGTACAACGCGTCAAGGCACAATTGCTTCGTATCAACGCCGTACGTCTTGCGGGTGTGCGGGTGCGAGCGAGGACGACTGATGATGTTCGTGGTGAACGACCTTCCCTCCACCATATCATTCAAGAACGCCGAAGACGCAAGAGGCAGCTCATTACCGAGGTTGAGACGGAGGACGGGCGACGCGTTGACGCACAAATGGATATCGTCCGAGCGTTCACACAGTCATATAAACTTCTTTACGAGAGGGAGTCCCACATGAATGTAGGGGTCAGGGAAGTCCTATCTGACCTACCAGTCTCTCGGAACCTGCAAGATGATGCTACGCTCTTGTCGGCGGTGACTTTGGAAGAACTGCGAGAGGCTCTGTTGCGTGGCTCTCCCAACAAAACGCCTGGCCCTGACGGCCTCCCTCTTGAATTTTACAAGCGGTTCTTTGATCTCATGGGCCCAATGTGGGTCAGGATGTACAGTGAACTCCTGGACGCCGATTTTCAGGTACCATCTGACTTTACTGAGGGTCTCTTGATCCCTGTGCCCAAACCCGGCGGAGGCCGTCGCCCTCTTGATTTTCGCCCGTTGACAATGCTAAACACTGACTATAAGCTGTTGACACGCATGCTCCGTGAGAGGCTCAAACCTACGGTAATGGCGGCCATTCACACTGATCAAACCTGCCTCGGGGGCGACACTAATGTGTTTACGACTTTAAGCACCTATAGAGACGTGGTGGCGCTCATGCAAACTTGCCGCCTCCAAGGCGCTCTTGTTGCGCTGGACTTCGACCATGCTTTCGATCGCGTTAACCATGGTTTCCTGCGTGCTGTTATGGAACACATCGGTGTCCCGCGTCTGACGACGTCTGTTGTGCTTCGATTGATCCATGGGGCTGTCACGAGGATTATGATCAACGGCTGTCGGTCCGCCCCCGTCCGTGTCAACAGGTCCGTCCGGCAGGGTTGTCCTCTTTCTGCCATGCTCTTCGCCGTTGCCCTCGAACCAGCTCTTCACGGACTACGGCGACGCTTAGAAGGACTTACCCTCCGTTCCGTAACCTTTCGATGTGGTGCATACGCCGACGATGTGATGTTCTTAGCACGGTCTGGTGACGAAATACACACTTCGTTTTCCTGGCTCCACCAGTATGGGGCGGTGGCAGGCAGTGTGCTCAACCTTCGGAAATCACGCTACATGGAGGTAGGACGAGGGATGCCTGCAGGTCTGGCCGTACCTCTGACAAAGGTCCCGATGCTCAAGTGTTTAGGGATATCACTCCATCGACAAATACAACGCACGGCGCCCTTTACGTATCGTATGGTCTTACGACGACTCCGTTTAGAGGCTCGTCTCAATAAATTCAGATCATTGAACATTTTGCAACGCGCCCAATACGTTAATGTGTACATGGCTTCTCACCTTAACCATTACGCCCATGTACTGCCGATAACGGACACGATGGCTTCCAGGATACAGGCAGTGTTTGGACACGTGGTGAACGATGGTGCTGTTTTCAAGATCCGTTTTGTTACGCTTACTTTACCCTTCGACAAAGGCGGTGTTGGACTCACTCACGTCAAGCACAGAGCGCTGGCACTGTATCTCCGTTCCATGAGGCGACTCTGGCTTTCACCAACAGCCAGTCTCCCAGGCCTACTGATTGAAGAAGTGGCCCCACGTACGCTGTACCCACCGGTACCAGTTGGACATTTATCGCCCTCGCTGTCACACATTAGAACGTTTTTCGTAGAGCATAGCTATGTGTTGCGGGTTATATCGGAGACACGGAATCCGACAGCGAAGACTTATTATAGTGCTCTCCAGCACTGGACTCCGGATAACGACATTGTACGGCGCCACCCTACAGTCGACTGGCCACGAGTATGGCGAGCCATCCACGCGCCGTTCCTGTCTACTTTCGTGCGGTCGACGTGGTATGTGGTCGTTAACGAGAAACTTCCAACCCGACAACGGCTGCATGCCATTCACCTAATTGACGACCCTGTGTGCCCCCGTTGCACGACGTTAGACACGGACGAACATAGACTGAACTGTGGCCCCGCGCGTGAGTGCTGGAAACTGATCCGCCAGATCCTGGCTTTCCTGCTCCGCCGCCCCTACGTTTCGATTTTACCCCAAGAACTCTTTCATCCCGACGCTGTCTATTTCCCTATGACCCGGATGAATGCGGTCAATTGGGTACGAGGAATGGCGATACACTACATATACTGCGATGGAGACAAAGACGTCCTCGATTTATGGTACTATATGATCGACGAGTTTCTGGTCTTAACGAACAGACAGGATTATCGGAACCTTTTTGCGAACTATTTGGGTTCGTCATTCATGGACCCACCACCCAGCTGGGGTGTGCCGGGTGTGAGAAGACATTAACTTGTAGATGTGATCTTTCCACGATTCCCCTATGGTAACAGAAACAGTCTCTGACTGTGTGCAGCGGCCCCGGGTGCTCCAACGATTGATGGCTGGTGATGTCCAATGCAATGACGACCGCCCGTTCCTGGCTGCCCGCCTAGCAATGTGACCGCGGCAAGCAAGATGGCCCTTTTTAGTTCACTTTATTGGCAACTTTTTGCGCATGGCTGCCTTGTTTTTTTTTATGCATTCTCAAAAAAAATGTAGTTAGTAGTTTGTGAAATAAGCATTGTAGGCTGTGATTATATTTTTGTTGAGCTTAATAATTAGTGTGTGTAGAAACACCATTTTCTTTAAGTATTCATTGACATATTTCTGTACATGTTATTTGCATAAGTGCCTTAGTACAACTTCAGTTTTGTGGCCCTTCTTTTCACTTTCGCGACAACCAAGCATTACGATAAACTAGCGAGTCTCTGAAAGTAAGCCATGCAACAGGACAAACTGCATGTCGGGCCACCTGCCAATGATACTGGCAAGTGCGTCTTGTGGAAAGCAATCTACGAAGCCGGATTAAGCCGTGTTCGTTTACTTATATCTATACCTAAAGACTGACACGTATAACGATTCTATTCGTTTCCCAAGAACTAGTACATCGCATGCACGTTTGTTAAATGCACGCGCATGCAGCACCCAAAACGGAGAGATACTGGGACCCTCAGCTGAGGTCGTCTTCTCGCAGTTGAACCCCTTACGTTCCGTTATTAATCCTAGTAGCAAAAGCATAAGCATTTGGAGCGTTCCCCATTCACGTGTGGACTGCTATTAACAATTTGCATTACATGATCCTAGCTAAAATTCTGGATATACAATTCCAACTACCAGCTCGTACACATTTCTAGAAACGATCGCGAAACACAGATTCAGGTTCCACCGAGACTCGAACTCGGATCGCTGGATTCAAAGTCCAGAGTGCTAACCATTACACCATGGAACCGGGTGCCCTCGCGGACTGGAATTGAGCAGCATCATGACATTAAACCTATAAGCTGCGATTTATTACATGTAGCGTCCTCAGGAAGTGTTTGCGTGGCTAAGGAAGCAAACAAGTAGGCTGAAAGTGGAGGGAGCAACTTGGAATGTAGCGAGAATTCTTGCCAGTATTCGTACATGAAATGATGTCTAAGGGTCAGGTAATCAAAATCGCGGAACAGCCACTTTCGTATGGTTGATGCTTTGTGCTGGAAGCAGCCTAGCTATGAAATAGCTATGGACACAGAGTACTGTCGAAAAGTGCGTGCTGTCACACAACGCAACGTAGTGGGCGGATGGTGCGTGACACGATAACATTTGCAATTCACACGATCGACATACTGTCACACAACTCAAGCAGCTCTTTCAGCCTTCACATACACTGGTCCTCAGCACAGCTCATGTTGTTGGTGTCGGATTAAGAAACCTCTTTGAGAATATGGACCATATTGGATGCTGCAACTAGCAAGTGCGGCAAGATATCAGTAGGTGGCGGGGTGCACACCTGCTTCGTTGTGCGGCCTGTTGGTCTAGGGGTATGATTCCTGCTTTGGGTGCAGGAGGTGCCGGGTTCAAATCGCGGACAGGCCCTTCTTTTCACTTTCGCGACAACCAAGCATTACGATAAACTAGCGAGTCTCTGAAAGTAAGCCATGCAACAGGACAAACTGCATGTCGGGCCACCTGCCAATGATACTGGCAAGTGCGTCTTGTGGAAAGCAATCTACGAAGCCGGATTAAGCCGTGTTCGTTTACTTATATCTATACCTAAAGACTGACACGTATAACGATTCTATTCGTTTCCCAAGAACTAGTACATCGCATGCACGTTTGTTAAATGCACGCGCATGCAGCACCCAAAACGGAGAGATACTGGGACCCTCAGCTGAGGTCGTCTTCTCGCAGTTGAACCCCTTACGTTCCGTTATTAATCCTAGTAGCAAAAGCATAAGCATTTGGAGCGTTCCCCATTCACGTGTGGACTGCTATTAACAATTTGCATTACATGATCCTAGCTAAAATTCTGGATATACAATTCCAACTACCAGCTCGTACACATTTCTAGAAACGATCGCGAAACACAGATTCAGGTTCCACCGAGACTCGAACTCGGATCGCTGGATTCAAAGTCCAGAGTGCTAACCATTACACCATGGAACCGGGTGCCCTCGCGGACTGGAATTGAGCAGCATCATGACATTAAACCTATAAGCTGCGATTTATTACATGTAGCGTCCTCAGGAAGTGTTTGCGTGGCTAAGGAAGCAACCAAGTAGGCTGAAAGTGGAGGGAGCAACTTGGAATGTAGCGAGAATTCTTGCCAGTATTCGTACATGAAATGATGTCTAAGGGTCAGGTAATCAAAATCGCGGAACAGCCACTTTCGTATGGTTGATGCTTTGTGCTGGAAGCAGCCTAGCTATGAAATAGCTATGGACACAGAGTACTGTCGAAAAGTGCGTGCTGTCACACAACGCTACGTAGTGGGCGGATGGTGCGTGACACGATAACATTTGCACTTCACACGATCGACATACTGTCACACAACTCAAGCAGCCCTTTCAGCCTTCACATACACTGGTCCTCAGCACAGCTCATGTTGTTGGTGTCGGATTAAGAAACCTCTTTGAGAATATGGACCATATTGGATGCTGCAACTAGCAAGTGCGGCAAGATATCAGTAGGTGGCGGGGTGCACACCTGCTTCGTTGTGCGGCCTGTTGGTCTAGGGGTATGATTCCTGCTTTGGGTGCAGGAGATCCCGGGTTCAAATCCCGGACAGGCCCTTCTTTTCACTTTCGCGACAACCAAGCATTACGATAAACTAGCGAGTCTCTGAAAGGAAGCCATGCAACAGGACAAACTGAATGTCGGGCCACCGGCCAATGATACTGGCAAGTGCGTCTTGTGGAAAGCAATCTACGAAGCAGGATTAAGCCGTGTTCGATTACTTATATCTATACCTAAAGACTGACACGTATAACGATTCTATTCGTTTCCCAAGAACTAGTACATCGCATGCACGTTTGTTAAATGCACGTGCATGCAGCACCCAAAACGGAGAGATACTGGGACCCTCAGCTGAGGTCGTCTTCTCGCAGTTGAACCCCTTACGTTCCGTTATTAATCCTAGTAGCAAAAGCATAAGCATTTGGAGCGTTCCCCATTCACGTGTGGACTGCTATTAACAATTTGCATTACATGATCCTAGCTAAAATTCTGGATATACAATTCCAACTACCAGCTCGTACACATTTCTAGAAACGATCGCGAAACACAGATTCAGGTTCCACCGAGACTCGAACTCGGATCGCTGGATTCAAAGTCCAGAGTGCTAACCATTACACCATGGAACCGGGTGCCCTCGCGGACTGGAATTGAGCAGCATCATGACATTAAACCTATAAGCTGCGATTTATTACATGTAGCGTCCTCAGGAAGTGTTTGCGTGGCTAAGGAAGCAACCAAGTAGGCTGAAAGTGGAGGGAGCAACTTGGAATGTAGCGAGAATTCTTGCCAGTATTCGTACATGAAATGATGTCTAAGGGTCAGGTAATCAAAATCGCGGAACAGCCACTTTCGTATGGTTGATGCTTTGTGCTGGAAGCAGCCTAGCTATGAAATAGCTATGGACACAGAGTACTGTCGAAAAGTGCGTGCTGTCACACAACGCTACGTAGTGGGCGGATGGTGCGTGACACGATAACATTTGCAATTCACACGATCGACATACTGTCACACAACTCAAGCAGCTCTTTCAGCCTTCACATACACTGGTCCTCAGCACAGCTCATGTTGTTGGTGTCGGATTAAGAAACCTCTTTGAGAATATGGACCATATTGGATGCTGCAACTAGCAAGTGCGGCAAGATATCAGTAGGTGGCGGGGTGCACACCTGCTTCGTTGTGCGGCCTGTTGGTCTAGGGGTATGATTCCTGCTTTGGGTGCAGGAGGTGCCGGGTTCAAATCCCGGACAGGCCCTTCTTTTCACTTTCGCGACAACCAAGCATTACGATAAACTAGCGAGTCTCTGAAAGGAAGCCATGCAACAGGACAAACTGAATGTCGGGCCACCGGCCAATGATACTGGCAAGTGCGTCTTGTGGAAAGCAATCTACGAAGCAGGATTAAGCCGTGTTCGATTACTTATATCTATACCTAAAGACTGACACGTATAACGATTCTATTCGTTTCCCAAGAACTAGTACATCGCATGCACGTTTGTTAAATGCACGTGCATGCAGCACCCAAAACGGAGAGATACTGGGACCCTCAGCTGAGGTCGTCTTCTCGCAGTTGAACCCCTTACGTTCCGTTATTAATCCTAGTAGCAAAAGCATAAGCATTTGGAGCGTTCCCCATTCACGTGTGGACTGCTATTAACAATTTGCATTACATGATCCTAGCTAAAATTCTGGATATACAATTCCAACTACCAGCTCGTACACATTTCTAGAGACGATCGCGAAACACAGATTCAGGTTCCACCGAGACTCGAACTCGGATCGCTGGATTCAAAGTCTAGAGTGCTAACTATTACACCATGGAAACGGGTGACCTCGCGGACTGGAATTGAGCAGCATCATGACATTAAACCTATAAGCTGCGATTTATTACATGTAGCGTCCTCAGGAAGTGTTTGCGTGGCTAAGGAAGCAACCAAGTAGGCTGAAAGTGGAGGGAGCAACTTGGAATGTAGCGAGAATTCTTACCAGTATTCGTACATGAAATGATGTCTAAGGGTCAGGTAATCAAAATCGCGGAACAGCCACTTTCGTATGGTTGATGCTTTGTGCTGGAAGCAGCCTAGCTATGAAATAGCTAAGGACACAGAGTACTGTCGAAAAGTGCGTGCTGTCACACAACGCTACGTAGTGGGCGGATGGTGCGTGACACGATAACATTTGCACTTCACACGATCGACATACTGTCACACAACTCAAGCAGCTCTTTCAGCCTTCACATACACTGGTCCTCAGCACAGCTCATGTTGTTGGTGTCGGATTAAGAAACCTCTTTAAGAATGTGGACCATATTGGATGCTGCTACTAGCAAGTGCGGCAGGATATCAGTAGGTGGCAGGGTGCACACCTGCTTCGTTGTGCGGCCTGTTGGTCTAGGGGTATGATTCCAGCTTTGGGTGCAGGAGGTCCCGGGGTCAAATCCCGGACAGGCCCTACTTTTCACTTTCGCGATAACCATGCATTACGATAAACTAGCGAGTCTCTGAAAGTAAGCCATGCAACACGACAAACTACATGTCGTGCCACCGGTCAATGATACTGGCAAGTGCGTCTTGTGGAAAGCAATCTACGAAGCAGGATTAAGCCGTCTTCGTTTACTTATATCTATACCTAAAGACTGACACGTATAACGATTCTATTCGTTTCCCAAGAACTAGTACATCGCATGCACGTTTGTTAAATGCACGCGCATGCAGCACCCAAAACGGAGAGATACTGGGACCCTCAGCTGAGGTCGTCTTCTCGCAGTTGAACCCCTTACGTTCCGTTATTAATCCTAGTAGCAAAAGCATAAGCATTTGGAGCGTTCCCCATTCACGTGTGGACAGCTATTAACAATTTGCATTACATGATCCTTGCTAAAATTCTGGATATACAATTCCAACTACCAGCTCGTACACATTTCTAGAATCGATCGCGAAACACAGATTCAGGTTCCACCGAGACTCGAACTCGGATCGCTGGATTCAAAGTCCAGAGTGCTAACCATTACACCATGAAACCGGGTGCCCTCACGGACTGGAATTAAGCAGCATCATGACATTAAACCTATAAGCTGCGATTTATTACATGTAGCGTCCTCAGGAAGTGTTTGCGTGGCTAAGGAAGCAACCAAGTAGGCTGAAAGTGGAGGGAGCAACTTGGAATGAAGCGAGAATTCTTGCCAGTATTCGTACATGAAATGATGTCTAAGGGTAAGGTAATCAAAATCGCGGAACAGCCAGTTTCGTATGGTGGATGCTTTGTGCTGGAAGCAGCCTAGCTATGAAATAGCTATGGACACAGAGTACTGTCGAAAAGTGCGTGCTGTCACACAACGCTACGTAGTGGGCGGATGGTGCGTGACACGATAACATTTGCACTTCACACGATCGACATACTGTCACACAACTCAAGCAGCTCTTTCAGCCTTCACATACACTGGTCCTCAGCACAGCTCATGTTGTTGGTGTCGGATTAAGAAACCTCTTTGAGAATATGGACCATATTGGATGCTGCAACTAGCAAGTGCGGCAAGATATCAGTAGGTGGCGGGGTGTACACCTGCTTCGTTGTGCGGCCTGTTGGTCTAGGGGTATGATTCCTGCTTTGGGTGCAGGAGGTGCCGGGTTCAAATCCCGGACAGGCCCTTCTTTTCACTTTCGCGACAACCAAGCATTACGATAAACTAGCGAGTCTCTGAAAGGAAGCCATGCAACAGGACAAACTGAATGTCGGGCCACCGGCCAATGATACTGGCAAGTGCGTCTTGTGGAAAGCAATCTACGAAGCAGGATTAAGCCGTGTTCGATTACTTATATCTATACCTAAAGACTGACACGTATAACGATTCTATTCGTTTCCCAAGAACTAGTACATCGCATGCACGTTTGTTAAATGCACGCGCATGCAGCACCCAAAACGGACAGATACTGGAACCCTCAGCTGAGGTCGTCTTCTCGCAGTTGAACCCCTTACGTTCCGTTATTAATCCTAGTAGCAAAAGCATAAGCATTTGGAGCGTTCCCCATTCACGTGTGGACTGCTATTAACAATTTGCATTACATGATCCTAGCTAAAATTCTGGATATACAATTCCAACTACCAGCTCGTACACATTTCTAGAAACGATCGCGAAACACAGATTCAGGTTCCACCGAGACTCGAACTCGGATCGCTGGATTCAAAGTCCAGAGTGCTAACCATTACACCATGGAACCGGGTGCCCTCGCAGACTGGAATTGAGCAGCATCATGACATTAAACCTATAAGCTGCGATTTATTACATGTAGCGTCCTCAGGAAGTGTTTGCGTGGCTAAGGAAGCAACCAAGTAGGCTGAAAGTGGAGGGAGCAACTTGGAATGTAGCGAGAATTCTTGCCAGTATTCGTACATGAAATGATGTCTAAGGGTCAGGTAATCAAAATCGCGGAACAGCCACTTTCGTATGGTTGATGCTTTGTGCTGGAAGCAGCCTAGCTATGAAATAGCTAAGGACACAGAGTACTGTCGAAAAGTGCGTGCTGTCACACAACGCTACGTAGTGGGCGGATGGTGCGTGACACGATAACATTTGCACTTCACACGATCGACATACTGTCACACAACTCAAGCAGCTCTTTCAGCCTTCACATACACTGGTCCTCAGCACAGCTCATGTTGTTGGTGTCGGATTAAGAAACCTCTTTGAGAATGTTGACTATATTGGATGATGCTACTAGCAAGTGCGGCAAGATATCAGTAGGTGGCGGGGTGCACACCTGCTTCGTTGTGCGGCCTGTTGGTCTAGGGGTATGATTCCAGCTTTGGGTGCAGGAGGTCCCGGGTTCAAATCCCGGACAGGCCCTTCTTTTCACTTTCGCGACAACCATGCATTACGATAAACTAGCGAGTCTCTGAAAGTAAGCCATGCAACACGACAAACTACATGTCGGGCCACCGGTCAATGATACTGGCAAGTGCGTCTTGTGGAAAGCAATCTACGAAGCAGGATTAAGCCGTGTTCGTTTACTTATATCTATACCTAAAGACTGACACGTATAACGATTCTATTCGTTTCCCAAGAACTAGTACATCGCATGCACGTTTGTTAAATGCACGCGCATGCAGCACCCAAAACGGAGAGATACTGGGACCCTCAGCTGAGGTCGTCTTCTCGCAGTTGAACCCCTTACGTTCCGTTATTAATCCTAGTAGCAAAAGCATAAGCATTTGGAGCGTTCCCCATTCACGTGTGGACTGCTATTAACAATTTGCATTACATGATCCTAGCTAAAATTCTGGATATACAATTCCAACTACCAGCTCGTACACATTTCTAGAATCGATCGCGAAACACAGATTCAGGTTCCACCGAGACTCGAATTCGGATCGCTGGATTCAAAGTCCAGAGTGCTAACCATTACACCATGGAACCGGGTGCCCTCACGGACTGGAATTAAGCAGCATCATGACATTAAACCTATAAGCTGCGATTTATTACATGTAGCGTCCTCAGGAAGTGTTTGCGTGGCTAAGGAAGCAACCAAGTAGGCTGAAAGTGGAGGGAGCAACTTGGAATGAAGCGAGAATTCTTGCCAGTATTCGTACATGAAATGATGTCTAAGGGTCAGGTAATCAAAATCGCGGAACAGCCACTTTCGTATGGTGGATGCTTTGTGCTGGAAGCAGCCTAGCTATGAAATAGCTATGGACACAGAGTACTGTCGAAAAGTGCGTGCTGTCACACAACGCTACGTAGTGGGCGGATGGTGCGTGACACGATAACATTTGCACTTCACACGATCGACATACTGTCACACAACTCAAGCAGCTCTTTCAGCCTTCACATACACTGGTCCTCAGCACAGCTCATGTTGTTGGTGTCGGATTAAGAAACCTCTTTGAGAATATGGACCATATTGGATGCTGCAACTAGCAAGTGCGGCAAGATATCAGTAGGTGGCGGGGTGCACACCTGCTTCGTTGTGCGGCCTGTTGGTCTAGGGGTATGATTCGTGCTTTGGGTGCAGGAGGTGCCGGGTTCAAATCCCGGACAGGCCCTTCTTTTCACTTTCGCGACAACCAAGCAATACGATAAACTAGCGAGTCTCTGAAAGGAAGCCATGCAACAGGACAAACTGAATGTCGGGCCACCGGCCAATGATACTGGCAAGTGCGTCTTGTGGAAAGCAATCTACGAAGCAGGATTAAGCCGTGTTCGATTACTTATATCTATACCTAAAGACTGACACGTATAACGATTCTATTCGTTTCCCAAGAACTAGTACATCGCATGCACGTTTGTTAAATGCACGCGCATGCAGCACCCAAAACGGACAGATACTGGAACCCTCAGCTGAGGTCGTCTTCTCGCAGTTGAACCCCTTACGTTCCGTTATTAATCCTAGTAGCAAAAGCATAAGCATTTGGAGCGTTCCCCATTCACGTGTGGACTGCTATTAACAATTTGCATTACATGATCCTAGCTAAAATTCTGGATATACAATTCCAACTACCAGCTCGTACACATTTCTAGAAACGATCGCGAAACACAGATTCAGGTTCCACCGAGACTCGAACTCGGATCGCTGGATTCAAAGTCTAGAGTGCTAACCATTACACCATGGAAACGGGTGACCTCGCGGACTGGAATTGAGCAGCATCATGACATTAAACCTATAAGCTGCGATTTATTACATGTAGCGTCCTCAGGAAGTGTTTGCGTGGCTAAGGAAGCAACCAAGTAGGCTGAAAGTGGAGGGAGCAACTTGGAATGTAGCGAGAATTCTTGCCAGTATTCGTACATGAAATGATGTCTAAGGGTCAGGTAATCAAAATCGCGGAACAGCCACTTTCGTATGGTTGATGCTTTGTGCTGGAAGCAGCCTAGCTATGAAATAGCTAAGGACACAGAGTACTGTCGAAAAGTGCGTGCTGTCACACAACGCTACGTAGTGGGCGGATGGTGCGTGACACGATAACATTTGCACTTCACACGATCGACATACTGTCACACAACTCAAGCAGCTCTTTCAGCCTTCACATACACTGGTCCTGAGCACAGCTCATGTTGTTGGTGTCGGATTAAGAAACCTCTTTGAGAATGTGGACCATATTGGATGCTGCTACTAGCAAGTGCGGCAAGATATCAGTAGGTGGCGGGGTGCACACCTGCTTCGTTGTGCGGCCTGTTGGTCTAGGGGTATGATTCCTGCTTTGGGTGCAGGAGGTCCCGGGTTCAAATCCCGGACAGGCCCTACTTTTCACTTTCGCGACAACCAAGCATTACGATAAACTAGCGAGTCTCTGAAAGTAAGCCATGCAACACGACAAACTACATGTCGGGCCACCGGTCAATGATACTGGCAAGTGCGTCTTGTGGAAAGGAATCTACGAAGCAGGATTAAGCCGTGTTCGTTTACTTATATCTATACCTAAAGACTGACACGTATAACGATTTTATTCGTTTCCCAAGAACTAGTACATCGCATGCACGTTTGTTAAATGCACGCGCATGCAGCACCCAAAACGGACAGATACTGGGACCCTCAGCTGAGGTCGTCTTCTCGCAGTTGAACCCCTTACGTTCCGTTATCAATCCTAGTAGCAAAAGCATAAGCATTTGGAGCGTTCTCCATTCACGTGTGGACTGCTATTAACAATTTGCATTACATGATCCTAGCTAAAATTCTGGATATACAATTCCAACTACCAGCTCGTACACGTTTCTAGAATCGATCGCGAAACACAGATTCAGGTTCCACCGAGACTCGAACTCGGATGGCTGGATTCAAAGTCCAGAGTGCTAACCATTACACCATGGAACCGGGTGCCCTCACGGACTGGAATTGAGCAGCATCATGACATTAAACCTATAAGCTGCGATTTATTACATGTAGCGTCCTCAGGAAGTGTTTGCGTGGCTAAGGAAGCAACCAAGTAGGCTGAAAGTGGAGGGAGCAACTGGAATGTAGCGAGAATTCTTGCCAGTATTCGTACATGAAATGATGTCTAAGGGTCAGGTAATCAAAATCGCGGAACAGCCAGTTTCGTATGGTGGATGCTTTGTGCTGGAAGCAGCCTAGCTATGAAATAGCTATGGACACAGAGTACTGTCGAAAAGTGCGTGCTGTCACACAACGCTACGTAGTGGGCGGATGGTGCGTGACACGATAACATTTGCACTTCACACGATCGACATACTGTCACACAACTCAAGCAGCTCTTTCAGCCTTCACATACACTGATCCTCAGCACAGCTCATGTTGTTGGTGTCGGATTAAGAAACCTCTTTGAGAATATGGACCATATTGGATGCTGCAACTAGCAAGTGCGGCAAGATATCAGTAGGTGGCGGGATGCACACCTGCTTCGTTGTGCTGCCTGTTGGTCTAGGGGTATGATTCCTGCTTTGGGTGCAGGAGCTCCTGGGTTCAAATCCCGGACAGGCCCTACTTTTCACTTTCGCGACAACCAAGCATTACGATAAACTAGCGAGTCTCTGAAAGGAAGCCATGCAACAGGACAAACTGAATGTCGGGCCACCGGCCAATGATACTGGCAAGTGCGTCTTGTGGAAAGCAATCTACGAAGCAGGATTAAGCCGTGTTCGATTACTTATATCTATACCTAAAGACTGACACGTATAACGATTCTATTCGTTTCCCAAGAACTAGTACATCGCATGCACGTTTGTTAAATGCACGCGAATGCAGCACCCAAAACGGAGAGATACTGGGACCCTCAGCTGAGGTCGTCTTCTCGCAGTTGAACCCCTTACGTTCCGTTATTAATCCTAGTAGCAAAAGCATAAGCATTTGGAGCGTTCCCCATTCACGTGTGGACTGCTATTAACAATTTGCATTACATGATCCTAGCTAAAATTCTGGATATACAATTCCAACTACCAGCTCGTACACATTTCTAGAAACGATCGCGAAACACAGATTCAGGTTCCACCGAGACTCGAACTCGGATCGCTGGATTCAAAGACTAGAGTGCTAACCATTACACCATGGAAACGGGTGACCTCGCGGACTGGAATTGAGCAGCATCATGACATTAAACCTATAAGCTGCGATTTATTACATGTAGCGTCCTCAGGAAGTGTTTGCGTGGCTAAGGAAGCAACCAAGTAGGCTGAAAGTGGAGGGAGCAACTTGGAATGTAGCGAGAATTCTTGCCAGTATTCGTACATGAAATGATGTCTAAGGGTCAGGTAATCAAAATCGCGGAACAGCCACTTTCGTATGGTTGATGCTTTGTGCTGGAAGCAGCCTAGCTATGAAATAGCTAAGGACACAGAGTACTGTCGAAAAGTGCGTGCTGTCACACAACGCTACGTAGTGGGCGGATGGTGCGTGACACGATAACATTTGCACTTCACACGATCGACATACTGTCACACAACTCAAGCAGCTCTTTCAGCCTTCACATACACTGATCCTCAGCACAGCTCATGTTGTTGGTGTCGGATTAAGAAACCTCTTTGAGAATATGGACCATATTGGATGCTGCAACTAGCAAGTGCGGCAAGATATCAGTAGGTGGCGGGATGCACACCGGCTTCGTTGTGCGGCCTGTTGGTCTAGGGGTATGATTCCTGCTTTGGGTGCAGGAGCTCCTGGGTTCAAATCCCGGACAGGCCCTACTTTTCACTTTCGCGACAACCAAGCATTACGATAAACTAGCGAGTCTCTGAAAGGAAGCCATGCAACAGGACAAACTGAATGTCGGGCCACCGGCCAATGATACTGGCAAGTGCGTCTTGTGGAAAGCAATCTACGAAGCAGGATTAAGCCGTGTTCGATTACTTATATCTATACCTAAAGACTGACACGTATAACGATTCTATTCGTTTCCCAAGAACTAGTACATCGCATGCACGTTTGTTAAATGCACGCGCATGCAGCACCCAAAACGGACAGATACTGGGACCCTCAGCTGAGGTCGTCTTCTCGCAGTTGAACCCCTTACGTTCCGTTATTAATCCTAGTAGCAAAAGCATAAGCATTTGGAGCGTTCCCCATTCACGTGTGGACTGCTATTAACAATTTGCATTACATGATCCTAGCTAAAATTCTGGATATACAATTCCAACTACCAGCTCGTACACATTTCTAGAAACGATCGCGAAACACAGATTCAGGTTCCACCGAGACTCGAACTCGGATCGCTGGATTCAAAGTCCAGAGTGCTAACCATTACACCATGGAACCGGGTGCCCTCGCAGACTGGAATTGAGCAGCATCATGACATTAAACCTATAAGCTGCGATTTATTACATGTAGCGTCCTCAGGAAGTGTTTGCGTGGCTAAGGAAGCAACCAAGTAGGCTGAAAGTGGAGGGAGCAACTTGGAATGTAGCGAGAATTCTTGCCAGTATTCGTACATGAAATGATGTCTAAGGGTCAGGTAATCAAAATCGCGGAACAGCCACTTTCGTATGGTGGATGCTTTGTGCTGGAAGCAGCCTAGCTATGAAATAGCTATGGACACAGAGTACTGTCGAAAAGTGCGTGCTGTCACACAACGCTACGTAGTGGGCGGATGGTGCGTGACACGATAACATTTGCACTTCACACGATCGACATACTGTCACACAACTCAAGCAGCTCTTTCAGCCTTCACATACACTGGTCATCAGCACAGCTCATGTTGTTGGTGTCGGATTAAGAAACCTCTTTGAGAATATGGTCCATATTGGATGCTGCAACTAGCAAGTGCGGCAAGATATCAGTAGGTGGCGGGGTGCACACCTGCTTCGTTGTACGGCCTGTTGGTCTAGGGGTATGATTCCTGCTTTGGGGGCAGGAGCTCCTGGGTTCAAATCCCGGACAGGCCCTTCTTTTCACTTTCGCGACAACCAAGCATTACGATAAACTAGCGAGTCTCTGAAAGGAAGCCATGCAACAGGACAAACTGAATGTCGGGCCACCGGCCAATGATACTGGCAAGTGCGTCTTGTGGAAAGCAATCTACGAAGCAGGATTAAGCCGTGTTCGATTACTTATATCTATACCTAAAGACTGACACGTATAACGATTCTATTCGTTTCCCAAGAACTAGTACATCGCATGCACGTTTGTTAAATGCACGCGCATGCAGCACCCAAAACGGACAGATACTGGGACCCTCAGCTGAGGTCGTCTTCTCGCAGTTGAACCCCTTACGTTCCGTTATTAATCCTAGTAGCAAAAGCATAAGCATTTGGAGCGTTCCCCATTCACGTGTGGACTGCTATTAACAATTTGCATTACATGATCCTAGCTAAAATTCTGGATATACAATTCCAACTACCAGCTCGTACACATTTCTAGAAACGATCGCGAAACACAGATTATGGTTCCACCGAGACTCGAACTCGGATCGCTGGATTCAAAGTCCAGAGTGCTAACCATTACACCATGGAACCGGGTGCCCTCGCAGACTGGAATTGAGCAGCTTCATGACATTAAACCTATAAGCTGCGATTTATTACATGTAGCGTCCTCAGGAAGTGTTTGCGTGGCTAAGGAAGCAACCAAGTAGGCTGAAAGTGGAGGGAGCAACTTGGAATGTAGCGAGAATTCTTGCCAGTATTCGTACATGAAATGATGTCTAAGGGTCAGGTAATCAAAATCGCGGAACAGCCACTTTCGTATGGTGGATGCTTTGTGCTTGAAGCAGCCTAGCTATGAAATAGCTATGGACACAGAGTACTGTCGAAAAGTGCGTGCTGTCACACAACGCTACGTAGTGGGCGGATGGTGCGTGACACGATAACATTTGCACTTCACACGATCGACATACTGTCACACAACTCAAGCAGCTCTTTCAGCCTTCACATACACTGGTCCTCAGCACAGCTCATGTTGTTGGTGTCGGATTAAGAAACCTCTTTGAGAATATGGTCCATATTGGATGCTGCAACTAGCAAGTGCGGCAAGATATCAGTAGGTGGCAGGGTGCACACCTGCTTCCTTGTGCGGCCTGTTGGTCTAGGGGCATGATTCCTGCTTTGGGTGCAGGAGGTCCCGGGTTCAAATCCCGGACGGGCACTACTTTTCACTTTCGCGACAACCAAAAATTACGATAAACTAGCGAGTCTCTGAAAGTAAGCCATGCAACAGGACAAGCTGCATGTCGGGCCACCTGCCAATGATACTGGCAAGTGCGTCTTGTGGAAACAATCTACGAAATAGGATTAAGCCGTCTTCGATTACTTATATCTATACCTAAAGACTGACACGTATAACGATTCTATTCGTTTCCCAAGAACTAGTACATCGCATGCACGTTTGTTAAATGCACGCGCATGCAGCACCCAAAACGGACAGATACTGGGACCCTCAGCTGAGGTCGTCTTCTCGCAGTTGAACCCCTTACGTTCCGTTATTAATCCTAGTAGCAAAAGCATAAGCATTTGGAGCGTTCCCCATTCACGTGTGGACTGCTATTAACAATTTGCATTACATGATCCTAGCTAAAATTCTGGATATACAATTCCAACTACCAGCTCGTACACATTTCTAGAAACGATCGCGAAACACAGATTCAGGTTCCACCGAGACTCGAACTCGGATCGCTGGATTCAAAGTCTAGAGTGCTAACCATTACACCATGGAAACGGGTGACCTCGCGGACTGGAATTGAGCAGCATCATGACATTAAATTTATAAGCTGCGATTTATTACATGTAGCGTCCTCAGGAAGTGTTTGCGTGGCTAAGGAAGCAACCAAGTAGGCTGAAAGTGGAGGGAGCAACTTGGAATGTAGCGAGAATTCTTGCCAGTATTCGTACATGAAATGATGTCTAAGGGTCAGGTAATCAAAATCGCGGAACAGCCACTTTCGTATGGTTGATGCTTTGTGCTGGAAGCAGCCTAGCTATGAAATAGCTAAGGACACAGAGTACTGTCGAAAAGTGCGTGCTGTCACACAACGCTACGTAGTGGGCGGATGGTGCGTGACACGATAACATTTGCACTTCACACGATCGACATACTGTCACACAACTCAAGCAGCTCTTTCAGCCTTCACATACACTGATCCTCAGCACAGCTCATGTTGTTGGTGTCGGATTAAGAAACCTCTTTGAGAATATGGACCATATTGGATGCTGCAACTAGCAAGTGCGGCAAGATATCAGTAGGTGGCGGGATGCACACCTGCTTCGTTGTGCGGCCTGTTGGTCTAGGGGTATGATTCCTGCTTTGGGTGCAGGAGCTCCTGGGTTCAAATCCCGGACAGGCCCTACTTTTCACTTTCGCGACAACCAAGCATTACGATAAACTAGCGAGTCTCTGAAAGGAAGCCATGCAACAGGACAAACTGAATGTCGGGCCACCGGCCAATGATACTGGCAAGTGCGTCTTGTGGAAAGCAATCTACGAAGCAGGATTAAGCCGTGTTCGATTACTTATATCTATACCTAAAGACTGACACGTATAACGATTCTATTCGTTTCCCAAGAACTAGTACATCGCATGCACGTTTGTTAAATGCACGCGCATGCAGCACCCAAAACGGAGAGATACTGTGACCCTCAGCTGAGGTCGTCTTCTCGCAGTTGAACCCCTTACGTTCCGTTATTAATCCTAGTAGCAAAAGCATAAGCATTTGGAGCGTTCCCCATTCACGTGTGGACTGCTATTAACAATTTGCATTACATGATCCTAGCTAAAATTCTGGATATACAATTCCAACTACCAGCTCGTACACATTTCTAGAAACGATCGCGAAACACAGATTCAGGTTCCACCGAGACTCGAACTCGGATCGCTGGATTCAAAGTCCAGAGTGCTAACCATTACACCATGGAACCGGGTGCCCTCGCAGACTGGAATTGAGCAGCATCATGACATTAAACCTATAAGCTGCGATTTATTACATGTAGCGTCCTCAGGAAGTGTTTGCGTGGCTAAGGAAGCAACCAAGTAGGCTGAAAGTGGAGGGAGCAACTTGGAATGTAGCGAGAATTCTTGCCAGTATTCGTACATGAAATGATGTCTAAGGGTCAGGTAATCAAAATCGCGGAACAGCCACTTTCGTATGGTGGATGCTTTGTGCTGGAAGCAGCCTAGCTATGAAATAGCTATGGACACAGAGTACTGTCGAAAAGTGCGTGCTGTCACACAACGCTACGTAGTGGGCGGATGGTGCGTGACACGATAACATTTGCACTTCACACGATCGACATACTGTCACACAACTCAAGCAGCTCTTTCAGCCTTCACATACACTGATCCTCAGCACAGCTCATGTTGTTGGTGTCGGATTAAGAAACCTCTTTGAGAATATGGACCATATTGGATGCTGCAACTAGCAAGTGCGGCAAGATATCAGTAGGTGGCGGGATGCACACCTGCTTCGTTGTGCGGCCTGTTGGTCTAGGGGTATGATTCCTGCTTTGGGTGCAGGAGCTCCTGGGTTCAAATCCCGGACAGGCCCTACTTTTCACTTTCGCGACAACCAAGCATTACGATAAACTAGCGAGTCTCTGAAAGGAAGCCATGCAACAGGACAAACTGAATGTCGGGCCACCGGCCAATGATACTGGCAAGTGCGTCTTGTGGAAAGCAATCTACGAAGCAGGATTAAGCCGTGTTCGATTACTTATATCTATACCTAAAGACTGACACGTATAACGATTCTATTCGTTTCCCAAGAACTAGTACATCGCATGCACGTTTGTTAAATGCACGCGCATGCAGCACCCAAAACGGACAGATACTGGGACCCTCAGCTGAGGTCGTCTTCTCGCAGTTGAACCCCTTACGTTCCGTTATTAATCCTAGTAGCAAAAGCATAAGCATTTGGAGCGTTCCCCATTCACGTGTGGACAGCTATTAACAATTTGCATTATATGATCCTAGCTAAAATTCTGGATATACAATTCCAACTACCAGCTCGTACACATTTCTAGAAACGATCGCGAAACACAGATTCTGGTTCCACCGAGACTCGAACTCGGATCGCTGGATTCAAAGTCCAGAGTGCTAACCATTACACCATGGAACCGGGTGCCCTCGCAGACTGGAATTGAGCAGCATCATGACATTAAACCTATAAGCTGCGATTTATTACATGTAGCGTCCTCAGGAAGTGTTTGCGTGGCTAAGGAAGCAACCAAGTAGGCTGAAAGTGGAGGGAGCAACTTGGAATGTAGCGAGAATTCTTGCCAGTATTCGTACATGAAATGATGTCTAAGGGTCAGGTAATCAAAATCGCGGAACAGCCACTTTCGTATGCTGGATGCTTTGTGCTGGAAGCAGCCTAGCTATGAAATAGCTATGGACACAGAGTACTGTCGAAAAGTGCGTGCTGTCACACAACGCTACGTAGTGGGCGGATGGTGCGTGACACGATAACATTTGCACTTCACACGATCGACATACTGTCACACAACTCAAGCAGCTCTTTCAGCCTTCACATACACTGGTCCTCAGCACAGCTCATGTTGTTGGTGTCGGATTAAGAAACCTCTTTGAGAATATGGTCCATATTGGATGCTGCAACTAGCAAGTGCGGCAAGATATCAGTAGGTGGCAGGGTGCACACCTGCTTCCTTGTGCGGCCTGTTGGTCTAGGGGCATGATTCCTGCTTTGGGTGCAGGAGGTCCCGGGTTCAAATCCCGGACGGGCACTACTTTTCACTTTCGCGACAACCAAAAATTACGATAAACTAGCGAGTCTCTGAAAGTAAGCCATGCAACAGGACAAGCTGCATGTCGGGCCACCTGCCAATGATACTGGCAAGTGCGTCTTGTGGAAACAATCTACGAAATAGGATTAAGCCGTCTTCGATTACTTATATCTATACCTAAAGACTGACACGTATAACGATTCTATTCGTTTCCCAAGAACTAGTACATCGCATGCACGTTTGTTAAATGCACGCGCATGCAGCACCCAAAACGGACAGATACTGGGACCCTCAGCTGAGGTCGTCTTCTCGCAGTTGAACCCCTTACGTTCCGTTATTAATCCTAGTAGCAAAAGCATAAGCATTTGGAGCGTTCCCCATTCACGTGTGGACTGCTATTAACAATTTGCATTACATGATCCTAGCTAAAATTCTGGATATACAATTCCAACTACCAGCTCGTACACATTTCTAGAAACGATCGCGAAACACAGATTCAGGTTCCACCGAGACTCGAACTCGGATCGCTGGATTCAAAGTCTAGAGTGCTAACCATTACACCATGGAAACGGGTGACCTCGCGGACTGGAATTGAGCAGCATCATGACATTAAATTTATAAGCTGCGATTTATTACATGTAGCGTCCTCAGGAAGTGTTTGCGTGGCTAAGGAAGCAACCAAGTAGGCTGAAAGTGGAGGGAGCAACTTGGAATGTAGCGAGAATTCTTGCCAGTATTCGTACATGAAATGATGTCTAAGGGTCAGGTAATCAAAATCGCGGAACAGCCACTTTCGTATGGTTGATGCTTTGTGCTGGAAGCAGCCTAGCTATGAAATAGCTAAGGACACAGAGTACTGTCGAAAAGTGCGTGCTGTCACACAACGCTACGTAGTGGGCGGATGGTGCGTGACACGATAACATTTGCACTTCACACGATCGACATACTGTCACACAACTCAAGCAGCTCTTTCAGCCTTCACATACACTGATCCTCAGCACAGCTCATGTTGTTGGTGTCGGATTAAGAAACCTCTTTGAGAATATGGACCATATTGGATGCTGCAACTAGCAAGTGCGGCAAGATATCAGTAGGTGGCGGGATGCACACCTGCTTCGTTGTGCGGCCTGTTGGTCTAGGGGTATGATTCCTGCTTTGGGTGCAGGAGCTCCTGGGTTCAAATCCCGGACAGGCCCTACTTTTCACTTTCGCGACAACCAAGCATTACGATAAACTAGCGAGTCTCTGAAAGGAAGCCATGCAACAGGACAAACTGAATGTCGGGCCACCGGCCAATGATACTGGCAAGTGCGTCTTGTGGAAAGCAATCTACGAAGCAGGATTAAGCCGTGTTCGATTACTTATATCTATACCTAAAGACTGACACGTATAACGATTCTATTCGTTTCCCAAGAACTAGTACATCGCATGCACGTTTGTTAAATGCACGCGCATGCAGCACCCAAAACGGAGAGATACTGTGACCCTCAGCTGAGGTCGTCTTCTCGCAGTTGAACCCCTTACGTTCCGTTATTAATCCTAGTAGCAAAAGCATAAGCATTTGGAGCGTTCCCCATTCACGTGTGGACTGCTATTAACAATTTGCATTACATGATCCTAGCTAAAATTCTGGATATACAATTCCAACTACCAGCTCGTACACATTTCTAGAAACGATCGCGAAACACAGATTCAGGTTCCACCGAGACTCGAACTCGGATCGCTGGATTCAAAGTCCAGAGTGCTAACCATTACACCATGGAACCGGGTGCCCTCGCAGACTGGAATTGAGCAGCATCATGACATTAAACCTATAAGCTGCGATTTATTACATGTAGCGTCCTCAGGAAGTGTTTGCGTGGCTAAGGAAGCAACCAAGTAGGCTGAAAGTGGAGGGAGCAACTTGGAATGTAGCGAGAATTCTTGCCAGTATTCGTACATGAAATGATGTCTAAGGGTCAGGTAATCAAAATCGCGGAACAGCCACTTTCGTATGGTGGATGCTTTGTGCTGGAAGCAGCCTAGCTATGAAATAGCTATGGACACAGAGTACTGTCGAAAAGTGCGTGCTGTCACACAACGCTACGTAGTGGGCGGATGGTGCGTGACACGATAACATTTGCACTTCACACGATCGACATACTGTCACACAACTCAAGCAGCTCTTTCAGCCTTCACATACACTGATCCTCAGCACAGCTCATGTTGTTGGTGTCGGATTAAGAAACCTCTTTGAGAATATGGACCATATTGGATGCTGCAACTAGCAAGTGCGGCAAGATATCAGTAGGTGGCGGGATGCACACCTGCTTCGTTGTGCGGCCTGTTGGTCTAGGGGTATGATTCCTGCTTTGGGTGCAGGAGCTCCTGGGTTCAAATCCCGGACAGGCCCTACTTTTCACTTTCGCGACAACCAAGCATTACGATAAACTAGCGAGTCTCTGAAAGGAAGCCATGCAACAGGACAAACTGAATGTCGGGCCACCGGCCAATGATACTGGCAAGTGCGTCTTGTGGAAAGCAATCTACGAAGCAGGATTAAGCCGTGTTCGATTACTTATATCTATACCTAAAGACTGACACGTATAACGATTCTATTCGTTTCCCAAGAACTAGTACATCGCATGCACGTTTGTTAAATGCACGCGCATGCAGCACCCAAAACGGACAGATACTGGGACCCTCAGCTGAGGTCGTCTTCTCGCAGTTGAACCCCTTACGTTCCGTTATTAATCCTAGTAGCAAAAGCATAAGCATTTGGAGCGTTCCCCATTCACGTGTGGACAGCTATTAACAATTTGCATTATATGATCCTAGCTAAAATTCTGGATATACAATTCCAACTACCAGCTCGTACACATTTCTAGAAACGATCGCGAAACACAGATTCTGGTTCCACCGAGACTCGAACTCGGATCGCTGGATTCAAAGTCCAGAGTGCTAACCATTACACCATGGAACCGGGTGCCCTCGCAGACTGGAATTGAGCAGCATCATGACATTAAACCTATAAGCTGCGATTTATTACATGTAGCGTCCTCAGGAAGTGTTTGCGTGGCTAAGGAAGCAACCAAGTAGGCTGAAAGTGGAGGGAGCAACTTGGAATGTAGCGAGAATTCTTGCCAGTATTCGTACATGAAATGATGTCTAAGGGTCAGGTAATCAAAATCGCGGAACAGCCACTTTCGTATGCTGGATGCTTTGTGCTGGAAGCAGCCTAGCTATGAAATAGCTATGGACACAGAGTACTGTCGAAAAGTGCGTGCTGTCACACAACGCTACGTAGTGGGCGGATGGTGCGTGACACGATAACATTTGCACTTCACACGATCGACATACTGTCACACAACTCAAGCAGCTCTTTCAGCCTTCACATACACTGGTCCTCAGCACAGCTCATGTTGTTGGTGTCGGATTAAGAAACCTCTTTGAGAATATGGTCCATATTGGATGCTGCAACTAGCAAGTGCGGCAAGATATCAGTAGGTGGCAGGGTGCACACCTGCTTCCTTGTGCGGCCTGTTGGTCTAGGGGCATGATTCCTGCTTTGGGTGCAGGAGGTCCCGGGTTCAAATCCCGGACGGGCACTACTTTTCACTTTCGCGACAACCAAAAATTACGATAAACTAGCGAGTCTCTGAAAGTAAGCCATGCAACAGGACAAGCTGCATGTCGGGCCACCTGCCAATGATACTGGCAAGTGCGTCTTGTGGAAACAATCTACGAAATAGGATTAAGCCGTCTTCGATTACTTATATCTATACCTAAAGACTGACACGTATAACGATTCTATTCGTTTCCCAAGAACTAGTACATCGCATGCACGTTTGTTAAATGCACGCGCATGCAGCACCCAAAACGGAGAGATACTGTGACCCTCAGCTGAGGTCGTCTTCTCGCAGTTGAACCCCTTACGTTCCGTTATTAATCCTAGTAGCAAAAGCATAAGCATTTGGAGCGTTCCCCATTCACGTGTGGACTGCTATTAACAATTTGCATTACATGATCCTAGCTAAAATTCTGGATATACAATTCCAACTACCAGCTCGTACACATTTCTAGAAACGATCGCGAAACACAGATTCAGGTTCCACCGAGACTCGAACTCGGATCGCTGGATTCAAAGTCCAGAGTGCTAACCATTACACCATGGAACCGGGTGCCCTCGCAGACTGGAATTGAGCAGCATCATGACATTAAACCTATAAGCTGCGATTTATTACATGTAGCGTCCTCAGGAAGTGTTTGCGTGGCTAAGGAAGCAACCAAGTAGGCTGAAAGTGGAGGGAGCAACTTGGAATGTAGCGAGAATTCTTGCCAGTATTCGTACATGAAATGATGTCTAAGGGTCAGGTAATCAAAATCGCGGAACAGCCACTTTCGTATGGTGGATGCTTTGTGCTGGAAGCAGCCTAGCTATGAAATAGCTATGGACACAGAGTACTGTCGAAAAGTGCGTGCTGTCACACAACGCTACGTAGTGGGCGGATGGTGCGTGACACGATAACATTTGCACTTCACACGATCGACATACTGTCACACAACTCAAGCAGCTCTTTCAGCCTTCACATACACTGGTCCTGAGCACAGCTCATGTTGTTGGTGTCGGATTAAGAAACCTCTTTGAGAATATGGACCATATTGGATGCTGCAACTAGCAAGTGCGGCAAGATATCAGTAGGTGGCGGGGTGCACACCTGCTTCGTTGTACGGCCTGTTGGTCTAGGGGTATGATTCCTGCTTTGGGGGCAGGAGCTCCTGGGTTCAAATCCCGGACAGGCCCTTCTTTTCACTTTCGCGACAACCAAGCATTACGATAAACTAGCGAGTCTCTGAAAGGAAGCCATGCAACAGGACAAACTGAATGTCGGGCCACCGGCCAATGATACTGGCAAGTGCGTCTTGTGGAAAGCAATCTACGAAGCAGGATTAAGCCGTCTTCGATTACTTATATCTATACCTAAAGACTGACACGTATAACGATTCTATTCGTTTCCCAAGAACTAGTACATCGCATGCACGTTTGTTAAATGCACGCGCATGCAGCACCCAAAACGGAGAGATACTGTGACCCTCAGCTGAGGTCGTCTTCTCGCAGTTGAACCCCTTACGTTCCGTTATTAATCCTAGTAGCAAAAGCATAAGCATTTGGAGCGTTCCCCATTCACGTGTGGACTGCTATTAACAATTTGCATTACATGATCCTAGCTAAAATTCTGGATATACAATTCCAACTACCAGCTCGTACACATTTCTAGAAACGATCGCGAAACACAGATTCTGGTTCCACCGAGACTCGAACTCGGATCGCTGGATTCAAAGTCCAGAGTGCTAACCATTACACCATGGAACCGGGTGCCCTCGCAGACTGGAATTGAGCAGCATCATGACATTAAACCTATAAGCTGCGATTTATTACATGTAGCGTCCTCAGGAAGTGTTTGCGTGGCTAAGGAAGCAACCAAGTAGGCTGAAAGTGGAGGGAGCAACTTGGAATGTAGCGAGAATTCTTGCCAGTATTCGTACATGAAATGTTGTCTAAGGGTCAGGTAATCAAAATCGCGGAACAGCCACTTTCGTATGGTGGATGCTTTGTGCTGGAAGCAGCCTAGCTATGAAATAGCTATGGACACAGAGTACTGTCGAAAAGTGCGTGCTGTCACACAACGCTACGTAGTGGGCGGATGGTGCGTGACACGATAACATTTGCACTTCACACGATCGACATACTGTCACACAACTCAAGCAGCTCTTTCAGCCTTCACATACACTGATCCTCAGCACAGCTCATGTTGTTGGTGTCGGATTAAGAAACCTCTTTGAGAATATGGACCATATTGGATGCTGCAACTAGCAAGTGCGGCAAGATATCAGTAGGTGGCGGGATGCACACCTGCTTCGTTGTGCGGCCTGTTGGTCTAGGGGTATGATTCCTGCTTTGGGTGCAGGAGCTCCTGGGTTCAAATCCCGGACAGGCCCTACTTTTCACTTTCGCGACAACCAAGCATTACGATAAACTAGCGAGTCTCTGAAAGGAAGCCATGCAACAGGACAAACTGAATGTCGGGCCACCGGCCAATGATACTGGCAAGTGCGTCTTGTGGAAAGCAATCTACGAAGCAGGATTAAGCCGTGTTCGATTACTTATATCTATACCTAAAGACTGACACGTATAACGATTCTATTCGTTTCCCAAGAACTAGTACATCGCATGCACGTTTGTTAAATGCACGCGCATGCAGCACCCAAAACGGACAGATACTGGGACCCTCAGCTGAGGTCGTCTTCTCGCAGTTGAACCCCTTACGTTCCGTTATTAATCCTAGTAGCAAAAGCATAAGCATTTGGAGCGTTCCCCATTCACGTGTGGACAGCTATTAACAATTTGCATTATATGATCCTAGCTAAAATTCTGGATATACAATTCCAACTACCAGCTCGTACACATTTCTAGAAACGATCGCGAAACACAGATTCTGGTTCCACCGAGACTCGAACTCGGATCGCTGGATTCAAAGTCCAGAGTGCTAACCATTACACCATGGAACCGGGTGCCCTCGCAGACTGGAATTGAGCAGCATCATGACATTAAACCTATAAGCTGCGATTTATTACATGTAGCGTCCTCAGGAAGTGTTTGCGTGGCTAAGGAAGCAACCAAGTAGGCTGAAAGTGGAGGGAGCAACTTGGAATGTAGCGAGAATTCTTGCCAGTATTCGTACATGAAATGATGTCTAAGGGTCAGGTAATCAAAATCGCGGAACAGCCACTTTCGTATGCTGGATGCTTTGTGCTGGAAGCAGCCTAGCTATGAAATAGCTATGGACACAGAGTACTGTCGAAAAGTGCGTGCTGTCACACAACGCTACGTAGTGGGCGGATGGTGCGTGACACGATAACATTTGCACTTCACACGATCGACATACTGTCACACAACTCAAACAGCTCTTTCAGCCTTCACATACACTGGTCCTCAGCACAGCTCATGTTGTTGGTGTCGGATTAAGAAACCTCTTTGAGAATATGGTCCATATTGGATGCTGCAACTAGCAAGTGCGGCAAGATATCAGTAGGTGGCAGGGTGCACACCTGCTTCCTTGTGCGGCCTGTTGGTCTAGGGGCATGATTCCTGCTTTGGGTGCAGGAGGTCCCGGGTTCAAATCCCGGACGGGCACTACTTTTCACTTTCGCGACAACCAAAAATTACGATAAACTAGCGAGTCTCTGAAAGTAAGCCATGCAACAGGACAAGCTGCATGTCGGGCCACCTGCCAATGATACTGGCAAGTGCGTCTTGTGGAAACAATCTACGAAATAGGATTAAGCCGTGTTCGATTACTTATATCTATACCTAAAGACTGACACGTATAACGATTCTATTCGTTTCCCAAGAACTAGTACATCGCATGCACGTTTGTTAAATGCACGCGCATGCAGCACCCAAAACGGAGAGATACTGGGACCCTCAGCTGAGGTCGTCTTCTCGCAGTTGAACCCCTTACGTTCCGTTATTAATCCTAGTAGCAAAAGCATAAGCATTTGGAGCGTTCCCCATTCACGTGTGGACTGCTATTAACAATTTGCATTACATGATCCTAGCTACAATTCTATATATACAATTCCAACTACCAGCTCGTACACATTTCTAGAAACGATCGCGAAACACAGATTCAGGTTCCACCGAGACTCGAACTCGGATCGCTGGATTCAAAGTCCAGAGTGCTAACCATTACACCATGGAACCGGGTGCCCTCGCAGACTGGAATTGAGCAGCATCATGACATTAAACCTATAAGCTGCGATTTATTACATGTAGCGTCCTCAGGAAGTGTTTGCGTGGCTAAGGAAGCAACCATGTAGGCTGAAAGTGGAGGGAGCAACTTGGAATGTAGCGAGAATTCTTGCCAGTATTCGTACATGAAATGATGTCTAAGGGTCAGGTAATCAAAATTGCGGAACAGCCACTTTCGTATGGTGGATGCTTTGTGCTGGAAGCAGCCTAGCTATGAAATAGCTATGGACACAGAGTACTGTCGAAAAGTGCGTGCTGTCACACAACGCTACGTAGTGGGCGGATGGTGCGTGACACGATAACATTTGCACTTCACACGATCGACATACTGTCACACAACTCAAGCAGCTCTTTCAGCCTTCACATACACTGGTCCTCAGCACAGCTCATGTTGTTGGTGTCGGATTAAGAAACCTCTTTGAGAATATGGACCATATTGGATGCTGCAACTAGCAAGTGCGGCAAGATATCAGTAGGTGGCGGGATGCACACCTGCTTCGTTGTGCGGCCTGTTGGTCTAGGGGTATGATTCCTGCTTTGGGTGCAGGAGCTCCTGGGTTCAAATCCCGGACAGGCCCTTCTTTTCACTTTCGCGACAACCAAGCATTACGATAAACTAGCGAGTCTCTGAAAGGAAGCCATGCAACAGGACAAACTGAATGTCGGGCCACCGGCCAATGATACTGGCAAGTGCGTCTTGTGGAAAGCAATCTACGAAGCAGGATTAAGCCGTGTTCGTTTACTTATATCTATGCCAAAAGACTGACACGTATAACGATTCTATTCGTTTCCCAAGAACTAGTACATCGCATGCACGTTTGTTAAATGCACGCGCATGCAGCACCCAAAACGGAGAGATACTGTGACCCTCAGCTGAGGTCGTCTTCTCGAAGTTGAACCCCTTACGTTCCGTTATTAATCCTAGTAGCAAAAGCATAAGCATTTGGAGCGTTCCCCATTCACGTGTGGACTGCTATTAACAATTTGCATTACATGATCCTAGCTAAAATTCTGGATATACAATTCCAACTACCAGCTCGTACACATTTCTAGAAACGATCGCGAAACACAGATTCAGGTTCCACCGAGACTCGAACTCGGATCGCTGGATTCAAAGTCCAGAGTGCTAACCATTACACCATGGAACCGGGTGCCCTCGCAGACTGGAATTGAGCAGCATCATGACATTAAACCTATAAGCTGCGATTTATTACATGTAGCGTCCTCAGGAAGTGTTTGCGTGGCTAAGGAAGCAACCATGTAGGCTGAAAGTGGAGGGAGCAACTTGGAATGTAGCGAGAATTCTTGCCAGTATTCGTACATGAAATGATGTCTAAGGGTCAGGTAATCAAAATCGCGGAACAGCCACATTCGTATGCTGGATGCTTTGTGCTGGAAGCAGCCTAGCTATGAAATAGCTATGGACACAGAGTACTGTCTAAAAGTGCGTGCTGTCACACAACGCTACGTAGTGGGCGGATGGTGCGTGACACGATAACATTTGCACTTCACACGATCGACATACTGTCACACAACTCAAGCAGCTCTTTCAGCCTTCACATACACTGGTCCTCAGCACAGCTCATGTTGTTGGTGTCGGATTAAGAAACCTCTTTGAGAATATGGACCATATTGGATGCTGCAACTAGCAAGTGCGGCAAGATATCAGTAGGTGGCGGGGTGCACACCTGCTTCGTTGTGCGGCCTGTTGGTCTAGGGGTGTGATTCCTGCTTGGGGTGCAGGAGGTCCCGGGTTCAAATCCCTGACAGGCCCTACTTTTCACTTTCGCGACAACCAAGCACTGCGATAAACTAGCGAGTCTCTGAAAGTAAGCCATGCAACAGGACAAACTGCATGTCGGGCCACATGCCAATGATACTGGCAAGTGCGTCTTGTGGAAAGCAATCTACGAAGCCGGATTAAGCCGTGTTCGTTTACTTATATCTATACCTAAAGACTGACACGTATAACGATTCTATTCGTTTCCCAAGAACTAGTACATCGCATGCACGTTTGTTAAATGCACGCGCATGCAGCACCCAAAACGGAGAGATACTGGGACCCTCAGCTGAGGTCGTCTTCTCGCAGTTGAACCCCTTACGTTCCGTTATTAATCCTAGTAGCAAAAGCATAAGCATTTGGAGCGTTCCCCATTCACGTGTGGACTGCAATTAACAATTTGCATTACATGATCCTAGCTAAAATTCTGGATATACAATTCCAACTACCAGCTCGTACACATTTCTAGAAACGATCGCAAATCTCAGATTCAGGTTCCACCGAGACTCGAACTCGGATCGCTGGATTCAAAGTCCAGAGTGCTAACCATTACACCATGGAACCGGGTGCCCCTCGCGGACTGGAATTGAGCAGCATCATGACATTAAACCTATTGTTGTTGTTGTTGTTGTTGTCTTCAGTCCTGAGACTGGTTTGATGCAGCTCTCCATGCTACTCTGTCCTGTGCAAGCTGCTTCATCTCCCAGTACCTACTGCAACCTACATCCTTCTGAATCTGCTTAGTGTACTCATCTCTCGGTCTCCCTCTACGATTTTTACCCTCCACGCTGCCCTCCAATGCTAAATTTGTGATCCCTTGATGCCTCAAAACATGTCCTACCAACCGATCCCTTCTTCTAGTCAAGTTGTGCCACAAACTTCTCTTCTCCCCAATCCTATTCAATACCTCCTCATTAGTTACGTGATCTATCCACCTTATCTTCAGTATTCTTCTGTAGCACCACATTTCGAAAGCCTCTATTCTCTTCTTGTCCAAACTAGTTATCGTCCATGTTTCACTTCCATACATGGCTACACTCCAAACAAATACTTTCAGAAACGACTTCCTGATACATAATTCTATATTCGATGTTAACAAATTTCTCTTCTTCAGAAACGCTTTCCTTGCCATTGCCAGTCTACATTTTATATCCTCTCTACTTCGACCATCATCAGTTATTTTACTTCCTAAATAGCAAAACTCCTTTACTACTTTAGGTGTCTCATTTCCTAATCTAATTCCCTCAGCATCACCCGATTTAATTTGACTACATTCCATTATCCTCGTTTTGCTTTTGTTAATGTTCATCTTATATCCTCCTTTCAAGACACTGTCCATTCCGTTCAACTGCTCTTCCAAGTCCTTTGCCGTCTCTGACAGAATTACAATGTCATCGGCGAACCTCAAGGTTTTTACTTCGTCTCCATGAATTTTAATACCTACTCCAAATTTTTCTTTTGTTTCCTTTACTGCTTGCTCAATATACAGATTGAATAACATCGGGGAGAGGCTACAACCCTGTCTCACTCCTTTCCCAACCACTGCTTCCCTTTCATGCCCCTCGACTCTTATTACTGCCATCTGGTTTCTGTACAAATTATAAATAGCCTTTCGCTCCCTGTATTTTACCCCTGCCACCTTTAGAATTTGCAAAAGAGTATTCCAGTCAACATTGTCAAAAGCTTTCTCTAAGTCTACAAATGCTAGAAACGTAGGTTTGCCTTTTCTTAATCTTTCTTCTAAGATAAGTCGTAAGGTCAGTATTGCCTCACGTGTTCCAACATTTCGACGGAATCCAAACTGATCCTCCCCGAGGTCTGCATCTACCAGTTTTTCCATTCGTCTGTAAAGAATTCGCGTTAGTATTTTGCAGCCGTGGCTTATTAAACTGATAGTTCGGTAATTTTCACATCTGTCAACACCTGCTTTCTTTGGGATTGGAATTATTATATTCTTCTTGAAGTCTGAGGGTATTTCGCCTGTCTCATACATCTTGCTCACCAGCTGGTAGAGTTTTGTCATGACTGGCTCTCCCAAGGCCGTCAGTAGTTCTAATGGAATGTTGTCTACTCCGGGGGCCTTGTTTCGACTCAGGTCTTTCAGTGCTCTGTCAAACTCTTCACGCAGTATCGTATCTCCCATTTCGTCTTCATCTACATCCTCTTCTATTTCCATAATATTGTCCTCAAGTACATCGCCCTTGTATAAACCTTCTATATACTCCTTCCACCTTTCTGCCTTCCCTTCTTTGCTTAGAACTGGGCTGCCATCTGAGCTCTTGATATTCATGCACGTGGTTCTCTTCTCTCGAAAGGTCTCTTTAATTTTCCTGTAGGCAGTATCTATATCTCTATCTTACCATTATATAATCTATCTGATACCTTTTAGTATCTCCAGGGTTCTTCCACGTATACAACCTTCTTTCATGATTCTTAAACAAAGTGTTAGCTATGATTAAGTTGTGCTCTGTGCAAAATTCTATTAGGCGGCTTCCTCTTTCATTTCTTAGCCCCAATCCATATTCACCTATTATGTTTCCTTCTCTCCCTTTTCCTACACTCGAATTCCAGTCACCCATTACTATTAAATTTTCGTCTCCCTTCACTATCTGAATAACTTCTTTTATTTCATCGTACATTTCTTCAATTTCTTCGTCATCTGCAGAGCTAGTTGGCATATAAACTTGTACTACTGTAGTAGGTGCGGGCTTCGTATCTATCTTGGCCACAATAATGCGTTCACTATGCTGTTTGTAGTAGCTTACCCGCATTCCTATTTTCCTATTCATTATTAAACCTACTCCTGCATTACCCCTATTTGATTTTGTGTTTATAACCCTGTAGTCACCTGACCAGAAGTCTTGTTCCTCCTGCCACCGAACTTCACTAATTCCCACTATATCTAACTTTAACCTATCCATTTCCCTTTTTAAATTTTCTAACCTACCTGCCCGATTAAGGGATCTGACATTCCACGCTCCGATCCGTAGAACGCCAGTTTTCTTTCTCCTGTTAACGACATCCTCTTGAGTAGTCCCCGCCCGGAGATCCGAATGGGGGACTATTTTACCTCCGGAATATTTTACCCAAGAGGATGCCATCATCATTTAATCATACAGTAAAGCTGCATGTCCTCGGGAAAAATTACGGCTGTAGTTTCCCCTTGCCTTCAGCCGTTCGCAGTACCAGCACAGCAAGGCCGTTTTGGTTAATGTTGCAAGGCCAGATCAGTCAATCATCCAGACTGTTGCCCCTGCAACTACTGAAAAGGCTGCTGCCCCTCTTCAGGAACCACACGTTTGTCTGGCCTCTCAACAGATACCCCTCCGTTGTGGTTGTACCTACGGTACGGCCATCTGTATCGCTGAGGCACGCAAGCCTCCCCACCAACGGCAAGGTCCATGGTTCATGGGGGAGGATTAAACCTATAAGCTGCGATTTATTACATGTAGCGTCCTCAGAAAGTGTTTGCGTGCTAATGAAGCATCCAAGTAGGCTGAAAGTGGAGGGAGCAACTTGGAATGTAGCGAGAATTCTTGCCAGTATTCGTACATGAAATGATGTCTAAGGGTCAGGTAATCAAAATCGCGGAACAGCCACTCTCGTATGGTGGATGCTTTGTGCTGGAAGCAGCCTAGCTATGAAAACAGCTATGGACACAGAGTACTGTCGAAAAGTGCGTGCTGTCACACAACGCTACGTAGTGGGCGGATGGTGCGTGACACGATAACATTTGCACTTCACACGATCGACATACTGTCACACAACTCAAGCAGCTCTTTCAGCCTTCACATACACTGGTCCTCAGCACAGCTCATGTTGTTGGTGTCGGATTAAGAAACCTCTTTAAGAATATGGTCCATATTGCATGCTGCAACTAGCAAGTTCG
Organism: Schistocerca gregaria; assembly: GCF_023897955.1. NCBI lineage: Eukaryota > Metazoa > Arthropoda > Insecta > Orthoptera > Acrididae > Schistocerca > Schistocerca gregaria. The sequence goes on along the minus strand of NC_064921.1, from coordinate 967,635,497 downwards.
GCAAGATATCAGTAGGTGGCGGGATGCACACCTGCTTCGTTGTACGGCCTGTTGGTCTAGGGGTATGATTCCTGCTTTGGGTGCAGGAGGTCCCGGGTTCAAATCCCGGACAGGCCCTACTTTTCACTTTCGCGACAACCAAGCATTACGATAAACTAGCGAGTCTCTGAAAGTAAGCCATGCAACAGGACAAACTGCATGTCGGGCCACCTGCCAATGATATTGGCAAGTGCGTCTTGTGGAAAGCAATCTACGAAGCCGGATTAAGCCGTGTTCGTTTACTTATATCTATACCTAAAGACTGACACGTATAACGATTCTATTCGTTTCCCAAGAACTAGTACATCGCATGCACGTTTGTTAAATGCACGCGCATGCAGCACCCAAAACGGAGAGATACTGGGACCCTCAGCTGAGGTCGTCTTCTCGCAGTTGAACCCCTTACGTTCCGTTATTAATCCTAGTAGCAAAAGCATAAGCATTTGGAGCGTTCCCCATTCACGTGTGGACTGCTATTAACAATTTGCATTACATGATCCTAGCTAAAATTCTGGATATACAATTCCAACTACCAGCTCGTACACATTTCTAGAAACGATCGCAAAACACAGATTCAGGTTCCACCGAGACTCGAACTCGGATCGCCGGATTCAAAGTCCAGAGTGCTAACCATTACACCATGGAACCGGGTGCCCCTCGCGGACTGGAATTGAGCAGCATCATGACATTAAACCTATAAGCTGCGATTTATTACATGTAGCGTCCTCAGGAAGTGTTTGCGTGCTAATGAAGCATCCAAGTAGGCTGAAAGTGGAGGGAGCAACTTGGAATGTAGCGAGAATTCTTGCCAGTATTCGTACATGAAATGATGTCTAAGGGTCAGGTAATCAAAATCGCGGAACAGCCACTCTCGTATGGTGGATGCTTTGTGCTGGAAGCAGCCTAGCTATGAAAACAGCTATGGACACAGAGTACTGTCGAAAAGTGCGTGCTGTCACACAACGCTACGTAGTGGGCGGATGGTGCGTGACACGATAACATTTGCACTTCACACGATCGACATACTGTCACACAACTCAAGCAGCTCTTTCAGCCTTCACATACACTGGTCCTGAGCACAGCTCATGTTGTTGGTGTCGGATTAAGAAACCTCTTTGAGAATATGGTCCATATTGGATGCTGCAACTAGCAAGTTCGGCAAGATATCAGTAGGTGGCGGGATGCACACCTGCTTCGTTGTACGGCCTGTTGGTCTAGGGGTATGATTGCTGCTTTGGGTGCAGGAGGTCCCGGGTTCAAATCCCGGACAGGCCCTACTTTTCACTTTCGCGACAACCAAGCATTACGATAAACTAGCGAGTCTCTGAAAGTAAGCCATGCAACAGGACAAACTGCATGTCGGGCCACCTGCCAATGATATTGGCAAGTGCGTCTTGTGGAAAGCAATCTACGAAGCCGGATTAAGCCGTGTTCGTTTACTTATATCTATACCTAAAGACTGACACGTATAACGATTCTATTCGTTTCCCAAGAACTAGTACATCGCATGCACGTTTGTTAAATGCACGCGCATGCAGCACCCAAAACGGAGAGATACTGGGACCCTCAGCTGAGGTCGTCTTCTCGCAGTTGAACCCCTTACGTTCCGTTATTAATCCTAGTAGCAAAAGCATAAGCATTTGGAGCGTTCCCCATTCACGTGTGGACTGCTATTAACAATTTGCATTACATGATCCTAGCTAAAATTCTGGATATACAATTCCAACTACCAGCTCGTACACATTTCTAGAAACGATCGCAAAACACAGATTCAGGTTCCACCGAGACTCGAACTCGGATCGCCGGATTCAAAGTCCAGAGTGCTACCATTACCCCATGGAACCGGGTGCCCCTCGCGGACTGGAATTGAGCAGCATCATGACATTAAACCTATAAGCTGCGATTTATTACATGTAGCGTCCTCAGGAAGTGTTTGCGTGCTAATGAAGCATCCAAGTAGGCTGAAAGTGGAGGGAGCAACTTGGAATGTAGCGAGAATTCTTGCCAGTATTCGTACATGAAATGATGTCTAAGGGTCAGGTAATCAAAATCGCGGAACAGCCACTCTCGTATGGTGGATGCTTTGTGCTGGAAGCAGCCTAGCTATGAAAACAGCTATGGACACAGAGTACTGTCGAAAAGTGCGTGCTGTCACACAACGCTACGTAGTGGGCGGATGGTGCGTGACACGATAACATTTGCACTTCACACGATCGACATACTGTCACACAACTCAAGCAGCTCTTTCAGCCTTCACATACACTGGTCCTGAGCACAGCTCATGTTGTTGGTGTCGGATTAAGAAACCTCTTTGAGAATATGGTCCATATTGGATGCTGCAACTAGCAAGTTCGGCAAGATATCAGTAGGTGGCGGGATGCACACCTGCTTCGTTGTACGGCCTGTTGGTCTAGGGGTATGATTCCTGCTTTGGGTGCAGGAGGTCCCGGGTTCAAATCCCGGACAGGCCCTACTTTTCACTTTCGCGACAACCAAGCATTACGATAAACTAGCGAGTCTCTGAAAGTAAGCCATGCAACAGGACAAACTGCATGTCGGGCCACCTGCCAATGATATTGGCAAGTGCGTCTTGTGGAAAGCAATCTACGAAGCCGGATTAAGCCGTGTTCGTTTACTTATATCTATACCTAAAGACTGACACGTATAACGATTCTATTCGTTTCCCAATAACTAGTACATCGCATGCACGTTTGTTAAATGCACGCGCATGCAGCACCCAAAACGGAGAGATACTGGGACCCTCAGCTGAGGTCGTCTTCTCGCAGTTGAACCCCTTACGTTCCGTTATTAATCCTAGTAGCAAAAGCATAAGCATTTGGAGCGTTCCCCATTCACGTGTGGACTGCTATTAACAATTTGCATTACATGATCCTAGCTAAAATTCTGGATATACAATTCCAACTACCAGCTCGTACACATTTCTAGAAACGATCGCAAAACACAGATTCAGGTTCCACCGAGACTCGAACTCGGATCGCCGGATTCAAAGTCCAGAGTGCTACCATTACCCCATGGAACCGGGTGCCCCTCGCAGACTGGAATTGAGCAGCATCATGACATTAAACCTATAAGCTGCGATTTATTACATGTAGCGTCCTCAGGAAGTGTTTGCGTGCTAATGAAGCATCCAAGTAGGCTGAAAGTGGAGGGAGCAACTTGGAATGTAGCGAGAATTCTTGCCAGTATTCGTACATGAAATGATGTCTAAGGGTCAGGTAATCAAAATCGCGGAACAGCCACTCTCGTATGGTGGATGCTTTGTGCTGGAAGCAGCCTAGCTATGAAAACAGCTATGGACACAGAGTACTGTCGAAAAGTGCGTGCTGTCACACAACGCTACGTAGTGGGCGGATGGTGCGTGACACGATAACATTTGCACTTCACACGATCGACATACTGTCACACAACTCAAGCAGCTCTTTCAGCCTTCACATACACTGGTCCTCAGCACAGCTCATGTTGTTGGTGTCGGATTAAGAAACCTCTTTAAGAATATGGTCCATATTGCATGCTGCAACTAGCAAGTTCGGCAAGATATCAGTAGGTGGCGGGATGCACACCTGCTTCGTTGTACGGCCTGTTGGTCTAGGGGTATGATTCCTGCTTTGGGTGCAGGAGGTCCCGGGTTCAAATCCCGGACAGGCCCTACTTTTCACTTTCGCGACAACCAAGCATTACGATAAACTAGCGAGTCTCTGAAAGTAAGCCATGCAACAGGACAAACTGCATGTCGGGCCACCTGCCAATGATATTGGCAAGTGCGTCTTGTGGAAAGCAATCTACGAAGCCGGATTAAGCCGTGTTCGTTTACTTATATCTATACCTAAAGACTGACACGTATAACGATTCTATTCGTTTCCCAAGAACTAGTACATCGCATGCACGTTTGTTAAATGCACGCGCATGCAGCACCCAAAACGGAGAGATACTGGGACCCTCAGCTGAGGTCGTCTTCTCGCTGTTGAACCCCTTACGTTCCGTTATTAATCCTAGTAGCAAAAGCATAAGCATTTGGAGCGTTCCCCATTCACGTGTGGACTGCTATTAACAATTTGCATTACATGATCCTAGCTAAAATTCTGGATATACAATTCCAACTACCAGCTCGTACACATTTCTAGAAACGATCGCAAAACACAGATTCAGGTTCCACCGAGACTCGAACTCGGATCGCCGGATTCAAAGTCCAGAGTGCTACCATTACCCCATGGAACCGGGTGCCCCTCGCGGACTGGAATTGAGCAGCATCATGACATTAAACCTATAAGCTGCGATTTATTACATGTAGCGTCCTCAGGAAGTGTTTGCGTGCTAATGAAGCATCCAAGTAGGCTGAAAGTGGAGGGAGCAACTTGGAATATAGCGAGAATTCTTGCCAGTATTCGTACATGAAATGATGTCTAAGGGTCAGGTAATCAAAATCGCGGAACAGCCACTCTCGTATGGTGGATGCTTTGTGCTGGAAGCAGCCTAGCTATGAAAACAGCTATGGACACAGAGTACTGTCGAAAAGTGCGTGCTGTCACACAACGCTACGTAGTGGGCGGATGGTGCGTGACACGATAACATTTGCACTTCACACGATCGACATACTGTCACACAACTCAAGCAGCTCTTTCAGCCTTCACATACACTGGTCCTCAGCACAGCTCATGTTGTTGGTGTCGGATTAAGAAACCTCTTTAAGAATATGGTCCATATTGGATGCTGCAACTAGCAAGTTCGGCAAGATATCAGTAGGTGGCGGGATGCACACCTGCTTCGTTGTACGGCCTGTTGGTCTAGGGGTATGATTCCTGCTTTGGGTGCAGGAGGTCCCGGGTTCAAATCCCGGACAGGCCCTACTTTTCACTTTCGCGACAACCAAGCATTACGATAAACTAGCGAGTCTCTGAAAGTAAGCCATGCAACAGGACAAACTGCATGTCGGGCCACCTGCCAATGATATTGGCAAGTGCGTCTTGTGGAAAGCAATCTACGAAGCCGGATTAAGCCGTGTTCGTTTACTTATATCTATACCTAAAGACTGACACGTATAACGATTCTATTCGTTTCCCAAGAACTAGTACATCGCATGCACGTTTGTTAAATGCACGCGCATGCAGCACCCAAAACGGAGAGATACTGGGACCCTCAGCTGAGGTCGTCTTCTCGCAGTTGAACCCCTTACGTTCCGTTATTAATCCTAGTAGCAAAAGCATAAGCATTTGGAGCGTTCCCCATTCACGTGTGGACTGCTATTAACAATTTGCATTACATGATCCTAGCTAAAATTCTGGATATACAATTCCAACTACCAGCTCGTACACATTTCTAGAAACGATCGCAAAACACAGATTCAGGTTCCACCGAGACTCGAACTCGGATCGCCGGATTCAAAGTCCAGAGTGCTACCATTACCCCATGGAACCGGGTGCCCCTCGCGGACTGGAATTGAGCAGCATCATGACATTAAACCTATAAGCTGCGATTTATTACATGTAGCGACCTCAGGAAGTGTTTGCGTGCTAATGAAAGTGGAGGGAGCAACTTGGAATGTAGCGAGAATTCTTGCCAGTATTCGTACATGAAATGATGTCTAAGGGTCAGGTAATCAAAATCGCGGAACAGCCACTTTCGTATGGTGGATGCTTTGTGCTGGAAGCAGCTTAGCTATGAAAACAGCTATGGACACAGAGTACGGTCGAAAAGTGCGTGCTGTCACACAACGCTACGTAGTTATCTGATAGTGCGTGACACGATAACATTTGAACTTCACACGATCGACATACTGTCACACAACTCAAGCAGCTCTTTCAGCCTTCACATACACTGGTCCTGAGCACAGCTCATGTTGTTGGTATCGGATTAAGAAACCTCTTTAAGAATATGGTCCATATTGCATGCTGCTACTAGCAAGTGCGGCAAGATATCAGTAGGTGGCGGGGTGCACACCTGCTTCGTTGTGCAGCCTGTTGGCCTAGGGGTGTGATTCCTGCTTTGGGTACAGGAGGTCCCAGGATCAAATCCCGGACAGGCCCTACTTGTCACTTTCTCGACAACCAAGCACTACGATAAACTACCGAGTCTCTGGAAGTAAGCCATGCAACAGGACAAACTGCATGTCGGGCCACCGGCCAATGATACTGGCAAGTGCGTCTTGTGGAAAGCAATATACGAAGCAGGATTAAGCCATCTTCGATTACTTATTTCTATATCTAAAGACTGACACGTACAAAGATTCGATTCGTTCCCCAGGAACTAGTACATCGCATGCACGTTTGTTAAATGCACGCGCTTGCAGCAACCAAAACGGAGAGGTGCTGGGACAAGCAGCTGAGGTCGTCTTCTCGCAGTTGAACCCCTTACGTTCCGTTATTAATCCTAGTAGCAAAACCATAAGCATTTGGACCGTTCCCTATTCACGTGTGGACTGCTATTAACAATTTGCATTACATGATCCTAGCTAAAATTCTGGATATACAATTCCAACTACCACCTCATACACATTTCTAGAAACGATCGCAAAACACAGAGTCAGGTTCCACCGAGACTCGAATTCGGATCGCTGGATTCAAAGTCGAGAATGCTAACCACTACACCATGGAACCGGGTGCCCCTAGCGGACTTCAATTGAGCAGCATCATGTCATTAAACCGATAAGCTGCGATTTATTACATGTAGCGTCCTCAGGAAGTGTTTGCGTGGCAAATTGTAAGTAGACTGTTTAGGTTTTTTTATTGGTTACGCCGCCGCCACGTAGTGCTCTGTATGAAAATCACTGGCTGTGCCGTGTGCAGTCTGTGGCTGGTTTGCATTGTTGTCTGGCATTGTAGTGTTGGGCAGCGGCAACTGGATGCTAAAAGCGCGTAGCGTTGCGCAGTTGGAGATGAGCCCCCAGCAGTGGTGGACGTGGGGAGAGAGATGGCGGCGTTTTGAAATTTGTAAGAATTAATGTCATATATATATATATATATATATATATATATATATATATATATATATATGTGTGTGTGTGTGTGTGTGTGTGTGTATTATGACTATTAAGGTAATTACATTGTTTGTTCTCTATTAAAATCTTTCATTTGCTAACTGTGACTGTCAGTAGTTAGTGACGTCCGTAGTTTGAGTGTTTTAGTTAGCTGGCAGTAGTGGTGTTGCTGTATTGCAGTAGTTCGAGTAACGAAGATTTTTGTGAGGTAAGTGATTTGTGAAACATATAGGTTAATGTTAGTCAGGGCCATTCTTTAGTAGGGATTTTTGGAAGTCAGATTGCGTTGCGCCAAAAATATTGTGTGTCAGTTTAAACACAGTCGTGTATAATTTTTCTAAGGGGACGTTTCATATGGCGACCCTGCCAGGATACCTCACTGGAATCTTCTGATTTTTTCTTGTAGTTTGTGTAGTTAGTGTAGCCTTTGTTTATTGCTAGCCCACAATCATAGAGAGAATTTCCTTTGTAGTTGCAGTCTTTCATTGTTGTACAGTAAAACAGTTGTGGCATGCATGTAGATTTGCACCAAGTATTTCGCAGCTTCGCTTGCAATTAACTAGATATTATTTTCAGTGCTATGTTAATGTGTTCTCTTATTATTGCTCTTCAAATTGTGCTTTTATGTGTTATCATGTGAAATATTGTGACAATAATGGCGTGTGAAAAACGTAACACTAGGCTCCAAAGTAAACTGAGAAATAATAGTGACGACGAGCGTCGCTTATCAGCACCACTGTGTAGCGAATTAACAGACATTCGAAGTAGTAATTTGGTAATTGTGCATAGGGAAAGGGAGCGGGCGGCAAATAATGGTGTAGACAATGAAACAAGTAGTGAACAGGGACAATTATCGATCGATCAGTCGGCAACAGCTCGCCTCAGGAATCTGAAATGACAGAACACAATATTGCAAATAGTGTTGACTTAGGTTATGGGTCCTCACCGTTTTCTCAAATGAGTCAAGACACATTTTCTGCCTGTCAAAATGTAAATGTTGCCGGTGAAAATGCACTGCCAAATAGCATAGAAAAACAGATTCCAGACCCTAATACATTATTATTGCAATTAATGCCACAAATGGAACAAAATCTGAAACAAATGGGACAAAAGCTTCAAAAGTTAGACACAATGGAACAAAATCTTCAAAAGTTAGACACAATGGTACATAATCAGAGACAAACACAGCAAAAGTTAGACACACTGGAACAAAATCAGAGAAAAACACAGCAAAAGCTTCAAAAGTTTGACACAATGGAACAAAATCTGAGACAAACACAGCAAACGTTAGACGCAATGGATCAAAAGCTTCAAAAGTTAGACCAGTGGAACATACGCTTGAACAAACACGTGAAGATTTAACTACTGAATTACATAAAATCGAATCGAAATGTCAAAAAGTCTGTAATGACGTAAAAACACAAATTTGTGAGCATTTGAAAGCTATTTTTTCGCGGCATGAAAATGCATTACAGAAGCACGAAGCAGCCATAAAAGAACTGCAAACAATTGTTCATGAAAATCATGAGACCTTGCAAGCTAAAATTGACTCAGTTGCATCTACCGATTCGGTTACACAACTTGCAAAAACTCAAGAAAACTTAAAGGAGACAGTAGATACTCCGAAAATTGGTTCAGAAAGACACTTGGGGGACATTAGTTCATTATCAGAGAAAGTAGTTGAACTTTCGGATCAGCTAAATAATTTATCTACGAAGGTAGATGATAATCTGAATGACACGAAACCGGTAGTCTTTAATGACACAGAAGAGTTGGAACAAATTAGGAAATTCAAACAAAATCAAAATGAAATTAATATGCAACACCAAAGAGAAATCCGGGAAGTACAAGATCAGCTGACACAGGTAATACAACAATTACGTATTTCAGGGGACTCTCGCACACCAATACGGGAAGAGGGACATAAAAATACGGAACTGCCACAAAATAATAACACAGGGAACTTTGGAGATTAGAAAGAAATTGGCAAAGTTCACCGAATTTTGAGTTGGAACCGCCGAAATGACGTAACAATGACCGACATGCTACCCGCCGACACGATGATTTTGACTATAAGCTGTTCATTACCACACGTAAATTCTAAACATTTAAGAATTCTGGCAACGACATTCATCCACAAGCGTGGCTTCATCAATTCTCTCATTGTTCCCCCCCCCCCCCCCTACTGGTCATTAGAACACAGATTAGAATTTACAGGTATGTGTCGCTACTTGGAGGATGAACCAGCTGTAAGAATGCGATCCGTCACTCACGATTGCCACAGTGAAGGAGAATTTTACCATGCCTTCCTCTCTGCATATTGGTCTCAAGCCACACAAGACCGAGTAAAACATGGCATCATAATGATGAAAAATTTCGAACAATCTGAATTTTCAAGTCTTGTGAAATATTTTGAAGACGTGTTACGTGTGAATCAGTATCTTTCAAACCCATACATCCCGTCAGAACTCATCCGCATTTGCCTAATCAAATTGCCTGAACATTTACGGCATATTATTTTGGCAGGCCGTTGTAAAGACGACATTGAAGCTTTTCAGGGACTCTTACAAGAATTAGAAATTGACACAGACAGTCGCGGGATGCGAAAACAGGAACACAACAATCACTACAGTTCACATCCGTCACAATTCCGTGACGACTGAAACAATAACTGGACACGACAAGTCTATTCTTACAACGCAAATCGTGACCAAAACAGACACCACCAATATGACAACCACTGGCGGAGTAATAATAGTTACAGAGAAAGATCGCATTTCCGTAGTAATGACTATCACAGAGACAATCAGAGAAACAAACAATATGGGAACCAAAATAATTACTATCAAGGGAGAGAGAATAACTTTAGACGCCACGGTCCAGCGCGCAGTTACGATTCAGAGAGAAATTCTGCACCAAGTGACCGACAAGAAAGAAACTATGGAATCTACCGACATGACGACAGACGATATGATCGTATGAACATTTCCTCGGCAGCATTCATTCGCGGGCTAAATTCCATATTACCTGAGCTCTTAAAACGTCACATCACCTTATATGTGGACGATATTCTGATAGCAGAAGCCTCATGGGAACAACATAATCGCATCCTCAACAGCGTGTTACATATTTTTGCAGAATCTGGAATTACAGTTAACTTGGAAAAGTCTGAATTCGGTAGGACAAAAGTGAAGTTTTTGGGACGTATTATTTCTTCTGAATGCATTCAGCCGGATCCTGAAAAGTTAGAAGCAATCAGAGCCATTCCAGTTCCATCGAGAAAAAAACAAGTCCACAGTTTTCTAGGTCTCGTAAATTTTTACCGTCGTTTTCTGAATATGCAAATTCTAGTTACACCAAAACTTTGTTCTCTCACTGGAAAAAATACTATTTGGAACTGGGACGAACAAACACACTTGGAATTCAATTCTTTGAAAGAATCGCTACTTAACGCGCCAATATTAGCTCATCCAGATCTGTCACAAGATTTCTGCCTTAGCACGGATTCTTCTAAAGTCGGTCTTGGTGCCCATTTATTTCAAGAAGCCATAGAAAATGACACAACCGTTCAGAAAACCATTCCTTTTGCTAGCCGAGTGCAAGCAAAATCTGAAAAAAATTATTCCGTTACTGAATTAGAAGCTTTAGCTGTCGTTTGGGCATTTAACCAATTTCGTTTCTTTCTTCATGGTAGGCACGTAAAAGTATACAGTGACCATCGTTCATTACAATTTATTATGTCTTCAAAATTAAATCATGACAGGTTAAAACGTTGGGCATTGTTTCTGCACGAATTCCACTTCACAATAGTCTACATTCCCGGCAAGGAGAACATTGTAGCGGACGCACTGTCACGCGCACCGGCTGGGCTTGAGAAAAGTAACACAAAAAGCAACCTCGATAAAAATTTCAGTATTCTTTACATTCGGAAAGTTGCCATTGAAAACTTCATCACCACATCTTTAAAGGACATTGCTCATGAACCAGATAAAGATCCGATTTGGAAAGACATCAAAAGTACATGGCATGAAAAGACACAAACACAGATTCGGCATTATTATCTGGTTAGAAACAACATACTGTTCAAACGATGCTCTGTTGATGA